>NC_065595.1:600000-900000 GCF_024542745.1 Macaca thibetana thibetana
GTCCCTGTGCTTGCTGCTCTCAAATCAAGCGTGCCTGAGTTCCTGCAGCGCCTCTGCAGGGCCAGCTGGGTGCAGTGGCCCGGCGACGTGTCCGGTGGCCTCCCTCGTGCGGGCGGGATGTCCACCCCGCTGTCTGTCCATCAGAGCTGTTAAACACAGGCTGCTCCCAGTGCAGATTCTGGAGGTGGGTGGAGAGCTCTGGAGGAAGCGCCATCCATTAGGCTTAATATGCGGACAGCGGCTCTGCCCCAGGGCAGTGGCATGGGCTGGGGGCAACAGCTGCAGCGTGGGCGTTCGTTCTCTGGTTCCCACGGATCTGTTTCAGTTTCTGCATGAATCTTCTGCAATTAACAAATCAGTGTAAAAAACATTCTTCTCCAGAACATTACAGAATCTCTCCCCAAAGCCCTGCACTGAGGGCTTTATCCACCTGGAAATGACTCTAGTAAGTTGGGGTTACCAGACTCTAAAGCAGCCGATTTGTTAATTGATTAAAATCTGGCCTAGTTCCAGAACAGATTATAAATAGATCATGTAGAATAAAATGCATAAAATAAAATAAAACCAGAAAGTGGGATGGAGGTTTGAAGCAGGGGAAATGTCACCCACGGGTCTGCAGCGTGTGTGGCTGGGCCGAGAGCCGGGGCCTGAGTGGCAGGAGGAGGGTGGCTGCGGTTGACCTGCTTAGAGAAGGGCTGTGCTTTGCTGCAGCAGACATTGCTTGTGTGAGGCGCACGCAGAGTGGCTTATGTTCCAAAATGCCCTGGCAGGCGTCCCGCCAGCCCTTCTTGCAGGAGCCAAGTGCCCCTCCGGGCAGCACCCTGTACGCGTCTCTGTTCTCCCGAGGCTTTTCCTCGGTGGCACGCGGACCACTGTGTTGTCAGGGTGGGTCCCTGTCGCTCAGGCACGAAGTGGATGGGCCCCTCTCTAGACACGGAGGCAGCTGGACAGGACGTGGAGTGGGTCTTCTTTGCATTTTGTAATAAGGACGTTGCAAGAGCAGCCTGCAGATGCAGCCGGCGATGAGCCCCTCCAGAGGCAAGTGTGGCTCAGCCTCAGCACCGCGTGGGACCTTGAGGCTCTGCCGGATCAGCTCTTTGGACATCTAGAAAAAGTCTGCTTACAGAAAACCCCATCGCTACAAACTTTAATCTGCTTGGAATTTGCATCTTACAGGCTTCCAACTTAACTTTCCAAAACGGTCTCTATTCCAGGGATGGACGCAGCCATTCTCTTGCCCATGGTTTGAAACGTGGCCTGGGCCACATGCCCCTGATCTCCAGGTGTCTCTGGGCTGCCTCCGCTGCGGCTCTTTCCGTCCATCTGCTCTCAAGCTGCTCCCACACTCCTTCCAGGACCATGCCTTTCTACATCTTTGTGTCCATAGCACAAACTCTCCTTTCTTTCATCTTGTTTTACTTTTCTTATTACTTATCCAAGAAAAAAAAATGATGTTTTCAAGTTCCAATGCAAAGGAATAAACACACTCAAGTTTTAATCATTGTCTCCCAGCTGTCGACAGCAATGTGACCTGGGAATTAATCACTCATGGAGCCGGCCTGACCAGTCAGCGGCAGGAGGGCTGCTCCCCAGACACCCGGCTGCGGGGCCCTGCACCTGCAGTGCCTTCCACAAGAATACGGAAGGAGGAACTTCCGGTTTTTCTTTGAAAGAGGAAGCTTGGATCAATCATGGGTATTTTCAGTGAGTTTATGATTTCTGCTTTCCCCAGAAATAGCTCTGCTGCTGAGACATGCAAGCACCCCTGGCTGAACACTCAACACGGAAAGTCCCCGAAGCTCTGAGTCCCACATTTTCAGTTAACAGCTCCTTAAAAAGCAGATGAGTGACAATCTTCAAGACTAGCCATGGTGGGCCTCTTGAATTGGAGCTGCAACCCTCGTTTGCTCTCACAAACATATTGTTGTTGTTATTGTTTAAATATTCTCTTACTACAGAGAGTTAGGCTTTATAAAGGAACCAATCTCATAAAATTGACTTTCCTGTGGAGGATATAAAGTCCTAATTAACAGTCTTTATGCACAGAAAAATAAGTGCTGCAAGGGTGGCATCAGTGAAATTCCTCCTCTTAGGAATCTGCACATAGCCAATCTGTACAAGCCATACGGCAGGACTTCCCTGAGAGACACCATTTAGTGCTTCCTTTAGCCTCGGCAGGATTTTCAAGGTGGTAGGAAATTAAAGTATAACTTTCAACTTTCACTGAGCTGTATCAGTCAGATTGCTGACCATTCAAACTCACTTAAATAATAATGTAACAAAGGGGGTCTATTGGCTTCTGTCGCTGACATCCAGAAGAGAAGCCTTCAGGGACGGTTTGACCCAGCAGCTCAGTGATGTCACCAACCACGTGGTCTTGTTTAATCTTCCTATTCTGCATTATTCTGACACCACAAAGTGGTTTCTGACAGTGCCTTGGGACCATGAAGTGAGGGTCTCCTTGTCCGGGTGCCGGAAGCCAGAGCGTGGAGGCACAGTCAGACTGCACTAGTGTTAGGCCACGTCTCCAGCCCCAGCTGACCGTTGAAGCTGGAGAAGACCATGTTCAGTGCGACACCCCGGAGCTGAGCAGGGGCCGGCTTCGCCAGGGCACAAAGCGTGGAGTGGGGTTCAATCTAAGCACTGTTTAAATATTCAGGGCAAATCACTGTCTCCACCAGGAGTAGAAAAATGTGGAAATACCTTTGAGCGGAGGCTTATAAAAAATTTATTACTTATCAATACCTTCCATCTAAATGGCAGGGCCAAGGACTTGTGGAAAATCGAGTTGCAAATTCCATAGACCAAATCCATAAAGCCGGGCATGTAGCTCATCCCTCCCCGAAAATCCCAGAAAATTTGGCCCTGAAATGTGGCCCAATGACTGTCGTCAGTGCCAGGGTGTGGGGCCGAGTCCTGCAGTCTCTGCTTCCTACTGTACACACCTCGGCCCCACGTCTGCAGGAGCCTTTTACCTACTGTATACACCTCAACCCCGTGTCTGCAGGAGCCCTCTATTACCTACTGTACACACCTCGGCCCCACATCTGTAGGAGCCTATTACCTACTGTATACACCTCAGCCCCATGTCTGCAGGAGCCTCTCTATTACCTACTGTATACACCTCAGCCCCATGTCTGCAGGAGCCCATTACCTACTGTATACACCTCAGCCCCATGTCTGCAGGAGCCCCTCTATTACCTACTGTATACACCTCAGCCCCACGTCTCCAGGAGGAGCCTCTCTATTACCTACTGTACACACCTCAGCCCCACATCTGTAGGAGGAATCTCTACCTCTCTGCATCCCGGCTTCGCCTTTTTTTTTTTTATTCCTCTCCCTCGTTACCTCCGACCTCAGGCTCTCCAGAGCTATTTGCTATTGTCAAAGTGTTGGTGTCTGTCTCTTACCTTTTCTAGTTTTCCAAGTTTAAAGTTGGAGGAAGAGACCCCTGAAGAAAATGACCTTTACTAAATTACATTGAAAGGGTGGAGGTCTTGATGCCAAACCAAAGCTGGAATCATTGCAGTAGCCAAGCCTGAGCTTGCTTGTTTCTGCGGAGTCTTGGGTGGTGTCAGGCGTGTGTGAGCGGAAACCCACAGTCTATTCTGGCTCACGGTTGTAGCCACGACACCTGGACGGTGGAGGAGAGTTGAGAGTCCACTCACTGCTTCTCTGCTTCGTTAGGTGACTGGAGCGTTGTGAGGTCACAGGTTGCAGAGTTTCTTCACTCGTAAATACTAGCATAAAACTGTGAAGTTAAAGGTTTTTTTAATGGAAATTTTGGTTGCCAACTTTTGCTTAATAGAAAGTCTTTCTAAATTTATATGTAGAGTTGTCTTTGAAGAAGAGATTTCAAATTTCTTCAGTTTCTTTGTTCTGTTCACTTAGATGTGGGGAGATGAAACTTCCTTAAATTGGGCCTCTCTAAGCAATGAAAACTAAGCGGTTGCTCTCGAA
The DNA here is from genome assembly GCF_024542745.1 of Macaca thibetana thibetana. NCBI lineage: Eukaryota > Metazoa > Chordata > Mammalia > Primates > Cercopithecidae > Macaca > Macaca thibetana. Next base: position 603,961 of record NC_065595.1, read on the forward strand.
GCAGTGAAAATTTAACCAGTCATGAAGACCAGCATGAGGCATTTGCCTTCTGGCCATGGGAGCCTTGCAAACAGTGAGGCATCTGTGGCTTCTCATTCCTGCCTATTATTTTTGTGAAAATTACAGGTGGATTTGGGACTTTTCATCTGATTACATGCTACCGATAGATATAGTTGTATCTGCGAAGTCCCCTGAAATCATCTCCAGGGCAGGCATAGGTCTTGTCAGTCGCTACCTATGCAGGATCTTGCTGGCAGCTGGAGCGGGGGTGCCGGCTCTCATTCCCGCTCGCTGTGTTGGTCCAGATAGGATTTTCCACATGACATGGATCCACATGGATCCTGCGCCACCACGACGTCTCTATTAGGAGGCTAATGGGGGAACTGAGCTAAGCTCTGGTTTACCCTCTGTCCTTCTCACTCAGTGACACAGAGTCCTTCATCACCATGATCCCAAACCAGGCCACGCTTGTGAGGAGCACACTTGACCCCTGTGTTGGCAACAGGATGGCGGGGTGCACACGGGCCTCAGATGACCCCAGGGTCAGAGGTCAGCCGGGGAGGCCAGCCCCGTGCTTCCAGGTGTGCTGTACCTGCAGAACTGATGCCCCCAGTATCTTGGTCCCCCCAGTGCCACCATCCTAAAGTCCCCACTGGAATTTGCCCTCAGAGGAGGGGATGGGTGTGGTGAGCAGGACTGGCTGATGTTGACAAGAGTCAGCAATAAATTATTTATTTCAACCCATTCGGGAACTCACTCTTCTCCAGCCAACCCTCAACAACCTCCCTTCCACTGTCAAAGGCTGATGGGAATTGACCAACCTAACTTTCTTTCTTTTTTTAAATCTTTTCTTCATTATCTTTTTGTTTTGGAGATGGAGTCTTGCTCTGTCACCCAGGCTACAGTGCAGTGACACAATCTCGGCTCACTGCAACATCCTCCTCCTGGGCTCAAGCGATTCTCCTGCCTCAGCCTCCCAAGTAGCTGGGATTATAGGCGCCTGCCACCATGTCCAGCTAATTTTTTTGTGTTTTTAGTAGAGACAGGATTTCACTATGTTGGCCAGGTTGTAGCAGCCTAACTTTCAAATCAGCCTTGGCTTTAGTACTCAGCAAACGTACCTACGTCTCTCAGATTGTTCACTAGATTGTTCACTCGTTTGTTCAGGGTGTGTGCATTTAGAGAAAATCACAACTCAGTGCAGAGCCAGCTGCAGGCTCAGGACACCCAGGGTGCAGATTTAGCAACAGATGACCTTGCAGTGATGGTTGCAGGAGTGCGGACCTGGCCTCCCGGCGATGGTTGCAGGAGCGTGGACCTGGCCTCCCGGCGATGGTTGTAGGAGTGTGGACCTGGCCTGCTGGCGATGGTTGCAGGAGCATGGACTTGGCCTCCCGGCGATGGGATGCAGGATCGTGGACCTGGCCTCCCGGCGATGGGAAAGACCAAAAGGTTTTAAAAGGGGATTGACGTGCCCAGGTTTGTAGCTTTCCCTTGTAACAGTTACTTCAAGTTTTTACTAAAATAACATGCGAGATTAAATAGGACTGTGACGCTTGTTAAGAAAACCCGCAGTTCCCCGGCCGACTTCCACACACGCTCCAGCTGTCTCCATCCATGTTTCTAAACAGTGTGCTCACACTGACTGGTTTCTGAGAGTGTCTGCTATCGTCCTGTTAACATATAAACAGTGTGCTCACACTGACTGGTTTCTGAGAGTGTCTGCTATCGTCCTGTTAACATATAAACAGTGTGCTCACACTGACTGGTTTCTGAGAGTGTCTGCTATCGTCCTGTTAACATATAAACAGTGTGCTCACACTGACTGGTTTCTGAGAGTGTCTGCTGTGATCCTGATATCATGTAAACAGTGTGCTCACACTGACTGGTTTCTGATAGTGTCTGCTGTGATCCTGATAACATGTAAACAGTGTGCTCACACTGACTGGTTTCTGAGAGTGTCTGCTGTGATCCTGTTAACATGTAAACAGTGTGCTCACACTGACTGGTTTCTGATAGTGTCTGCTGTGATCCTGATATCATGTAAACAGTGTGCTCACACTGACTGGTTTCTGAGAGTGTCTGCTATCGTCCTGTTAGCATGTAAACAGTGTGCTCACACTGCCTGATTTCTGAGACTGCTGTCATCCTGTTAGCATGTAAACAGTGTGCTCACACTGACTGGTTTCTGAGAGTGTCTGCTGTGATCCTGTTAACATGTAAACAGTGTGCTCACACTGACTGGTTTCTGATAGTGTCTGCTGTGATCCTGATATCATGTAAACAGTGTGCTCACACTGACTGGTTTCTGAGAGTGTCTGCTATCGTCCTGTTAGCATGTAAACAGTGTGCTCACACTGCCTGATTTCTGAGACTGCTGTCATCCTGTTAGCATGTAAACAGTGTGCTCACACTGACTGGTTTCTGAGAGTGTCTGCTGTCGTCCTGTTACCATGTGAGCTTAGTGCTCTGATGTTGCCTCCCCTGTCCCCACTCGGCTCTGCACGTTTGCAGCTGTAAGGAGCCCATGTGCTATGTTTATGTTAATGTGTCATTATTAGGTTTTGTTCCTGCTGAGCCAGCACATCTGCCTTTTTTTTTTTTGAGTTGGAGTCTCACTGTGTTGCCCAGACTGGAGTGCAGTGGTGCAATCTTGGCTGACTTTAAACTCTGCCTCCCAGGTTCAAGCGATTCTCCTGCTACAGCCTCCCTGAACTACAGGTTTGCGCCACCACGCCTGGCTAATTTTTGTATTTTTAGTAGAAAAATACAATTTTTTTTAGTAGAAAAATACTAAAAATTGTATTTTAAGTAGAAAATCTTAGCTTGGCTGGTCTCGAACTCTGACCTCAAGAGATCCGCCCACTCAGCCTCCCAAAGTGCTGGGATTACAGGCGTGAGCCACTGTGCCTGGCCCTGGCTGCCTTTTAAAGTGAATGGGAGATGCATTGGCGGCTGCTGTATTCCCCCAGGGGCTCTCTGCCTTTTGAGGCCTGGTGGCCACCTGTCCTGGAATCACATCCCCCACTTGAGTAGCTTTCCCATTTTCCCCAGCTGGCTGCTGCTTCTGCCTTCCTCCTTTTCTCTGTACCTATTACTAAGTCTTCCCAAGCCGTGGCAGGTGCAGGAACCCTCCTGCAATCCAAGGACTGAAGATCCTTCCACACTGTCAAAGCGCCAGGTCATGTGTGTCACACACAGGCTCCGTGTGTCCTGCGGGGTCACCCCTGGAGACCTCATCCCAGGAGCTGTCAGCTGGGGCCCCCACCTGTTCTGAGAATGGTGCCCTTCTCTTCTCTCTTGAGTGGGACCCTCCCCTCTTGAGCCGCCTGAGCTCAGAGCAGCCTGTGCCCACTGGCCCCACGAGGATCGCGGCCCCTGCTGAGAGCTGCGTGTGCTCAGAGCCTCGAGTCCTCGGTGTGCAAAGGGGGCGCGGCCGGACCCCCCAGGAGCGCGTGGCGACCGAGGCCGGCTGGAGTCGGCGCTGGGGAGGCTGCGGGGGCCTCCGTGTTGGTTCGAGTGTGGCCGGCGTCGCTGTGCAACTGGTTCTAGGCCTTGTGTTCGCAGCTGTTTTTCACCGAGTCCCCATCAGGCGCACAGGCCCCTGGCCCGGGGCTCAGTGGACAGCACGTGCCCGGGAGGCTCCTCAACCCAGTTTCCCGAGTAGTGGGGATTACAGGCATCCGCCACCACGTCCAGCTAATTTTTGTATTTTTAGTAGAGATGGGATTTCACCATGTTGGTCAGGCTGGTCTCGAATTTCTGACCTCAAATGATCCGCCCGCCTCGGCCTCCCAAAGAGCTGAGATGACACTGAGCCCCCGCGCCCGGCCTCCTTCCTCTTTTTCTATGTCAGAGGCCGCAGGCACGGGGGACCCGCTGGCCAAGGCGCGGCTGCTGAGGGCGGTGCGGAGCCGTCCGAGGCCGTGTCGGGGTGTTGGGGTATCGGGGTCACCGGCAGGGACACGCTGGGGCGTTTGCGGGACCCGCTCAGAGCTGGAGCGCGGGGAGCTGACACCCTATGGAGGGGCTTCCTGAGGCCTCTGGGAAGCTGCTCGTCCGCGCAGGGTCGGGGCTTCCCGGGGAGCGCGTGAGTCCGGCCGCCCGGGGAGGCGCAGGGGAACCTCGAGGCCGATTCCAGGCGCAGCCAAGCAACCCCCGCGGGATCCCCCAATCCTCCCGATGCTGCGGCCCTGGGCAAGGGCAGACAGTGGGGTCGGGGGTCATGGGGCGCTTGTGGGGAGCCTGGGCCTGGTCTGAGGGAGAACGTTCTGGGGGGACTGACCGGGCTGGGACCCCCCGGGGAAAGGCCGAGCCTGGAGAGACGGACACAGCAGTGGGGTCCAAGGAGACGGGGTCCTAGGAGAGCGGGGTTCTAGGAGAGTGGGATCCCAGGAGAGGGGTCCCGGGAGAGCAGGGTCCCGGGAGAGCAGGGTCCAGGGAGAGTGGGGTCCCGGGAGAGGGGTCCCAGAAGAGGGGTCCCAGGAGAGGGGTCCCAGGAGAGCAGGGTCCCGGGAGAGCAGGGTCCAGGGAGAGTGGGGTCCAGGGAGAGTGGGGTCCCGGGAGAGGGGGTCCCGGGAGAGGGGTCCCAGGAGAGGGGGTCCCGGGAGAGGGGGTCCCGGGAGAGGGGTCCCGGGAGAGCAGGGTCCAGGGAGAGGGGTCCCAGGAGAGGGGGTCCCGGGAGAGGGGTCCCAGGAGAGCAGGGTCCCGGGAGAGCAGGGTCCAGGGAGAGCAGGGTCCAGGGAGAGTGGGGTCCCAGGAGAGGGGTCCCGGGAGAGGGGGTCCCGGGAGAGGGGTCCCAGGAGAGGGGGTCCCGGGAGAGGGGGTCCCGGGAGAGGGGTCCCGGGAGAGCAGGGTCCAGGGAGAGGGGTCCCAGGAGAGGGGGTCCCGGGAGAGGGGTCCCAGGAGAGGGGTCCCGGGAGATGGAGGTCCCAGGAGAATGGGGTCCCAGGAGAGGGGTCCCAGGAGAATGGGGTCCCAGGAGAGGGGTCCCAGGAGAATGGGGTCCCAGGAGAGCAGGGTCTGGGGACAAGATGGAGGCGGATTCCTCCTCTCCAGGGAGCTTGGGAGGCTCTGAGTGGGGGGCGCGTGTCCCGCAGGGAGGGCCCCCGGCTTCTCGGGGCCAGGGGGGAAGGCTGCGGGGGCTGCGGGCGGCCGGGACTCCCGGCTGTGGCCCCGAAAGACCTCCCTGGGGGGTTCCTGGGGCCGCAGCTCCTCCCTGGGCCTCAGGTCCGTGCGTCGCAGGCAGCTCGTGTTCAGGGAAAGTCAAAGATTCTTTTCTTTCCAATCCCATGAAACAAACGCTCAGAGGCCGTCCCGCCGCTGGGGCTCCGCGCCGTCATTCCTGGGGCGTCGTCTCCTTTTCCCGGGGGGCCCCGGTCCCTGTGTTCCCAGCTGTGGCCAGATGCGGGGAGAAGCGGCCAAATCGCGAAGGGCCTGGACAGGGCCGCGTGCGGACCGGACTGCGCTGGGGGAGCTGAGAGGATCCGCGAGCGATCGAGGGGTCCCGCTCCCGAGCGGCCGGGACAGAGTCTAGACCCGGCCCAGTCCCCAGCCCGGGCCGGGGCGGCCTCCACGTGGGAAGACACGCAGGGCCAGGAGCTGGGAGTGGGTGCAGCGGCCTCGGCTGTGTCAACAGGTGGGCAGAAACCTCAGCGTGTGCCAAGCTGCAGTCCCGGTGGGTCTTAAGCGTTTTGGTCTTGGGACATTTTTACACTTTAAAAATTATTGAAGACCCTCAGAGCTTTTGTTTTTGTGCATTATAACCTTCGACATATATAGTATTAGCGGCCCGGCGCGGTGGCTCACGCCTGTAATCCCAGCACTTTGGGAGGCCGAGACGGGCGGATCACGAGGTCAGGAGATCGAGACCATCCTGGCTAACATGGTGAAACCCCGTCTCTACTTAAAATACAAAAAATTAGCCGGGCGAGGTGGGGGCGCCTGTAGTCCCAGCTACTCGGGAGGCTGAGGCAGGAGAATGGCAGGAACCCAGGAGGCGGAGCTTGCAGTGAGCTGAGATCCGGTCACTGCACTCCAGCCTGGGCTACAGAGCAAGACTCTGTCTCAAAAAAAAAAAAAAAAATATATATATATATATATATATGTGTGTGTGTGTGATATGTGTATATCATATATGTAAATTATATATATATACTATATTAGCAATTAGAACTGAGATTTAAAAATACTTATGGTTTCATTCATGTTTACGTTTCAAAATTTACTTATACATTTTAGATTTATGTGAATTTATGGGGCACAAGTGTAATTTTGTCACAGGCACACATTGCACAGGGAACCCCAATAATGTGTGCTGTACCCGTTAAGTACTTTCTCCCTCCACTCCCTCCCAGACTCTGCTGCCCATAATTCCACACTCTGTGTCCACAGGTGATTCAGCTCCCACTTACGAGTAAGAACATGCAGCGTTTGTCTTTCTGTTTCACTTAAGAGAATGGGCACCACTTCCATCCACATTGCTGCAAAACAGACCATTTCGTCCTTTATTGCTTCATTTAAAAACAGCAATAATAAACTCACTAAGTGTCAACATATAGGATAAACATTTTAGTAATATTTTTAGTAAAAAGAATGGCATTATCTTACATTTTGCAAACCTCTTTCACTGGGTTCTCTGATTTGAACTGCTGTGATACTGTTGTTCTGGTTGAAATTGAGAAGAAAACCTGACCACACACAGACATTGAGTCGGGACAGAGGATTATTTACCAGTCTTTCTGGATAATTGTGCATCATCTTTCTTGGCATTACACAACAGGTGGGAAGTGATAGTTTCTTCAAGGTGAGCTGCTGTGGAACCCGAGACCACGGTGCACATGCTCCGTGCTCAGCCAGGCCGTGACGTGCAGCCATCATGCGCTTTGGGTGGGCTCTTACCCGGCGTGGCTTCGTAGCATCCTGCGCCAGTCGTCTGGAAACAGTCAGTTCACCGAGTCATGTGGAGCTTCCAAATGTTGACGCATTTCTTTATTTAATATCAAAAGTCACATTTGCGAATATCACCACCAACTTCCTTGGAAAAGTCTTGACGTGCTGACTGGGAAGCTCACGGTGATGGATACAAGTTTTCCAAAATTCTAATTTTTGCTTGAAAGCTGAAATTTTGTTATTGGCAACAAATACTGCAAGTTTACCTTAAAGCAACAGGCTCGGTTTGCTCATTTTCAAGAAAATGCCTGCCCGATGCCCAGTGACTGTGGCTTGTTGGTTGTTTTTTCAGGCACAGCGTAGCTGGGGGGTGGCGGGGGTGGCTCCAGACTCAGTCGCACACTTTCTCCCAGTCCCGCCAGCTTCCATGTGTGGTACACGCACACTCTGCCTGCATTTCCCGTGTACTCCCCCACCTGTGGCCACGCACCCCGCTGTGCTGTATGCAAGGCTGAGATATAACAGAATGGATAGTTTTTCTGCCCCAGGGTGGCTTTTAAAAGTGAAGCTGTCATTTCTACTGCACAGTGAGTGCCTGGCAGTGGTAAGGCAGGGTGTGGAGCCGCCGCCCCGTGCCCACCAGGGAGTCGCCATTCTGCAGTTATCGCCTGCTGGAGAAGGCGTTGTCATAAAAGTAGTGACACATTGTCACACGGTGTCACTCAGCATTGTCACAAATGTAGTTCTGATCTGCAGACCCCCTGGCAGAGTCCCTGGGAACTTACCCCATGCCAGGACCCACAGGCCGCACGGTGAGAACCTCCTGCCGTGGGTGAGATGAATCCTCCAGGGACTGGGAGGGAGGCTGTGGGTGGGGCTGGAGCCCCGAGTATGTCCTCAACTGGCTGGGGAGCCTCCTCCAGGGGCGATGTGGGCGAGTGCACATCTATTGGGGTCCCTTCCCTGGTTCGTGAACCTGAGAGGCCACCCTAGGCCCCTGGTGCCCCTCCCTGCGGGACAGCGCCCCTGGCTTTCTGTTCTTGAGACTCCCTCCACTTCCCATGCGCCTCTCCCAGCACGTGGAGACTCCTGTTTCTCCCAGGCGGATGGAACCCGGTTCTTTCCAACTTGGCAAATGTGATCCGTCTTCTCTGTTCTGTTTCCATTTGCTTTTTGATGTTAAATCTCTGTGAACAAAACTTTCCATTGGTGTCTGTTTTTTTGTTTGTTTTTCTTTCTTTTTTTTTTTTTGAGACGGAGTCTTGCTCTGTCGCCCAGGCTGGAGTGCGGTGGCGTGATCTCGGCTCACTGCAAGCTCCGCCTCCCGGGTTCACGCCATTCTCCTGCCTCAGCCTCCTGAGTAGCTGGGACTACAGGCGCCTGCCACCTCGCCCGGCTAGTTTTTTGTATTTTTAGTAGAGACGGGGTTTCACCGTGTTAGCCAGGATGGTCTCGATCTCCTGACCTCGTGATCCGCCTGTCTCGGCCTCCCAAAGTGCTGGGATTACAGGCGTGAGCCACCGCGCTCGGCCGGTGTCTGTTTTAAAGACCCTCAGAACCTGGTGTGCCACGCTAGAGGCTCTATCAGCGCAGGTCCCGGGCTGCCTGGAGGAGTGAGTGAGGGGTCCATGCTGCATCAGGAGCTGGGGACTGCCGGGGATGAGACGCATCTCTCTGGCCAGGGTGTTCACTTTAGAGTTATGAGGCGGCCGGGAAGCTGGGCCACAGGCGGGAGGCCTGGGGTCCGGGCGCTACAGCCAGTGCCAGCTCCTGCTTTCCACGACTGGCAGGTTCCACCATCACCTCAGTGAGCTGTCAGCAAAGTCCCTTACAGACACTCCATCCGGACACGCGCGCCTCATTGCCAGGTGGTCTCTCTGCCGACTCTACATCTGTGATGGCAGAACTCAGCTCAGAGCAGGTGCAGCAGGAGGCGAGGGAGGGAACACTGGCACCCTCACAGCAGCTGGGCCCTTCCATGCGCCCTCCAATCTTGTCACCCAGTAGGCCATGGCCCAGGGGTCCCTGTGGCTGGCAGGAGAGTGGACAGCACAGGACCTGAGACCCTTTTGTCAGACTCAGGCGCCCTCTCTCTCCTCCCTGTGAAAACAAAATCTTAGAAAGGGGAAAGTCAGCAGACGGCCGGGACTGCTCACCTCCCCCACCACTCCCTCCATGCTGCTGCTTTGCTGCTACCTCAGAGGTGGAGCCGTCTCCCCAGGCCGTGTGGCAGGTCCTTTCTGCGCCGGCCAAAAGAATTGCAGAGCCCGATTCCACAAAAGAGCATGAGTGTGAGACTGGGAGGCAGGCTCTGGCTGCAGCCACAACCCTGAAGGCAGTAATTTCCTTTGGTTTTGAATTTTCACCTAAAAAAAAAAAATCCATGTTTAGCCTTAGGATAATAATAGCTACTGTTCCTAGCCACATTGCTTGTACAATATGCACACACACATTGCCACGGCATGCATTCGAGTTGAACCTGGCACACCTGCAAGGTCAAAGCCGAGGTCATGGCTTGTGATGGGCAGGGAGCAGCTGCCAGTGCTGCCCTGCCCATGTGTGCCCCCATGTACCCAAGTGTGCCCGCATGTATCCCGGTGTGCCCACATGTATCCCGGTATGCCCACATGTACCCAGGTGTGCCTGCATGTACCCATGTGTGCCTGCGGATACCCGGGTGTGCCCACATGTACCTGCGTGTGCCTGCATGTACCTGGATGTGCCCGCAGATACCCAGGTGTGCCCCCATGTACCCACATGTGCCTGCAAATACCCACACGTACCCGCATGTACCCGGGTGTGCCTGCAGATACTCAGGTTGCCCACATGTACCTGTGTGCCCACATGTACCCATGTGTGCCTGCAGATACCCGCGTGTGCCATGTACCTGGGTGTGCCCGCATGTACCTGGGTGTGCCCACAGATACCCAGGTTGCCCATATGTACTGAAGTGTGCCCACATGTACCTGGGTGTGCCTGCAGATACCCAGATTGCCCACATGTACCCAAGTATGCCCACATGTAGCCATGTGTGCCCATGTGGGCAGGGTGGGCAGAGGCAACACAGTTGCCCACTGGCTCTGACACAGAGGCTCGAAGAAAACCCTGGGGCCCAGTGAGGGCGTGCCCACCCTGTGGGGAAGATGAAACCACCTTCTGCCGTCCCACCCAGCGGCCAGCTCTGGCAGAGCCTCCCAGCGGAGCACAAAGGACTGTGGACAGGGCTCCAGCTTAGTTCTGACATGTGTTGGAAGCACCTGCGGGCATCCACTTTGCAGAGCAGCTGCTGTACTGGTGGGGTTGGGGGGTGACCTGGGCCGTTCCTCTATTCTAGGAGGAGTGGGGTTCCAGGTGAGGTTCTGGCTCCAACTCTCTCGGACGGTGCAGATAGGCCTCCTGCACAGTGGCTGCTGCACCCAGCACCAGGGCTAGTCCAGCTCCGCGTCTTCACTACTGAGCAGCTTTTACTTGACCCTATTTTGTGAGGATATGGGCTTTTAAGTCACGTGCCCTTTCGATGACAGCAGCCCTGGAGGTTGGGAACCTGCATGACAAATACAGTTGTGGGCCAGTTACTTTCTTTCTTTTTTTTTTTTTTTTAGAGGGAATCTTACTCTGTCTCCCAGGCTGGAGTGCAGTGGCGCAGTCTCAGCTCACTGCAAGCTCCGCCTCCCAGGTTCACGCCATTCTCCTGCCTCAGCCTCCCAAGTAGTTGGGACTACAAGCGCCGCCACCACGCCCGGCTAGTTTTTTTGTATTTTTAGTAGAGATAGGGTTTCACCGTGTTAGCCAGGATGGTCTCAATCAATCTCCTGACCTTGTGATCCGCCCGCCTTGGCCTCCCAAAGTGTTGGGATTACAGGCGTGAGCCACCGCGCCCGGCCTGGGCCAGTTACTTTCTGTGTGACAGCTGGAGTGTGTCCGTCCTGAAGACTGTTTAAGGAGAGGAAGGCCAGCCCGATGCTCTAGCTCAGGGAACTTGGTCATCCAGCAGATACCAGACAGGGTGACCCCTTCAGCCCATCCAGGGAGGGAACAAAGGAAGAAGTGCTATCAGGGCAGCTGGGCCATTCCCATTGTCCTGTAGACGCTGCCATGCTCCTGGTCACCCATGGGAGCTGCCAAAGGGGACCCCAACTTTTCTTGGGAAAGTGCCCATCCCTGGGCCTGTGGGCCCCTCCGGCAGTGGGTCAGTGCCACCCTCCGAAGGGCACAGGGGTGTGGGGCAGTGGTGTGGGTTTGCTGCCTCGATGGGGGCAGTGGTGTCGGTTTGCTGCCTTGGTCTCTGCAGCCACAGCCGTAACATGCCCGCCCTCCTCCCACATCGAAAAGGTAATTTGCTCCTCCCCTGACCCTGGGAGGTCCTGGGCCCCTTCAAACCTTTGCATAACAAAAAGGCCGGCTGGGCGGTTTCCATGCAGGCCAACCCACTGTGCTTATTAGCACACAATGAAAATTATTAGATGGAGACAAACACCCCACAATAGCAAAGAAAACAAACCAAACCCGTCTACACAGATTCCCACAGTCGTGACTCACTCTCTGCCTGTTACCCTGCGGTGGGCGGGAGCCTGATTGCTCAGATGTTTTCTGCTCTCGATGATCCTGACTTCTCCTTTGGGCCTAATCAGGGCACAGCTCTGGGCCGGATCGGGGCCTGTGGCTGAGCTGCCTCAGGCTTGGGTTCTCACGGCCTGGGGTGAACCTGGCATCCCGTGAGGAGGGGGCTGGAAACCGAGCTGCCTCAGCCTTGGGCCTCCAAAGGGAGGCGTGCGGGGCCCCCTTGGCTGTCTCCACTTTTCTTTCTCAGGGGATTTTATAAATTTATTTCCAAGAGCACATGCCCAGTTTATATGCACAGCCAACTGAGCCCTTTGTCTGAGTCACGCCCATTCCGGAGTGGAGGTGACCGTCCCGAATGGATGAGTGGAGCTTAGGGAAGCTCCGATGCGCCAGGCTCCCGAGGCAAGAAGATGCAGAGTCCTCCGAGCCACGGTGCAGTAAGGAGGAGGAGGCTCTTGCTGCTCAGGCCAGGCCCTGCCTGGCCAAGCTCCCAGATAAAAGGTGGGCGGTGCTGTCCTTCTCCCCCTGCCGGCCTGAGATCTGAAGGGAGGCACATTCTGGAGGGTGCTGGCTCAGGATACCTGGGGTGTGGCTCAGGGCTAGGGTTAGATTTGGGAGGAAGGACAGCCAGGCCCGGAGTCTGAGCATGGCCCCACTCTCTGCTCTCGGATGCTGGGGCCCAGAGGGCAGCAGAGGTGGGGGCTCAGCCTGCTCCTGGGGTGGTTCAGTGGCGGGGGCTTTACCATGAAGAAAGGCACTTGGGGCCGGGCGCGGTGGCTCAAGCCTGTAATCCCAGCACTTTGGGAGGCCGAGACGGGCGGATCACGAGGTCAGGAGTTCGAGACCATCCTGGCTAACACGGTGAAACCCCGTCTCTACTAAAAAATACAAAAAAAAAAAAAAAAAACTAGCCGGGCGAGGTGGTGGGCGCCTGTAGTCCCGGCTACTCGGGAGGCTGAGGCAGGAGAATGGCGTAAAAACCCGGGAGGCGGAGCTTGCAGTGAGCTGAGATCCGGCCACTGCACTCCACCCTGGGCGACATAGCGAGACTCCGTCTCAAAAAAAAAAAAAAAAAAAAAGAAAGGCACTTGGGTGGAGCAGGCCCTGGAGCTCAGCCCTATGCTCTGGGGTCCCGACCCACATCTAGCAGCAGACGCAGCAGACACAGCAGTGGCACCCACTGGAGGCACGTTGACCAGCCAAGGCCACCAGCCTGGCCGCGGTGCTGAGACAGACCCCAGCCCAGCCCGGGGCAAGTCCTTCACGGTCACTTTCCCCTCACCCAGGAGGCGATGACGGCCTTGGGGGAGCTCAGTCAGTCGGGGAGGATGGCACGTCTGAGAGTGCGCGGTGTCCTGTGGTCACGGTGGGGTCCTGTCTTCCCAGGGCATGTGGGGTCCTGTCTTCCTGGAACACGTGGGGTCCTGCCTTCCCGGGGCTTGTGGAGGGGCCGTTTACCCTGGGCCTGGGGGAAAGGGCCCAGCTGTTCATCACAGGCGGCCCTTCTATGAGTTCCTCCCTTTTCTGGGGACACCAGTGGCAAGAGCCTGGGCATCTCTAGAACTGGCCATAAACCACAGCAAAGGCCTCGTGTTCTACAGAATGTCAGGCTTTTAAATAACACGGCATCACTTGGAGCACACTGGCCCCTGCTTTGCAGTCACCAATGCCAAGGTCACTGCTCTGGGGGCCGCATGTGGCACGTGTCTCGTGCATGTGGCCGGGGCCGTGTCTTTGTATCCGTGTCTCTGTCGTGGGTGTGTCCAGGGCCATGGCTCTGTGTCTGAGCTGGCCCAGTTTCACTCTGTGGGGAGTCTTGGGGACCGTCCTGGCCTCCCTGAGCCCCAAAGCCAGGCCCATGTGGCCTGTCCCCTCATGGACACTGGCTGCTGCCGTTTCCTTTGAGCTGCGTTCCTGCCTTGGATCTGCCTGCTGCTAGGCACTGCTCTCCTCAGCCTCTCAGCCTGGGGAAGCGGCCCCGCCCCTCCTGTGCTGGAAAATCCCACCTGGACCCAGCCACTGGTGCAGGCAGCTGCAGGCTGGAGGGGAAGCAATGGGAAGCCACTGAACGTCCAGGTGAGCCTTGATGGCCTCTCAGCCCCTTCCCTCAGCCACACAGTGACCAGCTCTGCCAACTCTGCCCACACACGCAGCCCCTCCTCCTCTCAAGTTCAGCCCCCTCCAAACCCAGGGAACCCCTGGGCGCACTCTCCCCAGAACAGCGTTCTTCCGCTTTTCTGCCTACTTGGGGCATGTGCGAGTCACAGCCCTAGAATTTTAGAAAGCAGATCTGGTGTCTGCGTCTGCTTGGTCAGTTGCAAAGGCATTGCCCATTTTCTCTAGGAGCAGAGGCGTTTGCCATCACATGCTCCATGCCATGGGTGAGGGACAAGGGGCCTCTCCCTGCGCTCTGTGTCCGGCGTGGACACTGCAGTTTGTTCCTTCTGAGCTTGTGATGCTCAGAGCTTGGCCGGGACACAGCTGGCGGCCTCAGCTTCCAAGCTCCAGAGCTCTGCGTGGATGAAGGGCGCTGCCATCCTCCTGCAGCTGGGCCTGTGAAGCAGCTGTCAGAACATCTCAGATTGGGTGTCTCCATCTCTCCTGGCTCCTCGGGGGCGAAGGTCCCTGCAGTCAGCCCTGGAGAGTGGCCCGCGGCCAGGTCCTGGAAACCGTGTGTCCCCGCGCCTCACCCTGCGCAGGCTGGGCAGGCAGCGTCCTTGGCGAGTCGAGAATGTAACTGCGTCTCATGGAAATGAGCGCCGATAAATCACACAGACTGATTTTCACAGATTTTCGTTCTTTGAACATTCCACTCTGAAAAAGATTTTCTCCTGGCTTTTTCAATCAAAAGCACACACTCTAGGCAGACTGTTACTGTAGCCAATGCCGTGAGCTGGCGTGTGGGAGGGAAGGCTCTAGATCTTTCTGGAATCTGGAATGGGCTCGGGAGGGAGACGCACTTGACCCGAGTCCCAGCTCCGCGCTGTCCCTGGGCTCCTGCCTCCAAGACCCTCGGGGCTCTGTGGAAACAAGGGGTGATGCCCAGGTGGGACCAGTGCCCTGGAACGTCCTCTGTGCTGAATAAATGTCGGCTCCCCTTGAAGCCAACACGGCATTGGCAAATGAGTTCTGTAGCTGACTGTAAGTTAATTAGTACAACTCTTGCTCTCTTATTATTCTTAGATACAAAGTTAATTTGGAAAGATACATGTTTCTTTTAAAGTTGCATGGTTAAAAGGATGTGGGAGCTGAGCTTAATTAAGAGAGAGTGGCTCCTAGCGTGCAATGGTTGCGGTTAGAGAAAAACATCATTAGATTAAGGGTTTTGCTGCCTTCCCCAGCACAGCCGCCCCGGGCCGCTGGCCCCTCCGTGCAGGGGATGGTGGATTGACCTGGCGTGAACTCTGTGCAGCTCCCGGAGGGGCTGGAGGTGCACGCACACCAGCAGCGGGGAGGGCAGCGGGGCTCGGGCACTGCGGGCGCGAGGGTGGGAGCAGTGCCCGTGGAGCTGACCCCGGGGCCACCCGTGTGCCAAGCCCGCCGGCGTCCTCACAGGGGCAGGCCACGCGGAAACCCCCGAGAGGGGGCGAGCCCCGGCTCTGTTTTAAGCCCTGGAGGAGAGGATGTAGTGAGTGGCTTCAGACTCCTGTGCCCTGGTCCATGGGCCAAGGACTGGGGCTGGCGTCTGCACTCGGTGCCGAAAGCTTCCAGCAAGAAGACTTGGAGCTTCCTTTCGAAGGCATCTCCCTGGCTCTCAGGCAACTCTGTGGAGCTCAGGGTGCCCGTGGCCTGCCACAAAAGGCCCAGCAGCCCCGGTGCCCTCCTGTCTGGGCCTGGACCCACAGTGAGGAGGGGCCGCGCTCCTCAGGGCTACTGAAGGCAGGGACAGGAAGCTTGTGGGAAGTGCCCGGCTCGAGTGGTCAGTCTCCGTCCCTCTGGGCCTCACGGAGACGGGGCCTTCGGGCCCTGATGGAGCTGCTCGCTGGGGCGCAGACCTTGGGTCCCCCCAAAGGGCTCCTGTCCCGGGAGCAGAGGTCCCTCCCTGTGCCCTGGCCCTCGAGGCCCCTGGCATGTTGCTGGCATGCCATAGTGTGTCCTGAGCATGAGAGTTAGGCAGAGGCTCCCGCCTGCTGGAGGCTCTGCCCGCCGTGTGGCCGCTGTTGTGTCTCCACAGGCCATGGGGCAAGAGGCAGAGCATGTGTGGTCTGTGCTCAGCCGCCCCAGGCCTGAGGAAGGGCCGGGCAGGCTCCCGTGAGCGCTGCGAACGCTGGGCACCCCCTGCAGCGCCGTCTTCCTTCCTCACCTCATGGAACCCTCTCGGCATTTCACACACGGGGACTCTGAGGGCGGATTGTCGGGGACGGCGCTCCGACGACCTCTCGTGGCGTGTCCAGATGATCTTTTCAAAGAATCTGCCGGAGGCAGAGACGGGGCCTCTCCTGGATCGGGCGGTGGCTCCCTCCGCCTGGGATCTGGCGTCTCCCTGCCAAGGCACCCTGTGTGTGTGCAGGTCCCGGGCCTGGCTCCAATCCTCAAAACCACCACTGCTGTGAAAACCACCCAGGAGGGTCGTGTGTCTGGCCAGCAGCCAGCAATCCCGCAGGCCTGCGAGGCTCCTCCGTGTGCAATCTCGGTGCCTTGTGCTGCTGGACGTGTGTGGAGCTGCCAGGGCAGTGGGGAGTGGGGTTGGCCGTGGCCAGAGCTGTTTCCCCGTCCCCCACCCCTTCCACCGTTTCGCAGCCTCCACGGGTGTCCTGGGTCTATGCATTTCGCACATGGACTGCAGTTGTGGAGAACTGGGATGTGGAGGAGGCTGGGAGCAGTGGAGACAGCAGGGCCAGAGGTGATGCAGAGCAGAGGAACACAGACCAGGTGAGGAACGCACACCTGGCGGGGAATGCAGACCGGGTGTGGAAGCCCCAGCAGAGCAGAGGAGCACAGACCCGGTGGGGAGGCCAAGGCAAGGAATTCGGGAGCCAGCGAGGGGCCCAGGCACTGGGTGAACAGAGCAGGGTGAGCTCCGGGCCAGGGGCAAATGCAGAGTAAGAGCCCTGGGGGAGGCAGAGGGAAGCTTCGCTGGGCAGGAGGGCGAGGCGGGGCATCCCTGGCTCTGGGCACACAGGTGGAGACAGGACAGCCGTGCTGTGCTGCATTTTCTGATGGAAAAGATGATAAACTATGTTCACGCTGCTAACAAAGACTAAACAATGGCTTTCTCTAAAGCTTAAGAATCATTATGCTAAAAAGTAAGTTTAGGGGAGAAGAGACAGAATCTCCTCACAGAAGTGCAGAGAATTTGGGTGGATGCTACACCCTCAAGAAACAAAGTGTGTTGGGTTACAAAGATATAAAGTAAGTGTTCAAGAATCCATACTCTTGTAGCTGACTGAAGAAGTACAGAAACGTGAGGAGGCTGGGCAAGCGTGACGTTCCTCCGGGGCTCTCTGAAGCCGGGTTTGTGTGTGCACACGTGTGTGTGTGTGGGGTTTGTGTGTGCACACCTGTGTGTGGGTTTGTGTGTGCACACGTGTGTATGTGTGTGGATTTGTGTGTGCACACCTGTGTGTGGGTTTGTGTGCACACATGTGTGTGGGTTTGTATGTGCACACATGTGTGTGCATTTGTGTGTGCACACATGTTTGTGGGTTTGTGTGTGCACACCTGTGTGTGGGTTTGTGTGTGCACACGTGTGTATGTGTGTGGATTTGTGTGTGCACACCTGTGTGTGGGTTTGTGTGCACACGTGTGTGGGTTTGTATGTGCACACGTGTGTGTGCATTTGTGTGTGCACACATGTTTGTGGGTTTGTGTGTGCACACCTGTGTGTGGGTTTGTGTGTGCACACGTGTGTGTGTGCATCTAGCAGCAGTGTGCCCTGAGGCCTGTGGTCTCCCTGAGAGGCCCTGTTCAGCACAGGTGGGGGTGTCCCAGGGACATTTGGCTGCTGAGAGTTTGGGGATCAGAGTTGCCCTCGGCAGGTGGTGTCCATAAAGAACACCCACAGCTGAAAGACCCACGGCCCAGGTTCCCCTGGGAGTCCCAGGACCCCAGCGTCTGGCTGGTGAGGGGCACTGTCCTGGCCACAGAGACATGGTGGAGGCTCCCATGTTGTCTGTTGCAGAAACTGGAGTACTGGGCTGAGCAGTACCCCAAATTCATGTCCTTCAGGAAACTCAAATGTGACCTTATTTGGAAATAGGGTTGATGTAGACGTCCTTAGTTAAGATGAGGCCATATTGGCTTAGGGAGGGCCCTGAGTCAGGGACTGGCGCTGGTGTCTTTACTGAAGGACGGTCATGTGAATTCAGAGAGATGGGCCCATACAGGGGAGCCAGCTGCGTGCCCAGGGGGCAGAGGGCAGAGTGATGCAGCCACAAGCCCAGGACACCTGGGGATGCTGGAAGAGGCAGGAAGGATCGTCCCCTGGAGCCTTCGGAGGCTCCTTAATTTCAGGTTTCTGGCCTCCGGAGCTGGGAGAGGATAACGTTCCATTGCTTTAAGTCCCCAGTGTGTGGTTCTTTGCCAGGACAGGCCCAGGACAGGCTGCAGGGATGTGGCTCACAGAAAAGCCCGGGACCTCACCTGGGTGGGTGTGTGGTCTCACGCTGTCCCCTGGGGACTCACTCCTGCCAGGCCTTCGGCTCCTCGAAGGGACCCCAGGCGACCTCTCCAATGCTGCGAGGCAGAGGCCAGCTGAGGGTCTGAGAAAGGCTGGGCCTTAGGGCGGCCAGTTTGCCCAGGACTGAGGGGTTTCCAGGGTGTGGGGCTTTCAGAGCAAAACCCAGGAAAGCCTCAGGGAGAGCAGGGCGGTGGCCGTCCTGGAGGTGCCAGGCGGGGACGGCCTGCGGGGTGAACAGCCCAAGTTCTGGTCTGAAGGGCGTCTTTGCCGCTGCCTGTGGGAAAACCTCTGCTGGGACGAGTGAGCAAGGGCTGCGGCCGCATGTGGCGCTCCAGACACGGGGCCCTCACAGGCACCCACCCAGCCCTGCAAGCCCTGGAAAAGTCCGCCGCCTGGGAGGGGCAGCTGAGCCAGTGACCCAAGACCCTGCCAGCGAGAACGCAGGCTCTCTCAGGGCAGGGCCAGGGGGGCGGCACTGCAACAAGGTGGCCAGGCCTCCAGGTCCCCTGCCTGGGGAAGGGGCTTTTGAATCACAGGACCAAAAGCAACTGCTTGCATTTCGCTCTGTGGATACTGGCAGGGGTGGAGATGGGGCTACACAGGCTGCTGCAGATGCTCCCGCCAGGCAGGATCTCAGCAGGGAGGGGCTGTGGCCCTGGGGGTCCTGAGTAGAAGAAACAGACTCTTCTCTGCTCTTATGCACAACAATCAACAGAGACTCCATGACCAGGTGTGTGGGGTTTTCCCACAGGCCAAGCAAACAGGCGGTTCTGCACAGACACCAGCAGGGACCCTCCAACTCCGTTCAGTTCATTCTCTTTCCCCAGGAGACAGTGTCTGATCCCACAGGCTGTGGGCTCAGTCCCCAAGACCTCTGCCTGCTACCCACACCCACTTCAGACACCAGCGGCAAGTCCGAGCCTTCGGAACTTCTGGCCCACAGGCTGGGTTCCTATGACACCCCCCTGCTTGGGTTCGATTAATTCTCTAGAGCAGCTATGGAACTCAGGGACACGCACTTATATGTGCCAGGTTTATCATAGATGGTATTGCAAAGGATATAGATGGAGAGGTGCATGGGGCGAGGTGTGGGGAAGGGGCTGGAGCTTTCCGGCCCTCCCTGGGCGCTTACCCTCCAGGAACCTCCAGAGTCCATTATCCAGAAGCCCCCGACAGTCCTGTTGGGGATCAGCTTGAGTAGCCGACCACGGTCATCTCCTTAGCAGACAAACAGACATCACTTAGGAGACCCCAAGGACTTTAGGAGTTGTATGCCAGGAAGTGGGGACGAAGACCAATGTGTATTTCGGAATAGTCGAGGGTAGCGGGAAGGTGCCTGGCTCGGCCTGCAGCCTGAACGAGTGGCAAGGCCCCTGTGTCAGGGATCAGGGCTGGGGCAGGGGCAGGGTCTCTCCTGGACCCATCTGGGAGCTGGGACCCGCTGGAGGTCCAGGCAGGATGGGGGTCAGAGCAGGAGAACATGGAGACAGCAAAGAAGCTGACATTTCTTCATGCTGCGAGCTAAATCCCCTGCCCTAGAAGTCGTGGTTTCGTGCACACGGCAGCTGTTGCAAATAGCTCACAACACTGCCCATCACTACCTGGAATGATGGAGTTCACCGGAACCACCGAGGGACGCAGCTCTCACTGCGCCAGTGTGAAAGGATGTATCACTGCATTATGATTTTGTTTCTTAAGAAATACTTTTGGCCGGGTGCCGTGGCTCACGCCTGGAATCCCAGCACTGTGGGAGGCCAAGGCGGATCGATCACTTGAGGTCAGGAGTTCGAGACCAGCCTGGCCAACCTGGTGAAACCCTGTCTCTACTAAAAATACAAAAACTGGCTGGGCACGGTGGCACATGCCTATAAACCCCAGCTACTGGGGAGGCTGAGGCAGGAGAATCGCTTGAACCCAGGAGATGGAGGTTGCAGTGAGCCGAGATCACCCCACTGCACTGCAGCCTGGACAAAGAAGCGAGACTCTGTCTCAAAATAAAAATACTTTCATAACTGTTTTGATATATGTTTCAACAGCTTTATACATTTATTGAGGAAAAGAGTCAAACTCTGTAAAATATTTTTAGAGATTTATTCTGAGCCAAATATGAGTGACCTTGGCCCGTGACACAGCCCTCAGGAGGTCCTGAGAACATGTACCCAAGGTGGTTGGGGTACAGCTTAGTTTTATATATTTTAGGGAGGCATGAGACAGCAATCACATACATTGAAGAAATACACTGGTTTGGTTCAGAAAGGCGGGACAACTCAAACCCGGGGGCTTCCAGGCTACAGGTAAATTTAAACATTTTCCGGTTGATAATTGGTTGAGTTTAAGAAGACCTGGGATCAATAGAAAGGAAATGTGAGGCTGAGATAAAGGATTGTGGAGACCAAGTCTTATTGTGCAGAGAAAGCTCTCAGCAGACTTCAGAGGGAGCAGGTTGTGAACTGTTTCTTATTGGACCTAAAAGGTGCCTGGCTCTTAGCTAATTATCTCCTGGATCTGGAAGGGAAGGAAGGAAAACAGAGGGGAAGGGGATTCTCTATAGAATGTGGATTTTTCAGCCGGGCACGGTGGCTCACGCCTGTAATCCCAGCACTTTAGGAGGCTGAGGCGGGTGGATCAAGAGGTCAGGAGTTCGAAAACAGCCTGGCCAAGATGGTGAAACCCCATCTCTACTAAAAAAAATATAAAAATTAGCCGGGTGTGGTGGTGCATGCCTGTAATCCCAGCGACTTGGGAGGTTGAGGCAGGAGAGTCGCTTGAACTTGGGAGGTGGAGGTTGTGGTGAGCCGAGATCGTGCCATTGCACTCCAGCCTGGGTGACAAGAGTGAAACTCCGTCTAACAAAAAAAAAAAAAAAAGAATGTGGATTTTTCCCACAAGAGACTTTGCAAGGCAATTTCAAGGTCTGGCAAGGAAATACATTTTGGGATGAAATATTTTGATTTTTTTCTTGTCTTATAATGTTTTGCCAGAGTCAGACTGGAAAGTAAGTCATGATATAGGGTCAAATAAGACCCATCTGATGAAAATTTATGGGTGAAGGGTATGACGAAAAGAGTCAAACTCTTAGACCCCTTAGATAGGAATTTGGGCAAGATAAAAATATTAGAGCTTAGTCCTGACATTCAAAGATGTTTCTCGGAGAAGGATCTGAGAAGGGCGATGGGGGGCCTGGGAGCTGTGTGGAGGGACCCCCTGCATGTGGGGCAAGGGTCTCTTAGCTGGCTGAGGGCCTGAGCTCCCATCACACATTCATTTATTGCCCATTTGTTTCCAAAAGGGATTTGAGGTTGTTCTCAATCAAGAACAGAGAACCCCGCAGGGATGAGATGATGGCGGAGGGCAGGTGTCGTGGGATTCAGAGAGTGGTAACCTTTGAACACCGAGCTTCCTAGCAGTCAAGGCAAAAAGAGCCATCTGCATCTGAAGGGAGGTGCCTTCCAGGGACCAGTGGCTTCTCAGCACAGGTGCCTCGGCAGAGGGGGCCTGACGCCAGACACAGACGGCCCTCTGCCCTCTGCCCTCTGCCAGCGGCCCAGGGCCAAGTCTCCCAGGGACCTCCCACCGCAGTCATCTTGATAGTGGCTCCAACACCCACGGGCCATGTCCCCGTCACCCACCGCACTCTGCCCACTGCTGTGTCCTGAGAGTCAAGGTCTCTCCCACAGAACAGGAGACCCCAGAGGGCGTCCCAGGGCTGCTCCCAACAGCTCTACTTGGACCTCCCCTCCCCAGAGCCCAGCCCCAGCCTCACTAATTCTGTAAGATTAGTTTTTGAGGAAATTTACCATAAATGTATAGATCTTAAAAAATCATGCCAGGGCTGTGGTATTCTTGGCAAAAGCCGGTCTGGTGTCCATTTCTGTTGGAGAAAATGAAAGATGAGATTCCAGGTGTTCCTTCGGATTTAGGCCATCCCGTTCCGTCTGCCACTCGGGAGAGTCCAATAGACCTAATATTTTTGTCTGAAAGACTTGGGGAGTTTCTCCTCTGCCATGCGTTCCTCCTGAGGGAGCCCCTCGTTCTGGGAGGTGGCTTCAGACGGCCGTGGCAGCAGCTGGTTCCCGAGGGACGGGGCCCATTGGGGCCCCCTGAGGCTCCTCTGATGGCAGTGGCAGGGGGCAGGCGGGACCCAGGCAGACGGACCTTTCCAGAAAGACCAACCAGGCCAGACAGGCAGAGCTCCTGCGCGGTGGTGAGGCCGGCTCTGCGCCCGGCTCCCGGTGCTGCCACACTTGGCTCCTGAGGGCTAACGATGTCTTCAATCGTACAAAGGTCTCTGATTCACTCCGTAAATCCTATGCTGACACACTGCCTCTTGGCATCTTATTTTGTTTACTTAGAACCGACTTTGAGGTGAGGAATGCTTGCATGTTGCTGGGTGTTTAGAGGAAGATTAATAGATTATTTGTAACTCCTGTAATGAAAACATTACGCAGGCACAACGATGGGCTCAGTCCCGCTCATTTTCCGCTGCTAATTGCCACAGCATACAGGCTGTATTATGAAATGAAATGCCATCTATAACCTCCCACATTTATTAAAATATAATTGCTTTAATGAAATTCTTTTGGAATCAGACGTAGTTCAAACAACACACTGCCTTCATGAGGTGATTTTCTGGCCAATTATGGATGTGACCACGGAGTCTCTCGCTTTCAATCAGATGGTTTTTCCTTGTAAATGTGTTGAAGAGGACGTTTCAGGGGCTGCTCTGGGCTCTGGCTGGGCTATTTGAACCTTCCACTTTGACCTTAGAAATGCTTCAGTCATTTTAAAGTGCAGAAAATACACCCCCAGCTCTGTGGTCATCCCGGGAGGTGGGTCATGGTGCACATCCCGACACCTTCCCGGGCCTGTCTGCCGCGAGCCCCCGCCTCCAGGTGCGCTGGTTTATGACGGGGGCAGGGGCGGGGGCGGGGGCGGGGGGCGAGCACTTGCCTGTCTCACAAGTGGGGCTTTTAAGGAAAATTAATGAAGAAACAGACCGTCTAGCTGGAGAGTCTTTAAAAATCGTCCTTTCACCTGGAATCGGTCTCGTCCTCTCAGCCTGAAGCGTCACTTTCCTCACTGGTAAAGAGGGCTCCCCGGACAGTATGGAAGGCACTGCTCGTGTTCCCGTGGTCTGCCTCAGTGCCCTGCTGTCCCTTTTCTTTCTGGAACAGAGTCGTTTGTGCTTTGCGGTGGCGTTCTCAGCTGTGAAAAGTCTGATTTAAATGATTTGGCAAATGAGTGCTTCTCCATTCATGCCACCATTCTGCTCCCTTGGTGGTGGGCACGGGCTGCGGCTCACACCTGCAGCAGCAGGAGCAATGGACTTCACCCGTCCACGCGTCCAGTGCCATTCCCAGTCCTGAGACCTACGAAACCCGCTGGACAAGGTACAGCTCTGGTTCTCAAAGGCCCCTGGTGCCTGTGGGAGGTTGGGGTGTGGCTGGGAGGCGGCTGCCAGTTGCCAGCATCCCACACCCTTGTGCCTTCCTGCAGCTCTCGCCCAGCATGGTGGGAAGTGACTCCAGCAACCACTCCAGAGTCCAAGCTCAGAGTCAGAGGTGGCGGGAGTGGCTTCTCAGCCGAGTTGGATGGGGAAGCCTGTGGCTGCCGAGATCACAGCCATGGTGTCATCCCAAACCACACCTCCTGCGGTCCAGGCAGCCCAGGGAGTGAGGCACTGGAGCAGAGCCTGGCACTGGAGCTGGGCCTGGAGCTGGGCCAGTTGCTGGAGCTGGGTCAGGGGCTGGAACTGGGCCTGGAGCTGGGTCAGGGGCTGGAGCTGGGTCTGGAGCTGGGCCAGGCGCTGGAGCTCGGCCAGTTGTTG
This sequence comes from Macaca thibetana thibetana, assembly GCF_024542745.1. Classification (NCBI taxonomy): domain Eukaryota; kingdom Metazoa; phylum Chordata; class Mammalia; order Primates; family Cercopithecidae; genus Macaca; species Macaca thibetana. Next base: position 627,861 of record NC_065595.1, read on the forward strand.
AAGCTGGGTCAGGTGCTGGAGCTGGGTCAGGTACTGGAGCTGGGTCAGGCGCTGGAGCTGGGCCTGGAGCTGGGTCAGGCGCTGGAGCTGGGCCAGTTGCTGAAGCTGGGTCACGTGCTGGAGCTGGGTCAGGTGCTGGAGCTGGGCCTGGAGCTGGGTCAGGCGCTGGGGCCGGGTCAGGCACTGGAGATGGGCCTGGAGCTGGGTCAGGCGCTGGAGCCGGGCCTGGAGCTGGAGCTTGGCCAGTTGCTGAAGCTGGGTCAGGTGCTGGAGCTGGGTCAGGCACTGGAGCTGGGTCAGGTGCTGGAGCCGGGCCTGGAGCTGGGTCAGGCGCTGGAGCTGGGTCAGGCGCTGGAGTTGGGTCAGGCACTGGAGCTGGGTCAGGTGCTGGAGCTGGGCCTGGAGCTGGGTCAGGCGCTGGAGCTGGGCCTGGAGCTGGGTCAGGCGCTGGAGTTGGGTCAGGCACTGGAGCTGGGTCAGGCGCTGGAGCTGGGTCAGGCGCTGGAGCTGGGTCAGGTGCTGGAGCTGGGCTTGGAGCTGGGTCAGGTGCTGGAGCTGGGTCAGGCGCTGGAGCTGGGCCTGGAGCTGGGTCAGGTGCTGGAGCTGGGCCTGGAGCTGGGTCAGGTGCTGGAGCTGGGTCAGGCGCTGGAGCTGGGTCAGGTGCTGGAGCTGGGTCAGGCGCTGGAGCTGGGCCTGGAGCTGGGTCAGGCGCTGGAGCTGGGTCAGGTGCTGGAGCTAGGCCTGGAGCTGGAGCTTGGCCAGTTGCTGGAGCTGGGTCAGGCGCTGGAGTGGAGCCAGGTGACCTCCCATCGATGTCACCCTCAGACCAAACCCATGACGCAGGTTTCAATCCCAGCTGACACTTAGGTTCTGGGTGATCCTAGACATTGCTTGTGCCTCTTTTTTTTTTTTTTTTTTTTTATGTTTGATTTTTCTTAAAAGACTGCTTTTCAGAGCAGTTTTACAGTCACAGAAACATGGAGAAGAAGGTCCAGAGAGTTGGCCATATGCCTCCCGCCCCCACACAGGCACAGCCTCTCCCACCACCAACCTCCGGGGCTGGAGATGTGCATTTGTGCCGGGCGAAGAACCCGCGCAGACGCATCTCGATGGTCGAGATCCCGGAGCTCACTGCAGGGCTCCCTCCTGGGGCCGCTCACTCCGCGGGTTTGGACGAATGTGTGATTGTAGGCGTCTGCCCTGTGGTGTCCCACGGAGCAGTTTTGCTGCTAAACATCCTCTGTGCTCTGCCCATTTGTCCTTCTCTCACCAAGCCCCTGGCCACCTGTCATCGTTCTACTGTCTCCGCAGTTTTGCCTTTCCCAGAATGTCGTCTAGTTGGACTCACGTGGTGTGTAGCCTTTTCAGACTGGCTTTGTTCCCTTAGTGCTGTGGATTCAAGCTGCTTCCCTGTCTTTTCATGCCTTGATGGTTCCTTTTCTGTTTTAGCGCTGAGTGATACTCCACTGCCCAGAAGTGCCCAGTTTATCCATTCACCAACTGAAGGGCATCTTGGTCGCGTCCCAGTTTGGGCAAGTGAAGGGAAGCCACTGCGAACCTGTGTGTGCAGGTTTCCGTGTGGACGAGGGAGTTCGGCCCTTTTGGGCAGGTACCAAGGTGTGTGCACGCTGGGTCGCAGGGTCAGAGCCCATGCTGAGATTTGTAAGCAGCTCCCAAACTGTCTTCCAAAGTGGCCGTGCTAGCTGCATCCTCTCCGGCAGTTGAGGAACGTTCCTGTAGCACCACATCGTTGCCAGCCCTTGATGCTACCCGTGTCTGCAGGCCGGCTGTTCTAACAGGCACGTGAAGGGGTCTCCTCGTTTTAACTTGTATTTCCCTGATGACTGCCTGGGGCATCTTCTCATATGTGTCTCTGCCATCTTCTGAGGGGTCTGCGAAGGTCTTTGACCCACTTTTAAACTGGGCTTTTCTTATTATTGACTTTTAAGCGTTCTTTGTATTTTTCCCTTTACCAAATACTGATTTTTTTTGGTAAATATTTTCTCCCAGTCTGTGTCTTCTCTTCTCATACTCTTGACACTGTTCTTTTGCAGAGCAAAAATATTTTAATTTTAAGAAAGTCCAGCTGGCCAGGCGCTGTGGCTCAAGCCTGTAATCCCAGCACTTTGGGAGGCCGAGACGGGCGGATCACGAGGTCAGGAGATCGAGACCATCCTGGCTAACACGGTGAAACCCCGTCTCTACTAAAAAATACAAAAAAACTAGCCGGGCGAGGTGGCGGGCGCCTGTAGTCCCAGCTACTCGGGAGGCTGAGGCAGGAGAATGGCGTGAACCCAGGAGGCGGAGCTTGCAGTGAGCCGAGATCGGGCCACTGCACTCCAGTATGGGCAAGAGTGCCAGACTCTGCCTCAAAAAAAAAAAAAAAAAAAAAAAAAAAAGTCCAGCTTACCAATTCTTTCACAAGGCAAATTTTTGGTATTGCTCATCTAGATTTCTTCCTATATTGTTTTCTAGGAATTGTATAGTTTTGTGTTTTATGTTTAAGTCTGCGACTCATTTTGAGTTAATTTGTGTGAAAGGTGTAAGGTCTGAGTCTAGACTCATGATTTGTATGTGGGTGCTCAGTCGTTCCAGCACCGTTTTTTGAAAAGCCCATCTTTCTCTACTGTATTGCCTTTGCTCCTTTGTCAAATACCAGTTGACTATATCTATGTGGATATAGATATCTATGTGGATATCTAAGATCTCTATTTTGTTCCATTGATTTATTTGTCTATTCCTTTGCCAATATCACCCTTTCTTTGTAGTGAGTTGTGCTGGCTACTCTGGGTCTCTTGCCTCTCCACATAAACTTTAAAATCAGCTTGTCAATATCCACAAAATAATTTGCTGAAATTTTGACTAGATAACATTGAATCTATAGATCAAATTGGGAAGAATGAACATCTTGACAATGTTGAATCTTCTATCCACGAACATGAGAGAAGAGCTGAAAGAGGACACCCTCACCTCTTGAGCTGTGTGAACCTGGGAGGCAGAGGCTGCAGCGAGCCTTGCAGTGTCCTCAGGGAGAGAGGTCTCTCTCCTTGCCTTGTTCCTGATTTCTATTTCTTTCTTCTTGTTTCATTTTGTTGATCAGAGTTTTGTAGTTTTCCTTATATGGAACGTGTACATAGTTTATTAGATTTATACCTAAGTATTTCATTTGAGGGGACTAATATAATTGTATTATGTTTTTAATTTCAAATTCCTTGTTCATTGCTAGTATATACAAAAGCAACAGACTTTTGTATGTTAATCTTGTACCCTGCAAACTTGCTATAATTGCTTATTAGTTCTAGGAGGGTTTTCTTTGTTGTTTTCTTGGTCAATTCTTTTGGATTTTCTACATAGATCATCATGTTGCCTGTGAACAGTTTTATTTCTTCCCTTCCATTCAGTATACTTTTTATTTGCCTTTTTTGTCTTATTGCATTAGTTAGGACTTCGGGTATGATATTGAAAAGAGGTGACAGAGGACATCCTTGCCTTGATCCTGATCTTGGTAGGAAAGCTTTGAGTTTCTCACCATTATTATTGTAGATGTTCTGTGGCAAGTTGAAGAAGTTCTCCTATATTCCTAGTTCACTGAGTTTTTATCATGAATGGCTACTGGATTTTGTCAAGTGATTTTTCTGCATCTCTTGATGTGATAATGCAATTTTTCTTCCCTAGCATGTTGACGTGATGGATTACATTATTGATTTCCAAATGCTGAACCAGATTTGCACACCTGGGGTAAGTCCCATGTGGTCTTGGTGTATAATTCTCTGTCTATATTATGGAATTCAATTTGATTATATTTGGCTGAGGATTTTTGCATCTATGTTCATGAGATATATTGGTCTGTGGTTTTCTTATCTTCATCTGGTTTTGGTAGTAGGGTGATGCTGGCCTCATAGAATGAGTTTGGAAATATTTTCTCAGCTTGTATCTTCTGAAAGAGGTTGTAGAGAATTGGCATAATTTATTCCTCACATGTTAGGCAAAATTCACTGTAAACCCATCTAGATTTGATGTTTTCTGATTTGGAAACTTGTTAATTAATTAATTAATTAATTTTGAGACAGTCTCACTCTGCTGCCCAGGCTGAAGTGCAGTAGTATGATCTCAGTTCACTGCAGCCTCTGCCTCCCATGTTCAGGCAATTCTCCTGCCTCAGCCTCCCAAGTCACTGGGATTACAGATGTGTGCCAACATATCCGGCTAATTTTGGGGGGATTTTTAGTAGGGACGTTGTTTCCCCATGCTGGCTAGGCTAGTCTTGAACTTCTGGCCTCAAGTGATCCTCCCGCCTTGGCTTCCCAAAGTGCTGGAATTACAGGCGTGAGCCACCATGCCTGACCTGGAAAGTTGTTAGTTATTTATTCAATTTCTTCAATAGATATGGGTCTATTTAGATTGGCTAGTTCTTCTTGTGTGAGTTTTGACAGACTGTGTCTTTCAAGGAGTTGGTCCATTTCATCTAGGTTACAAATGGGCATAGAGTTGTTCATATTTCTCCCTTATTATCCTTTTCCTGTCCACAGGATCCATAGTGTTGTCCCCTCTTTCACTCTGATATTCATTTGTGTCTTCTCTCTCACTTTCTTAGCCTAGCTAGAGGCATATCAATTTTCTTTGTCTTTTCAGATAACTAGCTTTTGGTATCATTGCTTTTCTCTATTGATTTTCTGCCTTCAATTTTATTGATTTCTGCTGTAATTTGTGTTATGTCTTTTTTTCTGCTTACTTTGGATTCAATTTGCTCTTCTTTTTCTAGTCTCCTAAGATGGATGCTTAGGTAATTGGTTTTAGATCTTTCTTCTTTTCTAACATATATACATGCTATAAATTTCCCTCTAAGTACTGCTTTTGTTGCATCCCATAAATTTTGATAAGTTGTGTTTTCATTTTCATTTAGTTCAAAATATTTTTAAATTTCCCTTGGTATTTCTTCTTTGTCTCATGTGTTATGTAGAAATGTGTTGTTTAGTCTCTATGTATTTTGTGATTTTTTAGTTACCTTTCTGTTACTGGTTTTTAGTTTAACTGCATTGTGGTCTGAGAGCAGACATTGCCTGATTTCTATTTGCTATGGTTTGCCTCTGTCTCCCCACCCAAATCTCAGCTGAAATTTGTAATCTCCACAATTGGAGATGAGATTTGGGTGGGGACACAGAGCCAAACCATATCAAACAGAAATCAGGCAATGTCTGCTCTCACCCAGGGGAGGGACCTGCTGAGAGGTGATTGGATCATGGGAGTAGTTTCCCCCATGCTGTTCTCATGATAGTGAGTTCTCACGAGATCTGATGGTTTAAAGGGTGTCACTTCCTCCTTCACTCTCTCTCTCTCCTGTCACCACATGAGACATGCCTTGCTTCCCCTTTGCCTTCCACCATGGTTGTAAGTTTCCTGAGGCCTTTCCCAGCTATGTAGAACTGTGAGTCAATTAAACCTCTTTTCTTTATAAATTACCCAGTCTCAGATAGTTCTTTTACAGCATTGTGAAAGTGGACTAATACACAATTCTTTTACATTTGTTAAGGTATGATTTATAACCCAGATGTGATCTATCTTGGTGAATGTTCCAGGTGAGCTCAAGAAGGTTGCTATTCTGCTGTTGGATGAAATAGTCTATAGATGTCAATTATATTCATTTGGTTGATGGTGTTGAGTTTGACTTTATCCTTAGTGATTTTTTCTTTTTTTTGCCTACTGGATCTATCCATTTCTGATAGAGAAACACTGAAGTTTCCAACTCTAATAGTAGATTAATCTATTTCTCCTTGTATTTCTATCCGTTTTGCCTTAAGTAGTTTGATGTTCTGTTGGCAGTCACACCCACTTTCAGGATTGTTATCTTTTTGGAGAATTGACCCTTTTATCATTATTGAATGCTCTGCTTCATCCCTGACCCTCTCCTCACTCTGAAGGTACTGTCTGAAATTAATATAGCTACTCCCACTTTCTTAGTGTTAGCAGGGTATAAATTTCTCTATTCAGTTACTTTTAATCTACATGTACTTATATTTAAAGTGGGTTTCTTATAGACAATATATAGTTTGGTCTTGTTTCCTGGACAGTCTATCTTTTAACTGGTGCATCTTCAGTATTCACATTCAAGGTAATTATGGATACAGTTGGGTTAATATCTACCATGTCTGTTACCATTTTCTATTTGTTGCCCATGTTCTCTGTTCCTATTTTTGTCTTCTTTTTCTGTCATTTGTGGTTTTGAGTATTTTATATGATTACGTTTTCACTCCTTTATTAGCATATCAATTATACTTTTTAACTTTTTTTAATGGTTGCCCTAAAGTTTATAACATACATGAACAACGAATCCAGGCCCATTTTCAAATAATACAACACCACTTCATGGATAGTGTGACACCTTCTCATAACAAAATCACTTTAATTTTTTCCTCCCATCCTTTGTGTCATTGCTGCAATTGATTTCACTTGCATATCAGCATACCTAGGTATGCATGCATATATACATGTTAGCATACATACTTAACATATGTAAGCACACATGACCAGATGCATTGTTGCTGTTATTACTTTGGACAAACTTACCTATTAGACCAGTGGAGAATCAGAACAAAGTGTTTTTATCTTACTTTGCTTTTTCCTTCTCCAATATTCTTCCTGTCTTTGGATCTGAGTAGTATTCTCTTTCTCTCTAAAGAGCTTCCTTTCGCATTTCTCACAGGGCAGGTTTACTGGCAACTGATGCCCTTCAGTTTTGTTTTTCTGAGGAAGTCTTTTTTTTCTCCTTCACTTTAAAGGATAATTTCACAGGGTACAGAATTCCAGATTGGGGTCTGTTTTTTCCTTTCTCAACACTTTAAATATTTCATTTCATTCTCTTCCTGCTTGTGTGGTTTCCGAGCAGTCAAATGAAATGTCTGTCTTTGCTCCTCTGCAGTCAAGGCATCTGCATCCTCAGTTTGTCACTCATTCATTCACTTCTACCCCAAGTTCTTCCACAGCTGCTCTTGGAGAACAGAGGGGACATCACCTGGTTCTTGCCTGCAGAAGCTGCAAGTTCAACAGCAAAGGGGACCCACTGCATGAGAATGAGGGGGGCTGCAAGGTGGGGGGCTCAGGCGGCCCCCCACCCCGAGGGACTTCTAGGCAAAGCTCTCATGCATGGAACGCAGGCCAGCTGGAGGGCAGGGCCAGGCACGCGCCCCAGCTGCTCCTCAGCCTCCACAGCGTGGCTTCCCCTCCCAAACAGAGCAGCTCTGAGTAACAGTGAGTGACAATTATCACAGTGGCGAGCATGAGGTCAAAGCCCCTCGGGCGGGCGCTGCGCTCCTGTCGGACTCACATGGGTCAGCATTTGGGTAACCCCTGCCTGCACCACCACAGGGTTCTTAGGACAATGGGAGGAGCCTGTGTGAGTGTGGGAAAGGCAGCTACAGGTCCCGCGCTGAGAAGGTCCTCCGCTAAGAAGGTCCCACGCCTAGAAACCAGTGCCTCTGGTCTGGCTCAGGCCCTGTCTGCACAGTAAGTCTAGCTGGCATCCCATAGGAAGAAAGGGCGTCCCCCGGGCGTGCTCCAGAAGCAGCCACATGTCTGTCGGGCTGAAGCAGAGGCTGCATCTCAGGGAGCTCTCTGGATGCCCCTGCCCCTGCCACGGCTCAGAAACAGCAGCTGTGGACCCACCTCCCTCCTGCTTCTCTGGCCAGAGCCCGCCACAGTGGTGTCATAGGCCATCTCTGGATTTTCTGCTGCAGTCAGACAGAGTCCACATCGGGACTCGAACGTTCCCTGCAGCACAAGGAGGTGAGAGAGGTGGGTTCGAGTCCTGCTCCTGCATGGGTGTGGGTGGTGTCTGGATGTGGAAGCCAGGGCCTGGGAGCCTGCACCCCTCACCAGCAAGGTGGGCTGATGCTGCGTCCAGGTCCCCAGGCATGCACAGAGTCCTGGACTTTCACTCCCCTGGGCAGTCAGTGGGAGAGAAGCCTGGGGCCTGCAGTCACCGTGCCCTGAGGTTTCTGCCCAGGAATCATCGTGCCACTCGTCCTCCCTTCAGAGTTCAGGAAACTGAGGCAGGGGAGGCTGAAGTTGCTGGAGGTCGTGTGCTAAGGAGCTGTCGAGCCACCTTTGTGTACCTCCCCCGCAGGGCCCCAGGAGGGCTGCGAGGCCAGGGAACCCACTGTGTGGCAGGGCGCTCTGGGATCTGGTGCCGGGGCCCCGGGAGGAAGAGGGAACCCACGGACTGCTCCTCGCTCCCCCACTCCCGGGGAAATGCAGGGAAGCCGAAGCCCTGGCCGTCCCCTCTCCTGGTTCGCAGAGGGCCCTCGGGCACGATGAAGAGTGAGACATGGAGGATGGGGAGGGCAGCGGGGACAGGCAGAAGGAAGCAGCCCCACCCCTCGATACCAGGAGCACTCCCTACGGTGACCGTGACAGCCACAGATGCCTCCAGACATGACCACGTGTCCCCAGGGGACTGAACCACTGGGCAGAGCACGTCCAGGCTTTCAGGGATCCCCTGAGGTGGCTGCCTCCTCAGGCGTCTCCCCACCCTTCCCCATCTCCCTTCTCCCTCCCTCCCTGGAAACGTCTGCTTCAAACCTGTGAGAAATGACTGCGGGCGGCTGTAAAAATCAAAACCCTCCCCTCAGGCCCAGAGGAAAAATGAGCCACTTCCATTTCTTGGCGCTTTTGCCCGTGAGCCTTGGACGAGCTTCCCGAGGCCTGGCCTCCGCCCAAGCAGCCGGTCCCTCCCAGGGGCCTCCCCGACGGGCTTCCTCGTTCTAAATGGAGTTGGAGGCGCCGCAGCAGACCCGGCGACGGGGCGAGGATTTTCAGAGCGGGCGCTACCTGCTGACAGTTTTCTCCGATATTGCCGGAACAGCAGTGTTGTAAAGGTTGCTACAGAAACACCTCGGGTGAGCGTCGAGTCCAAAATAGAGTGTCTAGACAAACTCCTACTGTCTGACCTTTGATGTGTTTCCTGATCCACCCGATCTTGCCAAGCAAATTGGTGACTAAGCAGCAATTCCCTTTACACTCTGTCATAAAGGCCTGACGAGGCCCAGGCGCTGTGATACATTTCAGTCTGGCTGCGGCGGCCGCTCCACCCGCACGGCTCCCACGTGGCTTCCCAGCGCGATGTGTGCCTGGGTCGCCATGAACTAATTTCAAGGCCGAGTCCAAAAGCCACAAGGCTGCCGGAAAACAGAACTCACTTTCAGCCAGCAGGGCCCCAGAGTCGACATAAAAAGTGAAGAGGGAGGCTGGAGGCGGCTCTGGCGAAAACAAAATAGAAGTCGGGGACGGGCCGGCCCCAGTGGTCTCTCCCCAAGCAGGGGCTGGGAGGGGGGTGGGTGGCCGTTTTGCTAAATGAATAGAACGGGCTGCTTGGTGAGGCTGAGCCCCTCTTCACAGCCTGAGTCCTTCCTCCTCTCTCTCCCCTGCAATGCTCTGTCCTGAGCCTCTCAGAGTCACCTGCGTGAAGGGGCTCAGATGCAAGGAGAGTTGCGCTCTGCTCTAAACAAGTGCAGTGGGGACCCTGGTGTGATGGAACGGGGCGGCTTCCTTTTGCCCTGAGCCCGAGGCTCTGGGTTTTGGGCACTTGGGCTGGGCACGCTGCAGGTGGGACAGGGCTGAGGCTGCACCGGGCAGGGGCGTGGAGCTGCGGAGTGGGCACTTTGAGGGACTGAGTGTGGCGGTGAGGGAAGCGGTACAGGTGAGGCAGAGTGGGGCACGGGCGTCCTGGGGGACACTGAGGTTCGTGGGGGGCACGGCCAGGCATCTGGCTTCTGTGCCGCTGGTGGCCGGGCTCTTTCCACAGAAGGCAAAGCTCACTGTAATTGAGGTTGCTTCCCCAGGGACAAACCTCTGGTCCTAAAATGGAAGGCAGTGGGGAGAGAAGACTTGTTTTACTGGAAAAGAGGCAACTTTGCCAGAACCACGCTGGTGCCACAAAGTGAGGAATACCTGTCTCTCCACACTGGTGCCAGCTGGCCCATTGCTGTAGCTTAACTGTCCAAAAAAGGAAAAAGAGACACTTCACCAGATGCTGTAACTCTTGGACCAGAGAGCGAGGCGAAGGCCTCACTCTAAACCTCTGTGCAGCTGCGCACTCGGCCCGGCCGGCAGTCCCGCCGAGCAAAGTGGAAAGTGAGCTGGTACCAGTGCTTGTGGCAGGGCGAGCCTCGTGTGTGCTGCGTCTTGAAGGGGGCGGCTTTGCGGCTTAGCGTGTCGGTTTTCTACACATACCAGAAACGCAGGGTTTCCAGAGTCCTCTGACCAGAGGCGGGTGAGACGGCGGCTGTTCAGAAGACACAGAGAAGTCCGCACGTGTCTCTGAATTTCTCATCAACTGCCCCTGGCTGGTGCCGAAGCTCCCTCGAAGGCAAAGAGCTTCAGGCGGGCGATGCCCGTTGGCCCCTGGCAGGCCTGCCAGCCTCCAGGCTGAGAGCAGCGTTCCAGCATCCGAGCAGCCGGGCCCAGGTCCAGCCACCGCAGCCCGCACAGGCCTCTGCAGCCCCCGACTCAGTGGTGTGGGGAAGCTTGGCTCCGCGGAGCCACAGCACAGCCTGGAGACACGGAGGGTGTCCCTGTGGTGGCACCTGGGAGATGCCACTGAGCCGCTGCCTGCAGCCATGACTCAGCCCAGCAGTCCAAGTGCCAGGCGGAGAGCGACTCCCATCTACGGGGCGCCCACTGGGTGGGCAGGAGTGAGGCAGGCGAGGGGGAAGCTCCTGCCCGCATCTCCTGTCTCTGCAGCCTGTGCTGCTGGGTGCAGGGGGCAGTCCAGGGACTGAGCAGGACTGTGCCACGGTGAAGAAAATCCACCTCCACCAGGGTCTGACTCCTGCTCGGTGCTGAGTCTGTCTTGGTTGGTTTCCTCATTGGACGGTGGGGAAAACGATAGCCCCTCCCGTGGATGTGTGTCCGCACTGATGATCAGTGGGGACAGAGCCTCCGTGGGGGGCTGCTGGGTGCAGGATGCTGGGTGTGTGAGGGCGTGGGGCAAGGGGTGTGCGGGGCAGGGGGTTGCAGGAGCGTGTGGGTTGCGATGGTGCTGGGTGCAGCCCTGCTTGGGGCCCTGACACACATGGCAGAACCTCCACAGGGGGCCGCTGACCACCCCCAGGTCTCCACTACCACAACCTGGCGTTGGGGACTGGCCAAGGCCCGCAGTGCCAGGGCAGCAGGGAGCCCGTCACAGCAGTGAAGGATGCCAAGGGCCCCGTAGTCCCGTGCCAGGACCCTGGCCTTGGCTCCTGCAGCCTGCCCCACCAGCGCTTCCTGGGGGGCACTGCAAAGTCCCCCCAGCATCGTGGGAGGGAGGCATGCCCCCAGCACGGTCTGTGCAGGAGGAGGACTTAACCCCACCTGAGGACTGGGATGTCCATTACCACCTCAATCCCGAGCTGTGGCGTTTCCGCCTGCTTTAAACCAGGACCCGTGGAGGAACGCACCTGCTTCCCTGGCTTCGGTGCGGCTGCACTCGTGGTGTTGGGAGGACATGGACGTGCTGTACTGCACCTCTAAAAGAAAGTGTCACAGCTCTGCATGCCTTTTTCCATCCTACAATTGTCATATGTGTTTCACAAAATGAGTTATTTGAAAGAAACTGACGTCCAAAATACAGAACTTCTTTTGGAAGCTTTGAAGAATCTTGGACTCCAAGGGGCTCCTCTTTTGAAAGCCATTCCCTTCTCTGGCCACGAGGGCTGGGAGGGGCGTGCTAGGCCTGCACGGAGCCTGGGTGTGGTGTAGGAGGCCCTGAGGGAGTGCTGGAGCCAGGCAAGCTGGGCTCCTACCAGGAACCCGAACCCCGCCAGAGGGGGCCAGGCTCAGAGCAGAGGACACAGGCAGGGAGGCACCCCCAGGGCTTGGCACAGCAACCAGAGTCCAGGGTGTCCACAGTGTGGGACTGTGGTGTCCTTGGCATCCTTCACTGCTGTGACAGGGGCTCCCTGCTGCCCTGGCACCTGCGGGCCTTGGCCAGGGTGCAGTGGTGCAGAGTGGGGACGAGGGTATGGGGTACAAGGGTATGGGGTGCAGGAGTGTGGGGTGTGGGAGTGTGCAGGGGCACAGCAGGTGCGGGGGTTATGGAGTGTGGGGCGGGGGCTGCTGGGTGCAGGATGCTGGGTGTGTGGGGCATGGGGTGTGCGGGGCGGGGGTTGCAGGAGCGTGTGGGATGCAATGGTGCTGGGTGCATGGAGCAGGGTTGTGCAGGGTGGGGGGGTTCAGGGGAGGTGTGGGGTGCAGGGGCGCCTCCAGCCCCGGACCTGCTGGGGTTGCACTGGTTCTGCTGCTGGTGGGTGACCCACCTGCTGCTGTACGCAAGTTGCTGAAAGTTTTGGCGCCTGGTTTTCTTACCTGAGAAATGGGGCTGATCGTCCTGACTGATCGTCCTGACCACCCGGTGCACCACTGACCTCTCCGATCCACAAGCTTCAAAAGCATTTTCCTATCGGGTGGGCTTCCCTCCAAGCACAAAGCCCGAGTTTCCTGCCTGGCTGCTGACTCCCACTTGCTGTCTGAGCTTCTGCAGGGGGGCTGGTTACCCCGAGACTCATGTGTCCAGGTGAGCTGGGAGGTGCCACATGGGAGCACATGGGGATGGGGCATGTGGGGGCCATGGGGACATGGGGGGACATGGGGAGCATGTGGAGGCATGTGACATCACGGGGGGCATGCAGGGGCGCTGTAGTGGAGAGGAGGAGCAAGTGCCTCTTGGAGCAGTGGATACACTGGCCCGGCCCCCAGCACACCCAGTGCCGGCAGGAGTGGCAGGAGAGCAAGCAGCGTGGGTCCTGCTCACGTGGGCGCAAGCCTCCCCGAGCCCTGCAGCTTGGCTCCCGGCCCCTCCTGCCCAGCCGGCCTGCTCCCAGCTGGGGTTTCCCATCTACACAAGCTCTACCTCTCTAGCCCTCAGGCCACCTGGACCCACCACAAGGCGTCGGTCCCTCCAGAGCTCCGAGGTTCAAGGTGCAGCTTGGTTGACCACCACCAGGGAGTGCGGTGTAGACGAGGCCTTTGGGGCTAGGGCCTGAGGGCCATCTCTGCACCAGAAAAGTGTGAACTCCAGAGCAGGGAAAGATGGGAACACGGCGGGGAGCTGTGGATTCAAATGTGTCCCCTGGAAGTGTGTGGAAGGAAGTCCCAGCCCCTGAGACCTGAGAGTGGGACCTCATTTGGAAACAGGATCCTGCAGATGTGGTCAAGATAAGCACTGGGGGTGACCCAAGTCCAGGAACAGGCATCCTCCTGAGAGAGACCAACATGGTGCCGTGGGAGGCAGAGGGTAAGGTTGGAGCAGCAGTACAAGCCAGGGAAGCCAAGAGCAGCAGGTGCTGGGACAGGTGGCTAGGAGCCACCAGGAGCACCCGGGGAGCACGTCCTTCCCATGCCCAGGAGCACCAGAGAAGCACGCCCTGCCCGCACCTAGGAGGACCCAGGAGCACCCGGGGGGCACATCCTGCCCACAACAGGAGCACCCGGGGAGCATACCCTCCCCACGCCCTATCGCACCGGGGTTTCAGACTTTGGCCTCCAGGGTTCTGAGAGGATAAGTTGTTAAGTCCCCCACAGCAGTGAAGGATGCCAAGGGTCCCACAGCCCCATGGAACATTGTGCAACATTGACCTGGCAGCCCCAGGACCATAAGACAATGAGTTAAGCAGAAAAAAGTGGTTCCTGTGGGCTCCAAGGGGATTCCAAGGTGCGTCTGTGGGGCTGGCATCCGTTCTAGAAGGTAGTGTCCTCCCTGAGCTCGGTGCAGGGGCACGGGTTGGGGCTGTGGAGAGCCACGGGGCCGCTCCGTCTGGCTGCATGTGGAGCCTCCGTGTCCTCAGGCTGCACACAGGCAGCCCCTCTGCAGCAAATGTGGCCATGGCTCCTGCAGCTCCAAGAGAGAACGGCTCGGGGCTCGGGCTGGCGGCTGTCATCAAAGGCACCTTTTCATTTTGTTCTTTCTCTCCCAACTCCAGGCCCCTTCGAGGTGATGAAAAACCTGCCAAAATAGCACAGAGCAGCCCCTCCCATGGGGGTTCATAGCATTAATCTCCTGAGAGCCCACACAGGCCATGCCACCGACCCACAGAGGGGAAGCTGAGGCAGGAGCCTAATGACTCGCCCCACGCCTCAGAACGAGGTGTACCAGGGCCATTCCCACTATTAAGTCGACAATCTCTTCGGTTTCTGCTTAATGTTCTCAATTAAGTTTCTCTTAGTAAAGAACATTTGTGGAGAAAATGGGTGGGGTTGACACAGTTCTGCAGTCCACAATGCCTCTGAATCCCAGTAAAAACAGGCCAGAGCCTTCTCGGCTCCCAGGGCACAACCAAAATACAGAGGGACAGGAGTGCCCCAGGGAGGAAGGACTGGCGTGGCACCCACACAGCCATCAGGAAGTGTGTGAGCCTGTAAATGTGCACCTGTGTGCATGTGGTGGCATGTAGGTGGCATGTGTGCACGAGCTGAGTGCATATACATGTGAATGGTATGTGTGCACGTGTGAACATATGGATGCCATGTGCATGTGCACCGTGCATGTGAGCATATGTATGCATGTGTGCATGTGCACTGTGCGTGTGAGCATATGTATGCCATGTGCATGTGTGCACTGTGCATGTGAGCATATGTATGCTGTGTGCACACTGCATGTGAGCATATGTATGCTATGTGTGCACAAGCATGAGCATATGTATGCTGTATACATGTGCACAAGCATGTGAGCATATGTATGCCGTGTGTGCATATGTGCACTGTGCATGTGCGTATATGTATGCCATGTGCACTGTGCATGTGAGCATATGTATGCCATGTGCACAAGCATGTGAGCATATGAATGCCGTGTGTGCATGTGCACTGTGCATGTGCGTATATGTATGCCATGTGCACGTGCACTGTGCATGTGAGCATATGTATGCCATGTGCACAAGCATGTGAGCATATGTATGCCGTGTATGCACTGTGCATGTGAGCATATTTGTGTGCATGCATGTGTGCATATGTATGCTGTATGTGCGTGTGCATGTGTATAGTGCACATGTACATGTGTGCCATGTGGGCATGTGTGTGTGCATATGTGTGCCTGTGTGTCAACACCCACGTCTGCACTTGCTACTCGCACTGTGTCTTGAGAGAGAAATCCCTGTGGGCTCACCTTTGGCCTTCATGGAGTGACTCAGCGTCTGGCCCTCATAGGTGCTGTCTCATGGACGGGCTTAAGTTCTGAAGGGCGCTGTCCAGGCAGGAGCAGGTGGAGAAGCGATAGCTACTCACTTCCAAAACTTCCTTGACTGCTCAGGGCTCAGGCCTCCCCATGTAAAGAGGGCCCTCCAGCAGGGCTTCCCTGTGTCCACACAAGCCTGGGGCTCAGGAAGGCCTTGAGGGGCAGGACCAAGCAGGTGAGGGGGGCACAGACCATCAGTCCATCCCTCGGGGTTGCTGGAGCTCCAGAAGCTCCTCCCTAGACCCCCATCCAAAAGTCAGATCAGCAGAAGTAAAATCAAGCAGACTAAACTTACTCAGACTAACGCGTGGGTGACTAATGGCCTTTTGATAATCCAGACGCATCTGCATTTTCAGACCAGGATCTCGTTTAACCCAAACGGCTCTTTAATCAGCTGCATCCCAGGGGCTTAACAAAGTGGGAACTGCAGCATGTTGGGGGAGGGAGGAGTCAGCCCATGCTTTGGGGCATCTGGCCCCCCACTGGTCCCCATGGGACACCCCGGATGCCCCCACTATGGCCTACTGTCCACGCCAAGCCCTCCAAGGTGGTGGCCGACACATGGGGGCTCCCGAGGGCTGCCTATGGCGGGGCACTTAGAAATGGGGGTGACCGAGACTTCTGCGGAGGGTGTGCAGGCCTCCCTGGGCTGTGAGGGAGAAGCTGTTTGCTGGTGGCTCTGTCCTCTCCAGGAGGCCCTGGGGTGAGGGCAGCAG
Source organism: Macaca thibetana thibetana (assembly GCF_024542745.1). Lineage (NCBI taxonomy): Eukaryota > Metazoa > Chordata > Mammalia > Primates > Cercopithecidae > Macaca > Macaca thibetana. Next base: position 643,776 of record NC_065595.1, read on the forward strand.
TGCAGCTCCGGGTGCAGGCCAGGTTCTCCCACTGAGGGAACAGGCAGCGGGCAGTCCTGACCCCCGTCCCCTACCTGACTCACAGCTTCAGTACGTGTGAACACAGGGTGTTGACCCAAGTACCAGGGCCGTCATCTGTGACATGCATGATGTGGCCCTGCTGGAGACACAGGGGTGAGGAGCCAGCACTTGTTCCGGCAACGCCCTTCCTGGGCCCTGGCTCCTGGCAGTGCTGGCTCGGGCGTCGTGTGAGCCTGGAGCCTCTGCAGTGTTTTAGGAGATTCTGTGTTGAGGCTGCATGACAGCACTTCACATGCAGGGCTCTGTTCAGCCAGGTCAAGGCCCCCCGGGTCCACTAGGACTACCCAGCAGAGAACCGCAGCTGTGCATATAGAGTGGGAGAGGCCGCAGGGCTGCAGCCCCAAGCTCAGACCAAGGAAGGCTCCATCCCTGCTGTCCTCATTGCAGGGTGACATGGGTGGGCAGGCCCCCATCCTAGGACTTTGACTAACAAAATGAAGACAGGCTTTGCACAGCTGGTGGACCCTGTGCAGCACGAGAGCGGCACCCCCAAGATGGGGAGGAATGAGGCTGGGCGTGAGAGGCTCAGCCCTTGAGGGCAGGTCCGGAAGCTGGGTTCCCCGCCACGTGGCATCCGTGCAGCCGCAGCTGCCTGGGATCACGGCACACGCGGCTCTCACGTGTCGTTGCTGAGGAGCAATTCCCTGTTACCTCTGTCTTCTTCTCCTGAACTTCTGACTCTGCTGTTGCCTTCTTGCGGCATCCTCACAGTTCTACATCATTTCCTCCAGCAGAACTCACTCACCCCCAGGCAGCAACTCTGGGCACCTGTCTCAGGCTGCAGGCACAGGGACCTGTGGCTGCCACACACAGCAGGAGGCCCCTGCCCCGACCGTTCACAGTGGCACGTCCAGCTGCAGTAGCGAGAAGCCTGTGAGGCCACAGCTCATCCCTGTGCTGGTACCGCCACACGTGCTCACGTACACATGTGCTCAGGTACATACATGCTCAGGTACACACGTGCGTGTTACTCACAGGCCTGTGTGGGTGGACTCAGGTGTGTGAGCACCCATCCTGAATCGGGACAGAAACGTCATTTGTAGACCATGCATGACCTCAAAATCTTTCCATATTAAATTTTCAAAAATTGGAAACAAAACCAAACCAAACCAACAACCAACCCGCAACTCAGCAACTCTGTGTGCTCCAGTGTGGACAGTTCCCTGGACCACAAGTTTAGTCCTGCAGATCAGACACGATTCCAATAAAATCAGCAGGAGGTAGAACACTTTATAGCCATTTTCTAGACACACGCTGTCTGATGGAAATCTAATGGGAACCACATAAGCAATTTTAAGGTTTCTAATGTCCACGTTAAGAAACAAATAAAAAACAGGGGTCATTAGTTTTTTTTTTTTTTTTTTTTTTTTTTTGAGACGGAGTCTTGCTCTATCTCCCAGGCTGGAGTGCAGTGGCGCAATCTCGGCTCACTGCAAGCTCCGCCTCCTGGGTTCACGCCATTCTCCTGCCTCAGCCTCCAGAGTAGCTGGGACTACAGGCGCCCGCCACCACGACTCACTAGTTTTTTGCATTTTTAGTAGAGATGGGGTTTCACTTTGTTAGCCAGGATGGTCTCGATCTCCTGACTTCGTGATCTGCCCGCCTCGGCCTCCCAAAGTGCTGGGATTGCAGGCGTGAGACACTGTGCCAGGCCAATAGGTGTCATCAGTTTTAATATTTTGTTAAACCCAATCTATAAAAAAGTTATCATTTAAATCTGTAATCAACATAAAAAATTAGATATTTCAGGTTCTCTCTTTCATAGGAAGCCTCAGAACCCGACATGCAGTCTTCCCGTGCGCTGCCGGCAGGGGCGCACATTCCCGTGCTCCGTGGCCATGCATGCCTGGGAGACCACCCAGGGGCAGGGGGACACTGTGTTCTCGACAGGCCACACGGCGAGCGCATGGTGTGGCTGCACGTGGACAGCCCTGGATATGTGGACGGACAGTGAGGATGGAGAGGTTCCTGTTTCTCCGAGTCACGCAGCTGGAGGCAGGAGACGCCATTTCCAGCGCTGGCCATGGAGCTGTGCTCACGGTGGCCAGGTCGTGGTGGAGGGTCTCTGACACGAGCATTGCTGATGCCCACTCAAACCCCTGGCCCGTGCACAGGACACAGAGCCACATGGCAACTGTGTTAGGACACTCAGCACCACTGCCTTGGGACAGGAATTACCTGGTAATCACCGGAGATTGTGCTGGGGGTCCAGGGAACCGGAAAGCAGAATGAGAGATTGAGGTGTGGCATTGCTTGCTGCTTGGCAGGCCTGAGGGCCCTGTGAGAGGCCAGGGTGGAGATGGGACCTCAGTCCTGCAGCTGGCAGCTGGGTTCCTCCCACACTCGGGCAATCCTGGAAGCAGAGTCTCCCTGGGCCCCCAGCTAGGAGCGCAGACCTGCAAGGTGCCCACAGCCTGGTGAGAACGGATAAATCTATATTGATTTTAGCGGTTTCGCTGCTGCTATGGGGGTCAAGAGCCAGAGCAGTGCTGCCGGGACAGGCCACCTGGTCTCTCTGTGCCTGTTTCCTAACTCGTAAATGGAGGGACTGCCAGCACCTCACGGGCCACTGGGCAATTACTTACGGCAGTGAGTGCAGGCACCTGGCTGGTTCTCAGCAGTAACGTCCAGTAGAAGGCGGCTGCCAGCCTCAGCACCCCGATGACATCACTGGCCTTTCTCCCACCAGGGCGCTGGGCCAGCCTCCCTCTCTGGGTCTCTGGACCCTACAGAATACAGGATGGTGCCCTGTGCAGACCTCAGAGCCTCCAGCGATGCCCAGGTTGCTGTCCCATCAGGGCAGCAGAGGCTGCAAGCCCAGAGCTGCGTCTGGACAGAGTGAACCAGGCACCAGCTGCAGCCCTGCAGCAGGAAGACACCCCTCAGCCCCCACCCCAAGCAAGAGGCACGTGTGGCTTAGTGGGACCTGACTCCAGCCTGACCGGCTCGGGGCCCAAACAATGCCTGTGGCTGCCTGGCCCCTGCGGCGCAGCACAGACGACAGTGCATGGGGAGCAAACCTGGTGTCCGTGAGCGCCCTGGCAAAGTGCTACCTCTCCCTCGTTCCTGGTCCTGCCACAGGGGCCCGAGCTGCGTGGGAGTCTTTTCTGCTTCCCATCGACTCAGTAACTCAGGCTCTCTCGTGAAGTCCCAGCAAGAGAAGGGAGGTGAGGAGTAGGAAGGACATGGGGCCAGTTCATCCAGCTGGTGGCTGTCGTCCCCGAGATCGAAGTTTCAGGGCAGGCCTGGCCCTTCAAGAGACAGTGAGGATGGACCCTGTCACTGCTGGCGCTGGCCCCGCAGCCCAGTCTGGGGAGGGGTCTCTCCTTGACAGGGGAGCTGGACGCTGCTAGGGTGTATGTGAGCCCAGCCACTGCCACCCAGTGAGAGGAAGGCTGGGCTCCCGCAGTGTGGGGTTCTGGTGCACACCCCACAGGCCGGCGGTCCCCGAGGTCACGTCTGATTTCCATAGAGCTCTGTCAGCTGCAACTGCTCCCAGGAAGCCCCTGAACCCCTCATGCCAACCCCTGCTCCAGACGCTCCTTTTGAGTGTGGACACCTCGGCAAGTCCAGTGCCCTGGTCTGACCTCAGATGAGTCTGCGTCTCCACAACATACCCAGGGTGAAGCCGAGGGCTTTCTCTTTCCCACCGCACTGTGGTGGTCCCTTCGTCCCCCAGGCCTCACTAACAGTGGGAAGGGACATCGGGCTGGAGGCAGGAGTGGGTGTTGGCTGTGCCTCAGGACAGTGCAGCCAGCAGGATTCGAGCTTCTGGTCGGGCAGCACCCTCAGAAGCCACCAGGTGGACCCCAGAGGCCAAGTCCAGGGGGTCTCTGTGGGCCACGCTCCCTCTCGGGCAGCAGCTCTTGGAGGGGGCCCCGTGTAAAAGCGGCCTTTGCTGTGCTCACCCCGTGAGACCTGCCGGCCGTCTGGCCTGCGGTGCTGGGATTTGGACATGGGCCCAGGCAGGCCCTCACAAGAGGGCGGCGGGAGCTGCAGCTGGAGCTGCTCAGAGCAGTGGGCTCTTCTCCAAATGGATCCCCTGCCAGCCACTGTCCCAGCACCCGACTGGCCCAGAGCCATCCTCTTGGCCCCATGTGCTCAGCACCGCTGCCTCCCCAAGGCCATGCTGGGGCGCCGGGTATTCTCAGACGTGGAGGCAAGGGGGTGGGAAGGCTCAGGTGAGAAGCCCCGGGAGCCAGCCTGCACATTCGGCCTCTCAGGCACTCATGGTGGTCACTTGGCCTGGACACTCTAGGCCTGGGCTCCTGCTCCATTTCGATGACCTTAGCAGTCAGCTTGGGTGGGCAGGATGCCCGGGGAACCTCGAGAGATTCCATCCATGCCCTGTGTTGGGGGCTGGGCTCCTCCCTGAACTAAGCAGCCCCCTCTCGGGTCACCTCTGCCTCCTGGGCAGCTGGTGGTCGGTGGTGGCCGGACACCCCTCGCCCCTGGGCATACTCACCGGGACAGGGCCTCCTCACAGGCCTGCTGGCTGGAGGTGTCACTGGCTCCCAGCCCTCCCGGCCAGCTTCCAGCTCACCAGAATACCTGGGGCTTAGAGTAATCTCCTTCCCTTCCTCTTGTCAGCTGGCCAAGGCCCACGGAGGTAGCTTTGTTTGGGCGGCCGTCTCATGGAGCTGTGTGAGCACAGCTGTGGAGCGGGCAGAGTCACAGGCTTGGATTTTTCACCCTCTTCTTATTTCAGTGTATACGATGGAATGACTTGCAGCTGCTTCAAAGGGCTCCACCCATAACTCCATGCGCCACATCGTAGTGGGGGAGAGGAGCTGCCAGTGCAGCTGGAGCCAATTAAACCCACCTATGCAGGCGCAGCAGAACCACCAGGCACGCACACTCACAGCAAAAACAGTCTCTTCACAGGCAGGGCAGGGAGGCCCCAGCAGGTCCCATCACCCGGCACAAACCTGAGGTGCAAACCCAGCCTTGTGTTCATGGCCTCCCACCCCAGGGGACGCAGAGCCCACCTTCGGACGGCAGACCTTGCGATGTCTTCTCACCGCCCCCTGCTCCAGTGTCCACACTCTTCACTTGTTCTTCTCACCGCCCCCTGCTCCAGTGTCCACACTCTTCGCTTGTTCTTCTCACCGCCCCCTGCTCCAGTGTCCACACTCTTTGCTTGTTCTTCTCACCGGCCCCTGCTCCAGTGTCCACACTCTTCGCTTGTTCTTCTCATCGCCCCCTGCTCCAGTGTCCACACTCTTCGCTTGTTCTCCTCACCGCCCCCCTGCTCCAGTGTCCACACTCTTCGCTTGTTCCCTGCAGTTCATCTGAAAGCACTTCCCCTGAGTTATTCCCCAACGACAGGCACTTTCCCTGCTTGAGCCTCCCACAGGGTGCCTGGCCAACCTCCGCTCCCTAAGACAAACCTGGGAGGCGCAGCCAGGCGTGGACGGGGTCTCAGGGCACCGAGGGCATCCTGGCATAGGCACACCAGCACGCAGGCATGGGGCAAAGTTAAACTGGAAAGCCAACCCTCTTTAAGGGAGACAGAGGCCCTGAGGCGGCTGCACTGTACCGGGCTTTGTTCTCCTGAGCATAAAAAGGACTTTAAAAAACTTTTTGCATTTATCATCATCATTCCACCATCACCAAGGTGCCTCGGATGCATAAAAAAGTATTTTTCCAAACTGGAAATCTGAAATAGAAGCACCAATAAAAACAGGTCCCAGATTTATGACTGTATTTTTTCACCTCTCTTTCTTTCTCTCCCTCCATTTTTCTTTCTTCCAGTTAGCTTGGGACTTCTGGAAAAAGAGGACTTGGCAGTGCAGAGTGTGGGGGCCCCTGTGAGCTGTGCCCCCCGACCCCATCTGCTCAGCCCGGCCGCAGCCTCAATTCTCACCCTGGGCGGGCGGCTGGGCGGGTCTGAGGCCCCTGGGACTCATCTGCATGGTGCAAACAGCTGCTTTGGCAACTGAAATTAAAGATCAACTGGGAAGTAAACACAGAGGATGTAAGACAGGGTGAAAGCTGGTTAAGAACCATATCCTTCTCTTTCTGTGATTTTGCATGCAGTTCCCCAGGTCTTTGCAGAGGTCACCTGACATGGCCTCCCCTCAATCCCGAACTCTGGGCCCCGCTGTAGCCCAGTTTACCCAGATGTCCTCTGCCCAGAGGCCCCACCTGCACCACGGTCACAATGCACCAGCTGCCCAGAGTGGAAACCATGTCCCCTGGAGTGGTGTGGGCAGCCTGGCAGAGGGGTCAGGGCCACAGCCCCATGGCCGAGCTCTGCACAGGGGCAGCCTTGGAGCAGGTTGCAGAAGAGAAGAGTCTCGTGGAGTCACAGTTTCTGCCTAGGGCCACATAGTCCCATTAGCACCTGGCATCCCCCAGTTGGATCTGAGGTTCAGAGTCTCTCAGGGACCCAGCTTCCGTGGCCCTCCTGGTATCTAGCCGCTGCATCAGAAGGTGGGAGCTCCTGCTCTCTGCTCACGGCAGCAGGGGTGGTTTGCCAACAGGGCTGAGGTGGAAATGGGGTGGGCAATCCCTGGAGGGGCCTCTGCTCCATTTAAAACACTTGAACTTCACAGACACTGAGGACTTCATAATCGTGCTGCATGAACAGCCTGGAATGTAGAGCCCTCCCTGGTGAAAAATTAGAACAGAACCACGTTGCCGATGGTGCTGGTCCTCCAAGTTAAACATAATCTCACATTTGCTTTAGTATTATTTTAAGTGTAAGCAATTAGGTCTGTAATTTCGTTTAATCACTTGCTAGATTTCATTTTTTACATCCCGGCTATTCAGGGGTTAAAACTTTTAACCTGTTCATACTCTTTGAATATTTCAGGAGACCCGCGGAGGCAGTGCTGACGGGATCCTGGAGCTTACCTGCTACCAGAGAAGCCAATGTGGAAAGTGTGGAACAGTCCCCACACAGAGTCCTCCTGGGACACACACGGAATGTGCAATGCCAGGTGCTGGTGGCACATGCAGCCCCATCATGGCTCGTGGGAGAAGCAAATGTGGAAAGCATGGAACGGTCCCTGCACAGGGTCCTCCTGGGACACACGTGGAATGTGCAATGCCAGGTGCTGACAGCACACACAGCCCCATCGCGGCTCATGGGGGGCGCCGCTCCCACCCCAAGGGTACCTGTTCTCCAGGCAGCAGCCCTGGCTTTGGGGAGCTCTGGCCTCTGGGCTGACAGTGTCTGTGTATGGCATGAGGCCCTCGCAGGGGTGGTAAACCCAGCCAGGCTCTGGCCACTGGGCTGACAGTGTCCATGTGTGGCACGAAGCCCTCGTGGGGGTGGTAAACCCAGCCAGGCGTGTGCACAGATCCTGGCCGCGCAGTTTCCCTTGTTCTTCTTCACTTCACTTCTGTTTGTCCTGTGCACATCAGGCTCTATCACTTTGTTGTTTTATTTTTTTCTATCACTTTGTTTTATTTTTATTAAAGTGAAGTATTTTAGATATATTTTATGCTTATAATGACCATAACCACACAGTAGTGTTTTTGGGTGATCCCACCACCCCCTCTGCTCAGTTGGAATATTCTTTAAACTTCCTTTTGGTTTTCACCTTCAATTAAAAAAAAAGTTTCACTGCTTTTCAATGAGTTCTAAGTTATAGGTGTTTTCTACTGATGTCCTGCTGGGGAGGGTGACCATTTGGGGCTGTTGGAAATGTCCACCTCCAGGGCTGTTTGTTTCCTTCCCTGGGCACCTCCTGCGTCGGGCCCAGGTGGAGGTGGACCCCACGCTAGGTGGGCATCAGCTCATCTAGTGGGTGTTCACAGCAGCTGTGGGGATGCCCACAGACAGGGATGGCTCGTCCATCACCTTCCAGCCTCCTCTACTAGATGTGACAAGAGAAATTCTTTGATCTTTTTAAAAATTTACTTCTTAATCACGAGTAATAGCTAAATACATGTGGGATATTCTGAAGCAGATCTCAGGCTTCGTGTCATCTCATCCATCAACACTTTTGTTTGTATTTCTTACAGGTAAGGGCTTTTACCAATATCACCACAATATTGCTATCATACCCAGCTAAACTAGCAGTCATCCCTTAATAGCATCCAAGGCCCAACCTCCTCCAGTTGCCTTGAGACATCTTTTATAGCAATCCCAGTGTTGCTGGGCCTGTGGGCAGGTGCGCAAGCCTCCTCTGCAGTGGGCTGTGGGACTGGGTTTTGGCCATTGGTCAGTGCCTATGAGTGGACATGATGCATACAACTTCCTGGCAGGACATGGGACCAGGAAAGATGCTCCTCCCCTGGTCTCCCCCGGGGGGAAGTGTGGGCTTGATGGTGGGCAGATTGTGAGCAGATGCCTGCCATATGCTCAGGATGGCCAGGCCTGGGCCTGCAGAGCTGCTGTATCCACTTCCATGCTAATGGCTTCCTGAGAGTGAGCTTCTAGATTATTTAGACCACTATTATTTAGGTCTTTGTCACAGCAGCCAATGTATCCTAATGTGCTGTGATTACATAGCCCATCTTATACAAATTATATTTTGTCTGGAATTAATAACTGCCTTGATTTTCAAATGGCTTTGCTCATATACCCATCCTCAATTCTCTCCCAACCTCTCAGTCTGAAACAGAAAACTCCCCATACAATGAGAATGCTGGTTCAGACCCCTCTGGAAGCCCTGGGCTCTCCTGCACTGTCACCCAGGAGCCCCTCCCATCCCCAGAGGCCCCCCCCCCACCGTCTCTCCTGTGTCCTGGCGCCAGGTCCTCCTTCAGGGCTGATGCCTCGTTTTGGTGAAGCACATCCTCTAGCAGCCTCTGTATCGGTCTGAAAATGTCTTTTTCTCTTTACTCTTGACTGATAATATGGTTGGATTCCACTTCTAGGTAGGAAATCCTTTTCCTGAACGCACTGAGGCATTACCAACGGCCTGCCGGTTTCCTTGCTGCTGTTTAGGGGCCCCACATACCCCTCTTCATCTTGGGTTCTGAACTGCAAAATGTCATGCGGCCAGCATTCGGCAGACAGCCAGGAGGACTAGAATGAGCCCAGAGTTCACGTGCTCCCTATCATCACATCTCGGTGACCTTCTGCAGCCGGGCTGCTGTCACTGGAGGCAGGGCCCGGCACCCGTGGCATCTGCCCACCCTCCCTGCAGCCCTGGCTAAGGGTGCCCCGCTCCCGCCTGGTGAGAGGACATGCGTCCAGGGCGGAGCTTGTTGGAAGACAGCCTTGAGGTCTTGGAGTTGCTTTTGGAACTGGCGGCCCCACCTCTGTCTGTAGCCTCGTAGGGCGGCCCAGCTCTCGGTGTCTCCAGCTTCTCCTGGGCTTGGGATGCAGCTCACCCGCCCCTGCAGACCCACCTTATGCCACTGCCGGCCTTTCCTCCGAACCACTGTGGCTTGCTGTTTTCTTCGTCCTGCGGGGTCACCCCCTCCACTCACTGCCATTGTAGCGGAGTTTCTGGAGGTGGTAAAGGAAACACACATGCCCCACAGATCCCTGACAGGGCAGCTCCCGGAGCTCCGTCACTATTTGGAGAGGAATCTTAATGGAGTGTCCTCCGCACGGACACCTGCCTCGCTTGGCCGTTCCTCTCCAGGTCCCCGAAGCCTCCTCCTGAAGCGGCCACCAGCCACTCTGTGGTTTGGGGCCGACCTCTTCTCTGGGAGGTGCCACTTCCCCTCTTCCTCTGGCCAGAGACGCCTCTCTCCTTCCATTTAGATAAACGTAGGTTCGACTCTGGCTGCGGAATCCCTGGCATTCCTGCCTGGTGAGGGGTGGCAGGAAACACCACCCCCACTTCTGCCTGGGAGTCGTCAAGGGCCTGGAGTGGATCCTGAGCCCCCATCACAAGACAGCCCCGCCTGTAGAGGGGAGGATGGCAGACCCCCTCCTCCGCAACCCGAGGCGCCTCTCCGGAGCTCTCTGGGAAGGCGCCGGCATCTCAGGTCTCTCTCAGCGCCGGGCAGCCTGAAAAGGGGCCGCTACCTCAGGTCCCCTCTCAGCGCGGGGCAGCCTGGGAAGGCCCCAGCGTCTCAGGTTCCCTCTCAGCGCAGGGCAGTCTGGGAAGATGCCAGCGTCTCAGGTGCCTCTCAGCGCGGGGCAGCCTGGGAAGGCGCCGGCGTCTCAGGTCCCTCTCAGCGCGGGGCAGCCTGGGAAGGCGCCGGCGTCTCAGGTCCCTCTCAGCGCCGGGCAGCCTGAAAAGGGGCCGCTACCTCAGGTCCCCTCTCAGCGCGGGGCAGCCTGGGAAGGCCCCGGCGTCTCAGGTTCCCTCTCAGCGCGGGGCAGTCTGGGAAGATGCCAGCGTCTCAGGTGCCTCTCAGCGCGGGGCAGCCTGGGAAGGCGCCGGCGTCTCAGGTTCCCTCGTAGCGCGGGGCAGCCTGGGAAGGCGCCGGCGTCTCAGGTCCCTCTCAGCGCCGGGCAGCCTGAAAAGGGGCCGCTACCTCAGGTCCCCTCTCAGCGCGGGGCAGCCTGGGAAGGCCCCGGCGTCTCAGGTTCCCTCTCAGCGCGGGGCAGTCTGGGAAGATGCCAGCGTCTCAGGTGCCTCTCAGCGCGGGGCAGCCTGGGAAGGCGCCGGCGTCTCAGGTTCCCTCGTAGCGCGGGGCAGCCTGGGAAGGCGCCGGCGTCTCAGGTCCCTCGCAGCGCGGGGCAGCCTGGAAGGCCCCGGCGTCTCAGGTTCCCTCTCAGCGCTGGGCAGTCCCAGCTCCACGCGAAGCCCCGGCTCCCTGCACTCAAATTTGCCTCTGAGTTTCCCTGAGGCGGCCGGGAAGAATTTGGGTCTGAATTCAGTCAGAGCTGGAAACCAAAAGAGAAGCAAAAAGTGATAAAAGAAGAAGAAAGACAGGTGCCCGCCAGGGTGAAGTCAGCGGGGCGGGGGGCGGGGGGGGCCGGGGGGGGCCGACTCATGAAGAATTCGTTGAGGGCTCTGCTTAAGTCATGTTTGGGGTCCTCAAAATTCTGTGTTCAGTTTTGTTGAAACCACTCCTAATGATCATCTTGAGAGAAATCAAAAAGTCAAGAATTGGGCTGATGTCCAGATGGTGTTTCTGAAATAAAGATCACATCTCTCAAGTATCAAACTACACCGCCAGACGACAAACCGTGGGATGACTAATTCCTGTCTCTCTTCCAGGCCCCTACCCTGGCCACAAGCGCATGCCAGCGGGATGCTGAATGCCACCGCGGCAGTTGCCCTTGCCCCGACCCCGTGTGAGCTCCGCAGCTGCTTGCCCTGGATGAGGGGGCCTTTCCGTCACCCTCTGTGGTGGTCGGATGTTTGGTGGATGTCTACTAAGGCCTCTAAGAAGTCGGCTGTCAAGCCGGGGGAAGAAAGTGTCCCCATCCTCACCCACCCTGCTTGCTGGAGGGATACGAAAAATGAAACCCTACCTGTCTACGTTCGTCCCTCTTAATTCCAGGACCGTGACAGCTTGAGTTGCCACCCTGCATACGTAAGTACTGAAAGGCGAGATGGTAAACTCAACTGTAGCTCCCAGAAGCTGTTATAAACGATAAACGCTGAGCCTCTTGCTAGTGTAAACATCTTTGAGAAACAGCTCTGAGGGGTGTGTGTAGCTAAGGTCTGGGGCAACCTCTGCCCCGCCTTCAGTTTCACTCATTTCTGTGGGCTTCCATCAGCCTGTCTTCTACAAGCCTGGCTTTTTCTCATATAGTTCAGTCCAATTTGCTTCGTCTTGATAACTCACCCCAGCCACCACCACCGGAGAGATTTTTCAGGCACTCCACAAAAAAAAAAAAAAAAAAAAAAAAAAGCGCCAGTTCCATAGATCACTCACTGGGACTGCGAAGGTGAGAGCGCTGTCCCACTGTACTCAGACGGTGAAGATAAGAGCATGTCCGGCTGTACTGAGACTGTGAAGGTGAGGGCGTGTCCTGCTGTACTGAGGCTGTGAAGGGGAGGGCGTGTTGGGCTGTACTGAGATCGGTGAAGGTGAGGGCGTGTCCCGCTGTACTGAGACAGTGAAGGTGAGGGCGCTTCTGGCGGTACTGAGACGGTGAAGGTGAGGACGCGTCCTGCTGTACTGAGACGGTGAAGGTGAGGGCGCTTCTGGCGGTACTGAGACGGTGAAGGTGAGGACGCGTCCTGCTGTACTGAGACGGTGAAGGTGAGGGCGTGTTGGGCTGTACTGAGACAGTGAAGGTGAGGGCGCTTCTGGCGGCACTGAGACGGTGAAGGTGAGGACGCGTCCTACTGTACTGAGACGTGAAGGTGAGGACGTGTTGGGCTGTACTGAGACAGTGAAGGTGAGGGTGCGTCCTGCTGTACTGAGACGGTGAAGGTGAGGACGTGTCCCGCTGTTCTGAGACTGAAGGTGAGGGCGCGTTTGGCTGTACTGAGATGGTGAAGGTGAGAGCGTGTCCTGTTGTACTCAGATGGTGACGGTAAGAGCGTGTCCTGCTGGACTCAGACGCCATGTTAATCTAAATCCGCTGAGCACAGTAGCAAAACCTCACCTCAGCTGTTGATGTATTTCCCTTCTGGCTTCAGAAAGAACGGTGTTCTTCCAGTGTGTTTTTAAAACATGGAACACAATATTCTTCATCCTCAGCAGGATTTAGGAAGAATTATCTAGTTACCCAAAGGTCAGAATAAGGAGGTTCTCTAGGAACAAGTGCTTCTCTTTCCAGGATCCTGGAGTGGAAAATTCATGCACGTTTCCCACTTGATGTTCTGATGCCCGTGTGCTCCAAGTGTACTTGAGGACACCAGGTGAGGTTTATGGCAAATCTGATGAAGAGACCGAGGCCAGGTGGTGTGGCGTGTGCCCCAGGTTAGTGACCTGGGGAGGTCATGAGTGCACCCGCCAGGAGCCTCTGGTTTCTAAAAGGAGCTCCTGAGTTTCTGTTTGTCTGCCCTGCACCACCTTTTTGCATTAATTAACTTTGCCATTGGTCTGGATCTCCGTCTGTTAATTATTGAAGAGACATTTATTTATTTCTGAGACCCAATTCGATTTTCCACATTTAGGACACTTCTCAGTTCCATGCTGAGAAAAAAAAATGTTAGCATAAGAAGCAGCTTTAAGGCTCAAATCTCAGCTGATGGCGCTCAGCATTACACGTGATTTCCAGTCTTATCAGGAGCCTGGTGGGGGCATGGCTGCAGCTGCTGCCAGGTTCTTGAGCAATGTTTAGGCTCCACAGGTAACAGCCACGCAGGTGGAGCCGAAAACCAAGTTGCAGACGGGGCTGCTTTCCAAGACGCAGTGGAGTGCAAGTGTTCTGGGGCCTGTGTAAGAAACCTTTGCCTGCCCTAACCTCATGGGAAGAGTGGCGAGCCAGTTGGGGCACACAGGTCGGACTACCTGCAGAGAACGAATCACCCATAACCAGCCCTTACAAGGCGGCTGCGCCTGCTTGTTTCCGTCCACAACGCGTGGGCTATTTGCCCCACACCCCCTCTGACACTGGCCCTGTCAGTCCTCTCGGCTTCAAACCTTCTGTGGGGGGACGATGGCATCTCGTGGTTGTCCTCCTGATGAATGGTGGTGCTGAGCACCTTTCCAATGTGGACTGATCATTTGGATGTCTTCATCTGTGAAACGTCTGTGCCAGTATTCTGCCCATTAAAAAAATAGGGCTGTTAGCATATTTCTTACTGATTTGTAAGTGTTCTTTATATATATTCTGGTTATTTGTTGGCTGCACGGACCACCAATCTCTGAGTCTGACTTGCCTCTTCTTTTTGGAATGATGTCTTTCGATGAGCAAAAGTTTGTCATTTTAATGAAGTCAAATGAGATTAACCTTTTCCCGTATGGCTTGGATTTTCTGTGTTCTATTTGAGGAAGCTTTGCCTGCCCTGAGCTTGCGGAGACATCCTGTTCTTTCTCTTTATTCCTTTATGTTTCACTTTAGGGCCAGAATCCACCCAGGCCACACTTCTTCTTTCCCGTCTCTTCCCTTAGACAAACGGAGGAGACAGAAAGTAGAGAAATGGAGGGAGCTGGGGGGAAGCTCAGAGCCCAGAGGCTGGAGCTCAGGGAAACCACATCTTCTATGCTGACTTCGCCCTCTCAGGGGGAAGGAAGATTCACACAGACTTGCCCGCTCCCCTTGGCCGACTTTAGGTCAGGAAATAGCATGTTCACTTCGGTATGTGGGTGACATCATCAGCGCGGCCACTGAAACAGGAGGTGAGGCTGCAGACGGGCTGGGATCCGCCTTGGCGAGCAGAGGCCTGCGCCTCCCTCCTCCACGTCCCCAACACCCCAGCTCCGTGACATCCGACACCGCGCGGCTCACATCGCAAAGGAAACACAGCCAGCCCTGCCGAGAACTGCCTTTCAAAGTGGAAAAGAATCCCAGGAGCAAATGTGTGCACAGACCCTGCATTTAGAAAGAGGCGGCTTAGCCAGACGTAGCTGGAACAAACATATAAAAAACATCTGTGCCAGGAAGGCACTCACCAGCCCCGCAGACTGCGGGCCCCCATGGTGCCCTTGAGGGGCAGCAGCGGCCCCACCACGTGCAGTCCCCCACAGCAGCACCACCAGCCACCAGCAGCAGCTTCGGGCTTTCTTGCTCCTCACTGAAGGTGGGCAGAGGCTCCGGGAGAGACCACCTGCAGCCAGCACCCCCCACCCCCCCGGGGAGGGGGTGGCACCAGCAAGACCCAGACAGACGGCCCAGCAATGCCTTTCCATTTCTTCTCATCTTAACGTCGATTTTCTTCCTGGTCCTAAAAGTGATGTGCTCCATTGGAGACAAGTTGGAAAATGCAATGCAAATATATAAAGACTATGCTACCAGTCACCCACAATTCCTGGCCTAAGACGTGGCTGCATGTTGGTCTGTTGTAATCCTTTCTCACACCTTAGTCTCGTCACAACAAAGGAAGCATTTCAGGCACACAAAAGTCTTTACAGAATGAAGGGCAGATCCCACAGCCCGAGGCCAGAGGGACGAGGACAAGGCCGGGCTTGGCGCCGGCCAGGGGTGGGTGCCCGGGCACCGAGGCGAGTCACTGACACCGCGCAGTTCGATGGGGCCTGGGGAAAGGTACAGCAGGAGGATTGTGGGGGTGGGGACAGAAGAAGAGAGTCCTCCGGGATGGGGCGATGGGAATGCAGTGGGTTTCACGACCCGTGCTAGAGAGGCCGGGAAGAGGCAGAAATGAGGACGGGCCCTCGGGTCAGTGCTGCTGCAGCCTCCGCAGAGAAGCAGCTTCCAGGCTGCAACGACTTAGATGCGTTTGTGAAACAGCTGGTTGTGAAATCAATTTAATGAGTCCTAACGAGCATTTTCAAAAAGGAACAGAGCGGCATGGAAGCACCTATTTCTATGATCATTATGGAAGTTGTGATTTCTATCAGGGAATCACTCATCAGAGGGAGTATTATTTCACAAACTCTTATTTCACTTCTGCATGTACGTGCTGGTTGTGGTGTAAAATGTGCCTTTTATTGTGGGTCTCAGTTTTTAAAAAGTTGCAAAGCCCTGGCTTAGAAGAAGAAAGAATTCAGAGGCCATGTGTGACCACAGTTTAAGCTTCTGTAGATGAGAAAGGGACGGGGCACTTTTGGAAGCAAGGATAGTCCAGGCGGTGGTGCACACAGATGGGAGGCTGACGGATCTCACACAAACGCACAGGGCACATCGAGTTAGTCCCCTTGGAGCTCCTCTGATGCAGCCATGGGTCCTCCAGAACCTGCTGCGGCTGAGCCCCATCTGTCTCCGTGGTGGTCCCTTGCTACGTCCCACACTTTCTCTTGTTCCTCCTCCTTTCCCCAAGTGACTTCTCCAGAAATGACTCTTAGAACAAGCCCAGAAACGAGCTCCAGTAAAGACCCGAAGGAACAAGAAGGCAGGTGTGCACACTACCCAGGACCCTTACCCCAAAGCAACAGGAAGGCAGGCATGCACACGACCCAGGACCCTTACCCCAAAGGAACAGGAAGGCAGGCGTGCACATGACCCAGGACTCTCACCCCAAAGGAACAAGAAGGCAGGCATGCCCACGACCCAGGACCCTTCACACGGCACCCCCCTCATGTCAGCCTCAGTCACACACCTGTCACACAGCATGTTCACAGCAAAAACAAGGCATTTTACCTTTTCATATGGTCAGAAGTAGAGACTGTCTTTCCTTTCTCCTTTCAAGATGCCAGGCCACCCAAATTCCTTTTATATCTGTGATAAAGGCGTCAGCCAGGCACAGTGGCTCATGCCTGTAATCCCAGCACTTTGGGAGGCCCAGGCAGGTGGATCACCTCAGGTCAAGAGTTCGAGACCAGGTTGGCCAACATGGCGAAACCCTGTATCTACTAAAAAATAAAAAACTAGCCAGGCGTGGTGGCAGGCACCTGTAGTCCCAGCTACTTGGGAGACTGAAGCCAGAGAATAGCTTGAACCCGGGAGGCGGAGGTTGCAGTGAGCCAAGATCGCAGCACTGCACTCCAGCATGGGCAACGGAGCATGACCGTCTCAAAATAAATAAATAAAGGCATCTCCCTGTCTACTTTTACATTTGTATTTTTGTATCCCCCCCTGCCCCCCACCACACACACACACTAGCATGGGTTGTTATAGGGATTTACTTTAGGAAGGAAGATATGGGTAAATTGGAACCAAGGAAACCTGTTTCCAGAAGATGACTTCTGGACCAGAGCAGTGGCCAAGGAACGAAAACATAATTGTGTCATGTCCTCCAAGCTTCCTCGGAGACTGGAAGGAATCAGACCAAAAGTGCAACCAATGTGAATTGGGGCATGTTGTGTATTCATACATGTACAAATTTTTGAACGTGAAGTTACTTGCAACTAAACTTTTTTCCTAAGTGTACTGTACATATTTTTAATAAAAGATGACATATATTTGCACAAAAATTCTCAGACATGTTAAATTAGTAATTGTTTTTGTAAGTCTCTCTCAAAGCAGTGCGTGGATTGCATCCTGGTGCAGGCTGCTGGGGATTTGTTGTTTTCAGTTAAAGACCTTCCTCCTACACTTGCTGTTCCCTTGCCTGGAGTGCTCTATTCTCATTTTCTTTCTTTTGAATGTTATGTTTCTTTATTTTTATTTTTTGCAAACTCCCTGTAGCTAGACAGTCTGGCATGGATTAAGCATTGAAGGTGTAACCCATGATGAGGGGTTTCAATTTATTTATGGAACTAGCTCACATTTTAAAAAATATGATAAGCAAGGAGTTGAAGATTACATTGTTGGTATTGGCAGAAGAAAATATGTATGCCAACAATGTGGGCACACTGTTAGTGTGATAATTCAATGTCTAAGAATCTGGTCTAATATAGAGTAATCCAAAATATGAACAAGTGTATACATATATTTACTGATGTATTATTTTAGTAGCATAATTTGGAAAACAAGTGTGTACGTATATTTACTGATGTATTATTTTAGTAGCATAAGTTGGAAAATATCCAACAATAGCGAAGCAATTAAATAAATTTAAGAACTCAATAGAATGTAATTATATCAGAGTTCTCCACACAAATAGAACCAGCAGGATATACGCAAATATAAACACACACACACACGCGCAAATATAAACACATATACACATACACAAATATAAACACACACACACAAATATAAACATATACTCAAATGTAAACACACATACGCAAATGTAAACACACATATGCAAATATAAACATATATGCAAAGATAAACATGCAAATGTAAACACATACACAAATATAAACACATGCAAATACAAACACACACAAATATAAACATACACAAATATAAGCACATACACGTATGCAAATATAAACATGTAAATATAAACACACAAATATAAACACATAAATATAAACACACATACAAATATAAACACGCAAATATACACACATACGCAAATGTAAACACATACACATACGCAAATATAAACACAAATATAAACACAAATATAAACACAAACACATGCAAATATAAACACAAATATAAACGCAAATATAAACACATGCAAATATAAACACATACATAAATATAAACATACATGCAAATATAAACACAGCACACATACACAAATATAAACATATACACACATATGCAAATATAAACACATACACAAATATAAACATGCACATACACAAATATAAACACATAACATACACAAGTATACACACACGCAAATATAAGCACATACACGTACACAACTATAAACATGCGAATAAAACACACAAATATAAACACACATATGCAAATATAAACACATGCAAATATAAACACACACGCAAATATAAACACACATGCCAATATAAACACACACAAATATAAACACATATGTAAATATAAACACACAAATATAAACACATACATACGGAAATATAAACACACGCAAATGTAAACCTACATACACAAATATAAACACGTGCAAATATAAACACGTACACATACACAAATATAAACACATACACATACGCAAATATAAACACACACACATACACAAACGAGAGAGAGGGAGAGAAACCTATTCTAGGGAATTGGGCCATGTAATTGTGGGGACTGGTAACTCTAAAACAAAATCCACAGGGCAGGCCAGTGGGCTGAACAGTTGGACTCGATTTCTATGTTGTAGTCTTGAGGCAGAATTCCTTCTTCTTCAGTAAATCTCAGTCTTTACTCTTAAAGGATTCAACTGATTGAATAAGAGTAATCCACATTACAGAGGGTAATTTGCTTTACTGAAAGTCAACTGACAGCGAATTTTAATAACGTATTTTTAAAACTTTCACATCTAGATCAGTGTTTGACCAAGCCACTGGACACCACAGGTTAGCCAAATTGACAAATACAACTGACCATCACAATAATGTTGCCATTTAAAGAAATGGTTAAGCGGGTTATGTAATCATGTGGGGGGAAAATGCTTAGATATTTAGAAAAAAACAGAACACAAAACTCCTGTGTATCTTGTTTTGGCAGAGTTAAAAATGTATAAAACAAAAGGCAGAGATAAGAACACCAAATGCTAATTATGAGGTAGAGTGGTAAGATTAGATGTGATATTTTTCTCACGTGCCTAAAAGTTTTATAATGTTGCTATAATTTTTATCATGGAAAAATAAAATTCTGGCCATGTACAGTGGCTCATGCCTACAATCCCAGCACTTTGGGAAGCAGAGGTGGGAGGATTGCTTGAGCCCCGGAATTCAAGGCCAGCCTGGAAAACATAGTGAGATCCTATCTCTACAAAAATCTTAAAAAACAAACAAACAAACAAACAAACAAACATTATCTAGGCCTGGTAGCATGTGCCTGTAATTCTAGCTCTGTGAGAGGCTGAGGCAGGAGGATCACTTGAGCCCAGGAGGCTGAGGCTGCAGTGAGCTATGACTGAGCCACTGCACTGCAGCCTGGGAAATAGAGTGAGACCCTGTCTTAAATAAAAACAAACAAAAAAACAGAAAAAAGGAAACAAATTAATAGGCAATTCTTCCTCAATGATTTTTTTTTTAATTAAAAAAAATTTTTTTTTGAGATGGAGTCTCACTCTGTGGCCCAGGCTGGAGTGCAATGGCCGGATCTCAGCTCACTGCAAGCTCCGCCTCCCGGGTTTACGCCATTCTCCTACCTCAGCCTCCTGAGTAGCTGGGACTACAGACGCCCACTACCACACCTGGCTAGTTTTTTGTATTTTTTTAGTAGAGCTGAGGTTTCACCGTGTTAGCCAGGATGGTCTTGATTTCCTAACCTCGTGATCCACCCATCTCGACCTCCCAAAGTGCTGGGATTACAGGCTTGAGCCACCGCGCCCTGCCAATTATTTTTATAATAAAAAATTCATAGAAAATCTTCCTTAATGATTGACTTATTTAAAATGACAAGGCGACTTGGTGACACTAAAGATGATAAATGCTAGGGCTTCTTAACACTCAGGCTTTTTTTTTTTTTTTTCTTTAAATGGAGTCTCGTTCTATCACTAGGCTGAAGTGCAGTGGTGTGCTCTTGGCTCACTGCAGCCTCCACCTCCTGGGTTCAAGCGATTCTTCTTCCTCAGCCTCCCAAGTAGCTGGGACTACAGGCGTGCACTACCACACTCAGCAAATTTTTGTATTTTTAGTAGAGATGGGGTTTCACCATCTTGACCAGAATGGTCTTGATCTCTTGACCTTGTGATCCACCTGCCTTGGCCTCCCAAAATGCTGGGATTACAGGTGTGAGCCACCGCGCCTGGTCAACACTCAGGCTTCTTAACGCTCGGGTTTCCTGATGCTCGGGCTTCTTAATGCTTAGGTTTCTTAAACAAGGAGGGAATTACTTGAGGCCAGCGGGCTGATATTTTACAGAGTCTGAATGTTATTTTGGCAATCAGGCCTATTCTCTAAGTGGTAAGAAGTTCCTGGATGCCCTAATTCGACATAAGCAGAGGTATTTGTGGGGGATTTGTAAGCTCCCCTGAGACCTGAGACACGTTCCTTCTGCTCGTTCCCTTAGAATGATGGTGTCGGAAGATGAGATGAGCTTCCTAATTTCCACTCATGCTCAAGCTGAGAGTACAAACTAGGATGAGTCCAACATAAAACTTCTGCCAACAATATAATCTTCAACCCATTAGTTATTATTATTTTAATGTGGGGCTCTTCAATATGCAAGTCTAAACTCCTTACCATAGGCAGTCTATTGAATGCCCACGACACGCCATAAATCAGCAAAGGTTAGTTCTGGTGCCCTTCGTACCTGTTTCTGCATCCTTGGTCATCCCTTCCTCTAACCTCATACTTTTTCTGCCTAACCACTATCAAAACTCCTATTATGGAAAATAATTTGATGGTGATAAGAGCTGCATTTTGTTGAGCATGTTATGTACCAAATAGTGCAGACCGTCTGGCCAGAGAGTTGTGGAGGAGTCTGGCATAGACAGCCGAGCTGACCTGGGGGATGGTGGCAACGGCAGGCTGTCGTAGTGGTGGATGGAGATTCTGCAAGTCTCAGGTTTTAAACAGAGCGTCTCATGAGTCCTTGTCTTGCAGATATTTTCAGCTCTCAGAATGAAGACACAGAAAATGTGAATGGGCAACTTCTACTCTGGGGCTATTTTCAATTTTGTGTTGTGGAAATTTTTATTTTTATTTATTGATTGATTGATTTTGAGACAGAGTCTTACTCTGTCCCGCCCAGGCTGGAGTGCCGTGATGCAGTCTCCGCTCACTGCAATCTCCGCCTCCCAGGTTCAAGTGATTCTCCTGCCTCAGCCTCCAGAGTCGCTGGGATTACAGGCGTGCGCCACCACGCCTGGCTAATTTTTGTATTTTTAGTAGAGACGGGGTTTCACCATGTTGGCCAGGGTGGTCTCAAGCTCCTGACCTCAAGTGACCCGCCCGCCTCGGCCTCCCAAAGTGCTGGGATTACAGGCATGAGCCACTGTGCCCGGTCTGATTTTATATTATGGGAAAAATATAAACACAAACAAAAGTAGAGAGACTAGCACAGTAGACCTCCCATGCACCCCAGCTTCCCAGGGGCCAACTCAGGCCCCTTTTGCTTCATCCACTTACCCATTCCCTGCAAATTCTGGACATTCTACCATTTCATTGTAAAAATATGTTGGCATTTGTTTCTGAAAAGTAAGAATCTTTAAAGAAAACATTACCGTCAGACTATCCCCACACATACAAGTTTAGCAGTAAGTTCCTGGTGGCATCAAATCTCCAGGCAGGTCTCGATTTAGGTGCCCCCTAAGAAAGGCACTGACCATGCTGTAGCCCAGATGGGATGAGGCCACCAGGACGGCAAGAGCTCAGCCCTCACCACGGGGTCTGCCCTCCTCCTGCCTCCTGACTCCCCTGCACAGGCCTGCGAGCCGCTTCCGTTCCCTCCTGCAGGCCAGGGAACTGCCGTCCCTACCCCCCACCGCTCTCAGTGGAGCAGGGCCATTCCAGGGGGAACTTCAGGACGTGCCCTGCTTTATCAATGAATCGTGTCCCCACACGTGGCCTGTCAGGGGGCCTGGTAATTGAGCACTTCCTGTTCTACTCCCCGGGCGCCAGGTGACCACGCCGTGGCCTGGCAGAACAGACACAGCCTGGGACGCCACCACCCTCTCCAGTGACGCTCTCCTGTGTCACTGTAACCAGCGGCGTTGACTGAGGGCCCAGAGCCAAACACAGGAGCAACTGTCCCTCTCGGCATGAGGATTGTTGGCACTGAGGATTAATCGCCAAGTTATCAGGCTTGCCATCATGACCAGGCGTCTTATTCTTGGCAGGGAATAGTGTGTTCTTCCCTCTCCTCGCCGTGAGAACGTGGTCTGGGGATGATCATACATGTGGCATCATCAGAGAGAATGCCACGGCCAGGCATCCTCTGACTGCGGGGAGTTTCTCACCATTCAAGACTGAAATGCAGCCATCCGCAGACACCCAAGCAGCCAACACCGCCAGGCCCCAACCACAGAGGTCAGCACCACACAGGACCCAGCGGCCCACGCTGGAGGCCCAGGCCCCAACCACAGAGGTCAGCACTGCACAGGACCCAGCGGACCCATGGCCTGGTTCTCAGCTCACAGAAAACTGAAGCCGCTCCTATCAATGTGTGCCCTTAACCTTCCGTAACACCAGAGTTACATCTTGAGAAGCCATAGCTGCCTCTGCACCCCTACTTCTTCCTGCTCATTTTCCCTTCCCTGCTAAAATCCACACCCACAAATGTTCTGTGTAGCACCCAAAAAAGCCCACAAACACAGGGTTCTTCTTTCGTTTTCTGTTTGTTTGTTTGTTTTGGAGACAGGGTTTGCTCTGTTGCCCGGGCTGGAGTGTAGTGGTGCAATCTTGGCTTACAGCAGCCGTGACCTCCCGGGCTCAAACGATCCTCCCATCTCGGCCTCCTGAGTAGCTGAGACCACAGGCGCCATCACCACCACGCCCGGCTAAAGTCAGAGTCCTGTGGAGACTCTTGCCCTACTTGTAAACCCCTGGTCCAAGTATCTATCAACTAACAACCAACAGGCCTCTTAAGGTCAAGATTCAGTGGAACCTGAGCAACTGAGAGGAGGGAGAGGCCATCGGCCAAGACAGAGCAAACAGGAAGGGTCTTTTCCCACCCACCCAGGAAAACGCACTGCGAGTCGCTATACCCACCATGTCCATGGCGGACAGTGTGCAGTTCCCGTCCACACGGCAGATGCTGGGGGTAGGTGGGTCCTGCCTTCTTGCTCCCAACTCCGTCCCCCGCCTGAGATTTGGGCACCATGAGCTTTCCAGGCTTCACTGGCTCCAATCAGAGCCTTGGCTTCTCTTCTGGACACTCTGCCGTGTTCACTGTGGGCTTCAAGGCTGGGGCCTCCTGCCTGGTTGGAGCTGCCCTTGGAGGCTGGCAGGGGTCTCAGGGGTCTTAGTGGTCTCCAGCGGTCTGCAGGGGTCTCCGGGGTCCCGGTGCTCAGGGAGGGCTCCACACCCCTCCAGCCTGGACATGGAGAAGGAGGAGGCGTTTCCCACCCTGTGGGGGAGTTCCTTTCTTGGCGCCTTCTCTGAAAATAGATCCTCAGTTTCACTGATCATTAGGCATTTCCTGAGGAACATCATTAAACATCACCCAGCGCCTCATGCCTGAAGCTCAGGGCTTCCTCTTCAATCACGTCACGCCCGTGTCATGGTGACCCACGTCTGAGATGGTCACGATGCCCCGTGCCCTGTGAACACAGGACAGTAGACAGTCCCTGCTCTTACGCAAGGCACCCGGGGCAGAGCTGAAGGGACTGGACTTACCTCCAAGACAGACCCTCCTGGCCTGTTCCATCCCCCTCAAGCCCCCTGCACACACCTGGCCACTTCAGGCTGGTGGAGGGGCTGGTCATGCCTTCTGAGCACAGCCACAGTGCCACGAGGTTTCCTGACTGCAGTTTCCGAGCAGGGTCTGGAGCTGTGCAGAGCAGGGTTGGGGAAGGTGCCCGGGGCTGGGCCGAGAGCCTGAGAGGCAGTGAGTCCTTGCGGGCTGGACAAGGCGGCCTGTGGACCCCTGGCAGAGGATGGTGGTGAGGAGGTGGGCAGGGGAAGTACAAGGCTGTGCCACCAAGTCGCCGGGGTCTTGAGAGGTTGAACCTGAGCAGCTGAAGGGAGGGAGAAGCCATCACCCAAGACAGAGCAGGCAGGAGAGTGAGATTGGGAAGGAGCCACTCTTGGTCCCCTTGGCTGCCCTGGGCCTGGGAGAGCCCCAGTCCCCCGCTTCGGCCTGCTCAGCCACCTCCCTCCCTCCAGGTTTCTGTCCCCCCGCAGTGCCTCCTTCCCAGTCCTGTCTGGGGGGCATGCCCATCACATGTGCCCTGGTTTTGGGGGCCCATGGACCAGCCCCCGGTCTCAACCCACATCATTTCAGGCTCCCCAGCCCTCAGCAGGGCGGTTCCGTTAGGAGCAGAACAGCCGGGGGCATCCCTCACCAGGACCCAGAAGCAGACAGGAGGCCCCCTCTCCACGGAACAGGCCCACCTGGGCCTGCCCTCTCTGTAGACCTGGACGCCTCTACCGCATGTTGCTGAGAAGGGCCAGGCTGGGCTAAGGTCAGTGGGCCAGACTCGTGGCACTGCGAGGAGTGAGGGCCCCAGGAACCCCCAGCATGTGGGGACCTCTGTGGACCCGCTCGAGTCCCCTCTACTGTCTCTCACTTGACCACTACTCCCTGCAGAAAGGCGCCATGGACTGTCCTCAGCCTCTCCTCGTCTGTGGAGTCAGTGGCCCCAGGACTCGCTGCAAAGGCCTCCAGAAGGGTTTGCCCGTCGAGTGGCCATGCTGTCTGCCGGGCTGGGCAGCCTCTAGATGGCCCCAGGGACCTCACACCCTGGCACTCACCGCGTGCATCTCAGGCTGTCCTCTCTCCCTCCGGCTGGGAGGGGAGCTGGCTGCCACGCAGGAAGCTGAGGTTCCGGCTGACAGCCGGTTATGGGGGCTTGTGGATGTTCGGGGGGGATTCTCCTGCGGGGGTGGTTTCTCCTGGAGTGGGTTTCTCGTAGGGAGGGTTCTCCCATGCGCCTGGAGATGATGGCAGTGCCTGGGACATAGCGACAGCTGGGCTCACACTAGCAAGAGGCCCTGAGGCCATGAAACCCAGGGAGGTCACACAGCTCCTTCGCTGCTGGACGCTGCTCAGTGTTGGGGTCGTCTGTGACACGGCCATGGTAACCAATCCGTGAAGGCATCCGGGCCTCGGCTCTCAGCCCCTCCGTGTCTCCACTGCAGAGCTCCACACCTGCACAGAAAGGGACCACCCGCACAGAAGGCTTTGCTGCTCGCTCGGGGGAAACCAGCTAAGACACCAGCAATCAGAGACCGGAGCTTTTTTGTTTCTTTGTTTTTATCTACTTACTAAGAAGGACAATAGGTATAATTTCAGCAAGATCTTTTTCAACAAAATATAAGAGAAAAAAGGGTCTTCCAGTTAATCATGCATTCACCGGAAAATTCAATTAAACTGGGTTCCTAGGTCCTACACACCCATCTGAATCAAGCTTGTGATCTGTTTCTCGTCGCACTTCTGGATTCTCCGGATAACTCTCGTCACCTTCTCAGGGAGCTTGAGGTGGCTGAAGGTACTTTTCCACCTAAGGTAACGTTTCCAGCCTTCCGGCAGAGTCGGCACTCGACTGTCCCTGCACGGAGACCCAGGCAGTGGTGCCATGTGACACCTGACCCCGTGGATGAGGAAAGTCGAGAGAGAGTGCGCAGACACCGAGGTTGGCACCGAGGCTGAGGGAGCCACACCTGGCAGCACACTTGAGGGAGGGCAGCCGGGTGGGGAAACAGCCCGTCGGGTCCAGAAGTTGCCCCTGGGGCGTCCGGGGCTCTCGCTGCTGGCCTCCTGCGCTCTTGGTGTTTGAGGAACGGTCTGGTGGCCCCCAGCTCCCCATTGCAGCCTATCTCTGGCTGTCCCTGCTTCCAGGACCAGCCCACCCTCTTTGCGTTAGCCGCTGGTTGCCACTGACCCTGAGCCCCAAGAACAACGGAGCCCTGCTGGTCTGCACACCTTGGTTCTGCCTGCCAGACCCCATCTCTGCGACTTCCTGAAACCACTCCTGACACAGGCAGTGAGACTTGCCGGGAGGCAGGCCACCCCTGACCTCGCACCCCGCTGGCCAGGCAGGGTCTCTAGCTGACCAAGAGCCTCATAGCAGTGGCTGCCTTGCAGGGCCCACCCTCAGCCTTGTAGCCTCTGTCCAAGCTCTCCCTCCAACCACGAGGCCTCCCTGGGCCGTGGACCAAGCAGAAACTATAAAGCTTTTTCTCCCAGTAAAAAAGAAGACGGGAGGAGTGGGGGAGGAGGAAGAAGATGGGCACTTGCCAAGGCGGCTTAACTCTCCCTGACCAGGGAAGCCGGCCCCGGGGTCCTCACATCTTGCTGCCACTCCAAGGAGCTGCTGGTCCAGGACTGGAACCAAATCAGGAAGCTTTGCTGTGTTTGTGCGAGTGCCACAGGCTCTCTGTAATGTGCTTTCCATCTCCTGCTTAGAATTTAGGAGGATAGGCTGGGCATAGTGGCTCACGCCTTTAATCCCAGCACTTTGGGAGGCCAAGGTGGGTGGATCACCTGAGGTCAGGAGTTCAAGACCAGCCTGACCAATATGGTGAAACCCTGTCTCTACTAAAATTACAATAATTAGCCAGGTCTGGTGCCCATGTAGTCCCAGCTACTCAGGAGGCTGAGGCAGGAGAATCACTTGAACCTGGGAGGCAGCGGAGCTTGCAGTGAGCCGACATCGTGTCACTGCACTGCATCCTGGGTGACAGAGCGAGACTCTGTCTCAAAAAAAAAAATAAAGAATTTAGGAGGATAAACAAGATGTGGTTTAAACAGCAACATGATACTCCTGGGTATCAAAGAATTTCAAAAGGATTGCATCAGATGCCCTTGGGTGGTAACTTTCTGGGAGCCACTTGGCAAAGCTCTGCCAGACACTGGGCCAGGGAGGCTGCAGGCTGACCCTCTGAGGCTGGCCCAGTCACCTTTGAAGTGAAGACTGTGACATCCACCCACCAGTTACCAGGGACTGAGGGTTAAATACGGCCACGCACGACTTTGGGGCTCAGGTTCGCCCCTTAGTTTTTCAAGCCAAACGGGACAGACACCTGAAACTGATCAACCACTGTGGCAGCAGCAACCACCTTAAGACAATCGCGAGACCCTCAGCCGCAGGCCCGTCTTTCCTGTGGATCACGGAGGCTCGTGTGCCACGCCCCATGCAGAAACGCATTCTGCTCTGGAGAGCCCTGTGTTTGAATCAGCCAGTTAGAGCAATGCTGCCATTTCTAAGGGTGTCCCTAGAATGGGGGTAACCTCAGGCAAGAGGGAGGCATGACCTCGGGCAGGCCAGGAGGCCCCGGCGTCCCTTCCTCCCACACTGAGGTTTGAAGTTCCAGCACCCACGTCACCAAACCATCAGCTTAAGGCAGAACGGCAAAGAGGTCAACGCTCCGCAGTGGCTGCTGCTGCGTGTTCGGAAGAGACATCTGGGCTCAGAGGGCACACGTGCCACCATCAGCCAGCGCGTCCTCGGGGTGTGGGAACGTGAACGGGAGGCCGCGTGCTGTATTTTGCAGAGTTTAGCCTCAGGCTCCGCATGCTGTTGAAGTCCCGTCCTTCTTTCGAGTGCAGCCCTTTAGGAGTTTTCAGCCACTTGCCCCTCCATGTGGTCTGACAGGTTAGGGTGGGAGCAGACCTTGAGGACAAGGGGCCCCGGGAGGGACAGAAGGGACAGGAGACGGCATGGGGGCAGGAGATGGTGTGGGGACAGCTGCGGCATGGGCGGGAGATGGCGTGGTGGCATGGAGACGGCGTGGGGACAGCTGCGGCGTGGTGGGAGATGGCGTGGCGGCACGGAGACGGCGTGGGGGCAGCTGTGGCGTGGGCAGGAGATGGCGTGGGGGCAGCTGTGGCGTGGGCAGGAGATGGCGTGGTGACAGCTGTGGCATGGGCAGGAGATGGCGTGGGGGCAGCTGTGGCGTGGGCGGGAGATGGCGTGGTGGCATGGAGATGGCGTGGGGACAGCTGCGGCGTGGTGGGAGATGGCGTGGGGGCAGCTGTGGCGTGGGCAGGAGATGGCGTGGGGGCAGCTGTGGCGTGGGCAGGAGATGGCGTGGTGACAGCTGTGGCGTGGGCAGGAGACGGCGTGGTGACAGCTGTGGCGTGGGCAGGAGACGGCGTGGGGGCAGCTGTGGCGTGGGCAGGAGACGGCGTGGGGGCAGCTGTGGCGTGGGCAGGAGACGGTGTGGTGACAGCTGTGGCGTGGGCAGGAGACGGCGTGGTGACAGCTGTGGCGTGGGCAGGAGACGGCGTGGGGGCAGCTGTGGCGAGGGCAGGAGACGGCGTGGGGCAGCTGTGGCGTGGGCAGGAGATGACGTGGCAGCATGGCTGCTGGCACAGCAGGGTTGGCGCCATTGCTCCTGCGATTAGGAACCGCCTGAGAGACAGCCTCTGCCCTGCCCGTCTCTTTTCCGTGGGTTCTTGACATGAGTCTAAGTGTTACGTGCCATTCATGCGCCTGCTAGTTCATTCACCGCCTTGTTTATCCAGCACTCAGTGACAAGTGACTGCTGATGAGACATCCAGCCGTGGACATGGAGGGCCTGGGTGAGAAGAAGCCTTTTGGAAGCACTTTCCAAGTCTCCCTGGGGAGCCTGGGTCAGGCTGGGTCAGCCCTGGGAGAACCGAGTCTCAGGACAGGGCAGGTGCAGCCGGTGAATCAGTGGGCGGGTCCTCCCTGAGTCACGGAGGCCACGCCTGAGGACGGCGGTAGCCTCGGCTGCCCAACGTGTCTCCCTAGGTGTGAGCTGCTAACACCCGGCCCCGCCAAACGCAGGCGTTGCCTTTACATTCGCCTCACCCAGGTTTAGGTTCAGGAGACAGAAGCCTAAATGGTCTTTGGTGGAGCTTTCCATGAATTTCCATGGGACTCTCTCTCCTGGTTCCCATGGCGGCGTTAAGGCTTCAAAAGCTCCTCCCTCCAAAAGCCTCGAGAAGCTTCTCCGAGGGGTGTGACCAGGACGGCTGCTCTTCTCAGCCCGCAGCAGGGGCTCCTGCGATGCCTGACGGCCAAGTCAAGTCCCCAAAGCCAGGCTCATTCCCAGTGGCCAGAGCCGTCTGCCGCCGCGTTGCCCAAGCTCGCATGGGAGAGGGCTTCAGATGCTGGCAGCCCCAGCCTGTTCTTCCCCATGGAGTCACAGGCAAGGCCTCCCGGAGCCTCAGGATCTGCAGGGCGGGTGCCCCAGGGAGCCCCATGGGTAAAATGACTCCTATCCCAGAGCGGCAGGCGGCCTCGGGACCCACAGGCATGGGGAATGCTGTTGGAAGGTGTCATTATCAGACATTTATTTATTGATCAGAGTTTCAGGTGAAGTTGGGCTGAGGTTGTCCAGTGTCTCTGCTTGGGAAATCCTCAGCAAGGCAGAGGCTCCTTTCTCCTCCGGCCTCTTCCCCAGCACAGTCCTACGGGCGAGAGTGGGGCCTGCATCCCACGGATCTGCCTGGAGCAGGGAGGCCCGTGGTGGGGTGGGCGTCCGACTCCCGCCGTCCCCACAGAGACCAAGTCCGGGACCTCTGCCAGAGGTCGACCTGTGTCTCCCGGAAACTCACAGGGTGAAGTCCTGAACCCAGGACTCAGAGTGGGGCCTTGTTTGCAAACAGGGTTGTTGCTGAGGTGAGCAACTGCGATGAGGTCCCGGGCAGGGGCCCTCACACTCCACAACCGAGGCCCTGAGGAAGAGCCCACAAAGGCACAGATGCACAGACACCACACAACGGAGGCGGAGATGGCGAAGAAGCGCCAGGCCCAGGGAGGCTGGAGGGAGGCTGGGACGGCTGCCCCCCAGAGCTCAGCACCAGCTCTGGCCTCAGGGTAGGGAGGATGCCTGCCTTCCCCGCCGTCCCCACCGCCCTGTCTGTGGGTCTGTGAGGCTCTGTCACCTGCCTTCCCCGCCGTCCCCACCGCCCTGTCTGTGGGTCTGTGAGGCTCTGTCACCTGCCTTCCCGCCGTCCGCGCCGCCCTGTCTGTGGGTCTGTGAGGCTTTGTCACAGCCACCCCGGGACAACAACGGGGTCTCCTAGGAGCTCCCTCTCAGCCCCACACACATCCTCCCTTCCCGCAGCCGTCGCAGTCCGGTGGGGCCTGGGATGTGAAGGGGCCCCCGGGGATGAGATGATGCTCCTCCTGCTCCACACGCAGGGGTTCAGAGCCCCGAACTCCCCATCCCCACGAGCTGTGGGAGTTGGCGCTGCTGGCGGAACCCATTGGCCCGAGCTCCTGGGCAGCTCCCAGCAGAGGTGCTGAGAAAAAAGTCAGAGAATTTGGGTGACGAGCGACTGGCAGAGCAAAACCAGAAGCAAAATAAAATAACCAGCGCCCCTGGCAACACGTAATAAACGCCGCATGCAGCGGGCATCTCGGATGCCTGGTGAGGGAGGAGGCCCTGCCAGGGCCTTGGGTCTGGAGGACGCCACAGCCCAGGGACCCAGAGCCCGGCCGGGCCCGAGAGATGTCACAGGTGTGCAGGGTCCCAGTCCTGGGAGAGCCGGCGTGTGAGTGACCCCGTGAGGATACCGAGCCCCCAGCCCAGTGCCCCACTCAGGCCTCCTCCCTCCGGGGTCAAGCATCCCCAGGTGTAAGCAGGAGGCCGCGGGGGAAGTGGCCAGGCCCCCAGACCCAAGCACTGCAAACTCCAAGAGCCTCTGGGGTGCTGCGTCCTGTTCTTTCCCGCCGTCCTCCTCGCTCAGGCCCTGGGCATCGGCCTCACTGCCCCCGAGACCCAGCCTGGCACAGCACCCACAGCGCCTGCAGGAGCTGCCCTCCTGTCTCAACCCGTGGGTGCCACCGCCTCTCCAGCTGCTTCAGGATGAGCCTCATTCGCGGCAGGGCCAGTGGCTCCTGGCACCGTCCCACCCACTGGCCTCTCCTCTTCCCCCTGCCTGCCCTCAAGAGGACACCGCACCCTCACTCCTCCCCGACACCCATGCCACCGACTCAACCCCTCGTTCCCCCCAGACTGGAGGAGACCCTGTCCCAGCTCCTCAGCGCCTTCGTGCTCCTGAGGGATCCCATGACGCTGGAAGGAGCTGCTCTTGCTTCCAACAGGAAGAGGGTGAATGTCGCAGCGGACCAGGGGCGAGACTAACAACAGCTCGCTCCTTCCTCACCCCTTCCTGGCAAACAAAACCCCGCCGCCCTCTGGCGGGACGCAGCCGGGCTCCCTGTGAGCCTGGGGCGGACGCGGGGTTGTGAGCCGTGCACGGAGAGGGGGACCCCTGCGGATGCTGATGGCTGCCCAGCAGCAGACACCAACACGTGGCCCCTGCGTGGAGATGCTGAGTGGGGACGCGAACAAGGGGTGCTACAGAATCATTCTTGGCAATGTTTTCTTTAGTAATTATGATCCTGAAATCATCTTATTGTTGTGTTGAGGGTTCGGAAAGAGGCGGCCAGGGTAAGGAGGCTCCTCTGAGGCTGGAATGCAGCTTCCTCCTGTCCCAAGCCAGGCCTCTTCCCTCACCAAGTCAAGCCGCAGCCGGCCTCCGAGAGCTGGTGGGCGCCGTGCACCCTCGGGGACAGCCCTGAGAGCCTGTGTTCTTGGGGTGCCCAGAGGCCAAGGGCTGTGCGGGGCTGGGATGGGCTTCAAGGGTAGCTGCTGCGGCAGCGTGGACAGGCGTGGCCATCTCAGTGCTAATTAGAGCTCGAGGGGCTTCTCGCGGAACTGGGGAGGAATCAATTCTACCCCAACTGCGGCCGCGGGTGCGGGTACGGGTGCAGCTGCGAGTGCGGGTACGGGTGCGGGTACGGGTGCAGCTGCGGGTGCGGGTACGGGTGCGGGTACGGGTGCAGCTGCGGGTGCGGATACGGGTGCAGCTGCGGGTGCGGGTACGGGTGCGGATACAGGTGCAGCTGCGGGTGCGGGTACGGGTGCAGCTGCGGGTGCGGGTACAGGTGCGGGTACGGGTACAGGTGCGGGTACAGGTGCGGGTACGGGTGCGGGTACGGGTGCAGCTGCGGGTGCGGGTACGGGTGCAGCTGCGGGTGCGGGTACAGGTGCGGGTACAGGTGCGGGTGCGGGTACGGGTGCAGCTGCGGGTGCGGGTACAGGTGCGGGTACGGGTGCAGCTGCGGGTGCGGCAGGCTCGCACAATGACAGGGGTCACCAGCCCCCAGATCCGCAAGCCCGGGACCCTGGAGGCTGGCAGTGGGGTTCCGGTCTGAGTCTAAGAAAAGCCGAGCTTCAGTTTGAATCAAAAGGCAGGAGGGCCCTGTGGGAAGGAAGGTTGGCGGTGTCGTTTCAGTCAGGACCTGGGCTGAGGAAGAGGCCACCGTGCTGGGGCCGTCTGTGATGCATGGTCCACACGTCCCAGTGCCAGGCTCATCTGGAACTCTCGCAGACATGTCCGGCCTCACGTGTCTTACGTTGAATGCCAGGTAGACGTCGTGCTCAGCGGACGTCTTGTGGTGCTGCCGGGCACGGCTGAGTCACACTCAGCACCAGCAGGGCCAGCAGGTGGAGGGCGGCCCCCCAGGACCAAAGTCAGAACTGGCCAGTGCGGACGCCTTGCCTCAGTGAGACAGAGCAGAGGGCTGGGAGCCCAGGCCCAGGCCGGTGCGAAGGAGCCGCAGAGTCACTGGCGGTCCGGCAGGGGCGCCTGGGCCTGAGTCGAAGTAAAGCCCTGCCCAGGTGGGCGGCAGGCAAGAGGTGGCCTCAGGGCTGGGCGGATTCTGAATTTGGTTGCAATTCTCCTACTCACTCTCTTACTCCCTCCGCAGCCTTTGTGTGCCTGAGTCAGGCGCTCTGGAGGAGGCCCTGGGTCAGCAGCCAACTGAGGGCCCTGGAGGCCTTCGGGGGATGGGGCGACAAGAGCAAGCCCAGGGCACCCACAGCACGGCTGGTGGCACCAAAGTGGTGGAGACTTGCAGGCATCTGGAGGGGCTTCTGCGTTCTCCAGACACAGCTGCAGCCACACCAGACAGACCCCGCTCCGTGGCCAGCCCAAGGTGTCGGCCGTGTGGCTCCTAGCGGGCCGCCCGCCCTTTGGGGCCCAGCCCTCCTATGGAGTGGGGCACGGGGCTCACTGCTCAGAGCTGCTTCTGCCAGAGCCAGGCGTCTGGGCCGCCGTTCTGGGTGTGGGCCTGGCTCGCTGGGAAGGAGCCATGTGCGTTCTGCCATGACTCAGCCCTGGGAAGGTGCTGAATGACACTGCAGCCCCCCAGGGGAGGCTCTGACCCAGACCTGCTCCGGCACGGCCAGCTCTGCCTCCCTAGAGTCCCGGCTGTGGCCCCATGGGGCTCTGGGGTACAGTCTCAGGGAAGTGAAGACTGTTTCGATCCAGACGTTGTCAGCGAGGGGAGAGTCCTTTCCTTTTGATCCTTAAACTCCGTTATCACCACATTTAGGTTCGTGAAACTCCTGGAAACTTATTTAAACTGTTTTTAATCTAAACAGTGGGCTCACCAGTCTCCAATTTTCAAAGCCTGTATTTGAAGCTGAGACTCAGCCTCCGGAGCCACACTGTGGTGTGGAACTCAGCACAGGCCTTGGCTGTGAGCGACAGTGGGGTTTGCTTTGCAAACCACAAGTTTAGCACTTAAAAAAATACTGCTCACCCACCAAGAAGAAAAGAGGGGAAACAACACACGCTTGTTTCGTGAACAAAGCGGGCACTGAGCCGTCTCACTAGGATTAAAGAGCGTGCACCCTTGCGAGGCGCCACGGCCTCGTCCACGCCGGGCAGCCGTGTCAGCAGGCCGCACAGCCCCCGCCCCACGATGCCCAGAGCGAGCTTCTGTCTCCGCAGACGCTGGGCGCTCAGCCAGCAGGGAAGGGGCCTCTCTGCAGGGGCTGTGGTGGGGGGAGGGGTGGGCGGCCCAGCCCGCCAGGGAGTGGACAGTGCCCAGGGGAGGGACGCAACAGGAGAAGACATGGGGGCCCCAGGCTGCCTGGTGGAGCCAGGCCAGCGAGTTACGCCAGTGAGTTAGGCGCAATCTTCCGTGGGGTCTGACAGCTGCCATCCAGCAGCAGGGAGAGGGCGAGCGTGGAGAGGGCGAGCGTGGAGAGGGCGAGCGTGGTATGTGGGCACCGCCTTTCCATCCTGACGGGTGTCATGTGGTGCTGAGTGGAAGATGAGGCCCCATTGCCCCCGGGGGGTGCTAGGCTGGCAGAGATTAAGGGCTGAAGAAAAGAGTTTCTACATCTAATAGAAATAAAAATCCCCAGGCCGCAGCAGCCTGATGGAGCCACATCGCCCAGTATCTGCAACTCCAGGAAGCATCTGGAAGGTTTGCTGGGCAGGGAGGCAGGTCCATGAGGGTGCGGGCCTCCACCGTGGCTTCGTGTGCAGGTCCCGCCCACACCCACAATGCGAGGCAGCGCTGAGCCCCGCTCACTGTGCCGCGCCCTCCCCTGGGCCTCAGGGTCCTGCCTCCCTTTGCTTTCACTAGTTCAGCACTCAGACCCCACTGGGCCCCGGTGGCCGTGGCCACGACAGAACCGTATGTGACATTGCAGGTGCTTAGGGCCCCTCCTGCGTGCAGCCAGCCTCGGCCCAGAGCGCATCTTCCAGCTTCGGGCAGTGAGCTCTTTGTTGAAAGAGGGAAGAGGAGAGATCCCGCAAATGGAATAAAACCGGACTTTTCTCCCGGAGCCCAGGGATTTAATATGCACAGTCTCCCCAGCAAACACAAATGCCTCCTGTGAGGATGCAAACCACAACCAAAAGCCCTCAAGCAGCCGCCCAGGTCGAGGGCACCTGCCCAGGGTCCACGCCCGCCCTCCCTGCCTGTAGCTCCGGCCTGGCCCTGGGAAACATTTTCCCACTTCAGCCCCGAGCATCCGGCCCGTCCACCGCCCTGGATCAGGCCTCTCAGCGCCGTGTTCCAGCCTCATTCCTCATCCTCTCACTGGTAATGGGGTGGGGCGGGGGACCCTCAACCTCCAGCTTGGAGCGGTAGGAACAGCAGGGGTGTCCTGTCTCCCTGGGTGCAGACCCCCCAGCACGGGCTCCTTCCTTCTCATTAACAGAAATGCTCCCAGGATCTCAGCGCAGCCCCTCAAAACACAACCCAGAATTTCCTGGTTAATGGAAGGATCAGGAAATGGATGGCCTGGTTAATGGAGCTTAGAAACTCCTCTGGGAAGTTTTCTGCAAACGTATTATTAGTCCAGCAACTTCAGTGGTGGCCAACATGAGACTCCATTTCAAATCCTTGAATACAGTGGAACCGCGAAGACAAGGGCAGAGGCCCTCACGGCTTTGTGATAAGATGATGACCATTTTTCATTTGATAGAAACAGCCCTGTACGTTTTGGACTTGCAGGGTCAGTGAAGCTCTTTCCACATCTGTGGATTACAGAGAAGCCACCGGGCGCCCCCATGGCGGGAGGGGTCTGCGCCAGGTGGCCGGGGGTCCCGGAACCAAGCCTGTGAGGGGAGGGATCGGTGCCAGGTGGCCGGGGGTCCTGGGACCGAGCACATGAGGGGAGGGATCTGCGCCGGGTGGCCGGGGGTCCCGGGACCAAGCCCGTGAGAGGAGGGGTCTGTGCCAGGTGGCCGGGGGTCCTGGGACCGAGCACATGAGAGGAGGGGTCTGTGTGAGGTGGCCGGGGGTCCTGGGACCGAGCCTGTGAGGGGAGGGGTCTGCGCCGGGTGGCCGGGGGTCCCGGGACCAAGCCTGTGAGGGGAGGGGTCTGTGCAAGGTGGCCGAGGGTCCTGGGACCGAGCACATGAGGGGAGGGGTCTGCGCCGGGTGGCCAGGGGTCCCAGGACCGAGCCCTGCCGGGGGCTTCCTACTTCCCAGGAGTTTGTCTTCCTGCCTCACAACATGGCAGGGGCCACCTCCTCCTCCCTCCAGAGCCTCCCCAGGCAGGGACGTTTGTGGACATGGGGCAGCCTGAGGGGCGGATTCCACCTTGGGGGGCCGGCTTGCCTGCAGCCATTGCAGAGAAGAGGGCACTGTCTTTTCTCACAGGCCAAGGTGGGGATCCTCACTGCCTGCTGTGTGGGTGCCGGTGGCGGCAGGTGGGGGGCAGAGGAGGAGGTGGAACCCGGGCATTTGGGAGGCCCAGGAAAAGCAGGGCAGCTGCAGCCGGGCGGGTGCGATGCTGGGGGTCCCACCCACCCTCCACACAGAGAGAGGCCGAAGGGCAGAGAGGGAGCCACCTGCCAGGGGAAGGACTGGCCTACCCTGTCCTAGGGAGCCCCTGGTCTTGGCCTCAGGGCCGCCTCTCTCTCCAGCCCACTGTCCTTGGCCCAGTTGGCTCAGCCCAGAGCCCTGAGGACGTGGACACAGTTGTGGCAGCCACTTGGGGAAGAAGCCCTCGTGGTGTCCAAAGGAGCCCAGGCCCCTCACGCCCCTACCCACAGCCCCGGCCGTGGCAGCTTTTCCACAGGACAATGTGGCCCGCAGTGAAGGCTGCCAACAGCCAGAGATTAGACAGGTCCAACATCATTCAGAAGCCAGTGCTGTCTTGGGAAGGGCTCCTGGGGCAGCGGGGGGACTGGGCACAAAGCTCCTCCAGCATCAGCCTGGGCTCCTCAGCATGGAGTAGTGGCCATCGTCAGCGGCCTTCACAAGCCTGGGCACCGGCTGGGCCGGGCAGGGGTGTGGCTGGGTCTCCCAGTGTGGGGTGAGGGGGTGCCCGGGGAGCCAGGCGTGAGTGCCTCACTCTAACCTCAGCCCCAGCCACGACAGGCTGAGGTGGATTTGCCTTGGGAGCCTCCAGCGGGAAGGTTTGGGGACGCGCAGTCCTTCAGGCCCCTCAAGGGTGCCCCACTGGCTGCCCCTCAGGACTCAGGGCTGTTCCGCCATGGTGCAGTCACGGTTTGGGGCCCAGGCACAAAAACATCTTCCTGGTCGTTGTAAATATCAGTATGATAACACAGAACTAAAAAATTTCTGAAAGTGCCATGGTTGGTAACTTGGGCTAAACCCAGGACTGTGTCATGTTGGCTTTGATTTACTCAGCCCCCTCCCGTCTCAGGGCCTCCTGTCCTTCCCCAGGCCTGGTCTCCATGTCCCCAGGCACCTGGCGCACACACGCTAAGCGCACAGCCTGGGGAGGCTGCCCAAAGTGACATGTACGTCTCCACACACCCTCCTGCCAGGCACCGCCAGCCCGTCTCATCTCAGAGAGGCTCCTGGCAGAGGCAGCTGAGTCAGTGGGGAGGGATTTTGCTCTGCTCCCCAAGAATAACCAGCAAACCTGTCCTGGAGTAAAACACCAGCCATCCATCACCAGCAACCAGGACAAGAAGGGACAGCCTGGCCAAGGGGCCTGATGACAAGGATAGGGGGCGTACTTGGGGCAGAAATGATCTGGGCCTGTGGCCCCTGTGAGAATCTGTTTCCAGAAAGCTGGGACACGCCCCCCACCAGGATTCAGCTCTGCCAGGGAACCCACCCAACAGACCCAGGGAAACGTGAATCTGTGCGCAAGAGGGCAGCAGAGTGGAGCCCAGAACCCTGCAGGTTCCTCCTGGGACCCTGGGTGCTGGCTTGGGAGGGTCTGACCCCCGGCAAAGCTTGGGAGGGCCGGGGTGAGGCAGGGAGAGCACTGGGGGCCCTTGGTCCTGGCCACCCCTGTCCCTTGCCCTCCCTTCCCCTCCATAGCTCTCACTGCTCCCTGCCAAATGTCCCCTCCTGTCTCAGTTCACTGAGTGTGCCTGAGGGACAGCCTGGAACAATTCAATTGGCAGAGGTGTCAGGACAGAGCCTTGCGCAGAGTTGAACAACTCTCAGGTGCAGCCGGCTTTTGCTGTGCCTTAGCAAACTCTTCTGTAGAGTGGTGCTGGAATCTCAGTGTCAACCATCGTCATGAGGTGTAAGTGAGAAAGCATAGTAAAGCGTATGAACTCAGTGGGAATGGATGAGTAGATGGATGGATGAATGAGTAGATGGATGGATGAATGAGTGGATGGATGGATGAGCGGATGGATGGATGGATGAGCGGATGGATGGATGAATGAGTTGATGGATGGATGAATGAGTAGATGGATGGATGAGCAGATGGATGGATGGATGATTGGGTGGATGGATGAATGAGTGGATGGATGAGTGGATGGATGGATGGATGAGTGGAGGGATGAGTGGATGGATGAATGAGTGGATGGATGATGAATGAGTAGATGGATGGTGAATGAATGAGTGGATGGATGGATAAATGGATAGATGGATGAATAGATAGTGGAAGAATGCACGGATGATGAATGGGTGAATGGATAGATGAGTGGGTGGATGGATAATGGATGGATTGATGGCTGGGTTGGTAAATACATGGATGGATAATGGATGGGTGGGTGGGTGGGCAAATGGATGAATAAATGAATGAGTGGATGGATGGTGGATGAACGAGTGCATAGATGGATGGTGGATAAATGGAAATGGATGGATGGTGCATGGGTGTGTGGATGAGTGGTGGAATGATAGATGGATGATGGATGGGTGAATGGGTGGATGAATGAATGGATGGGTGGTTGGGTGCATAAATAATGGGTGGATGGATGAGTTAATAGATGAATGTGGCTAAATGGATGAGTTAATAGATTAATGGTGGCTAAATGGATAATGGATCAATGGGTGGATGAGTGGGTACACGGATGGGTAGAAGAATGGATGGATGGATAATGGATGAATGAGTGGGTGGATGGATGGACAAGGGATGGATAATGGATAAATGGGTAGGGGGATGGATGGATAGATGGGTGGGTGGGTGGGTGGATGGATCGATGAAGGGATGAATGAGTGGATGGATGGGGTGGATGGATGGATGATGGATGGATAATGGATAGATGGATTGGTGGGTGAATAAATGGATGAAGGGGAGGATGACTGGATGGATGGATGGGTGGGTGGGTGGATGGATGAAGGGATGAATGGCTGGATGGGTGGATGGATGGATGAATGGGTGGTAGATGGGTGGGTGGATGGATGGATGGGTGGGTGGATAGATGGGTGGGTGGATGAAGGGATGGATGAAGGGATGGATGAATGGATGAATGAGTGGGTGGATGGATGGATGGGTGTGTGGGTGGGTGGATGGATGGATGAAGGGATGAATGGCTGGATGGGTGGATGGATGGATGAATGGGTGGTAGATGGGTGGATGGATGGATGGATGAGTGGGTGGATAGATGGGTGGGTGGATGGGTGGGTGGATGGATGAAGGGATGGATGAATGGATGAATAAGTGGGTGGATGGATATGGATGGATAATGGATGAAGGGGTAGGTGGATGAATGGAAGGGTGGATGGGTGGATGAAGGGATGGGATGGATGAATGGATGAATGAGTGGGTGGATGGATGGGTGGGGGGATGGACATAGATGAATAATGGATGGATGGGTAGGTGGATGAATGGAAGGGTGGATGGGTGGATGAAGGGATGGATGAATGGATGAATGGGTGGATGGATGGATATGGATGGTAATGGATGGATGGGTAGGTGGATGAATGGAAGCGTGGATGGGTGGGTGAAGGGATGGATGGATGGATGGATGGATGGATGGATGGATGGATGGGTGGGTGGATGGGTGGGTGGATGGATGGATATGGATGGATAATGGATGGATGGTTAGGTGGATGGGTGAATGGATGGATGGATGAAAGGATGGATGGATGGATAGGTGGGTGGATGGATGAAGGGATGGATGGGTGGATGGATGGATGGATATGGATGGATAATAGATGGATGGGTAGGTAGATGAATGGATGGGTGGAGGGATGGATGGGT
Organism: Macaca thibetana thibetana; assembly: GCF_024542745.1. Taxonomy (NCBI): domain Eukaryota; kingdom Metazoa; phylum Chordata; class Mammalia; order Primates; family Cercopithecidae; genus Macaca; species Macaca thibetana. The sequence goes on from NC_065595.1 coordinate 683,475, forward strand.
GGGTGGATAGATGAAGGGGTGGATGAAGGGATGAATGGATGGGTGGATGGATGGATATGGATGGATAATGGATGGATGGGTAGCTGGATGGATGGTGGATGGATGGGTGGGTAGATGGATGAAGGGATGAATGATGGATACAGATGGATAATGGATGGATGGGTAGGTAGATGAATAGATAGGTGGATGGATGGATGGATGGATGGGTGAGTGGATGGGTAGGTGGATGGATGAAGGGGTGGATGAAGGGATGGATGGGTGGGTGGATGGATGAGTGGATGGATGGATGGATGGATGGATGCGTGGATGGATGGATGCGTGGATGGATGGATGCGTGGATGGGTGGGTGGATGGGTGGGTGGATGGATGGGTAGGTGCGTGGATGGATGGATGGAACAAACTATTAACACAGTGAGAAAACCCTGCAGCCTGCAAGTTAACCCTGTCAGTGCCTTCACCTGTGAACTGGGTATGTGGCATGCTTCGTTTCCCTCTCAGAGCAGCTTTGAGGATCAAATGAGGTAGCACACATTTGAAAAATACTCTGACAACCATAGTTGAGCTGCATACATTGACTGTTATCATCTAGATTAACGGTGTCTAAATTTGTGAAAAGTCTATATTAGAGGGTATTTTTTAAAAAAATTTTTCCTTTATTTCTTTCAAGTCTATGTCATTACAAGAACTAATTGCTAATAGCACATTTTCAAGTCAGGTCCTGCTGGGACCGCCAATGAATTGGAAAAAAAAATCTCATAATTAGCAGCCTTATTTGCATGCAGACAATGAGCATTCTGAAAAGTCTTTAAAATGCTCCCGTGAGAAAACACTTGCATTCTTGTTTTAAGAGATTAAATTGCTTGGCAAACTCCTCTCTCACTAGAAAGTCAGAAGGTAAACTTGAATCCAGCCAAATCATCATTAAGTTCCAATTATTCCAAATTCCAAATTAAGGTAGTCTCAGTTAATAAGGTTTCCAGGTACAGTCCACGAAAACACAAGAATTAGAACCATCCGTGAATTCAGCAACCTTCGTTTTCTGGGTAGGCACACGCAGGCAGTTCCGTGGTCAGTCTCCAGGTTCCATGCTGCAGCAGGCAGATAGTGGCCCTCCCTGAAAAGCAGTGCAGCCTTGGAGAGGCAGTGGCCAAGCCAGGCAGCAGCGTGTGCAGGCATCAGGATGAGAAAGCGCAGTGCGGCTGGGCGGAGGCGGCGGATGGGAAGCGGGGAGCTCCCAGGACACTGACAGCCACCCCGAGCTGGGTGGAGGCGGCGGATGGGAAGAGAGGAGCTCCCAGGACACTGACAGCCACCCCGACCCCCCGAGCTGTGTGGGAGGAGTGGGGGATTCCCATGCCAGCTGGACATGGATACATTTTTGTTTCCCTGTTGCTGTTTTAAAAGTGAAAACCTCCTGTGTCTTCCCCGGGGTTCTTTTGTTTTTCCTCCAGGTAAAAGGCACATCTGGCAGCCAGAGCTGTTTTTCAGCCTCTGTTTGATGCTTTCCCTTCCGATTACAGTTACAGGAGGCCCCGAGGCAGAGCTGGTGATCACAAGGTTTTCTCTTGGCTAGACAGGCAGTTTTTATTTCAATAGCATTATTGTTGTATCGCATAAAATGCAGGGCAATGGAAGATCGACTACTGCACTGACTAAAATTTGGCCAAGGAAGCTCTGAGACATCAGCATCAGAACTTACGCTTTCAGCCAGGAAGGACTAACAGGGACCAGATTCACCCTTCCATGAAAACAAGTTAGAAAATGGACAAAATATCTGAAACATGTGTTAGCCTCAGACACCAGGCACCGAGACCACGGTCCCTGTTAGCCTCAGACACCAGGCACCGAGACCACGGTCCCTGTTAGCCTCAGACACCAGGCACCGAGAGACCACGGTCCCTGTTAGCCTCAGACACCAGGCACCGAGAGACCACGGTCCCTGTTAGCCTCAGACACCAGGCACCGAGAGACCATGGTCCCTGAGGGGGTGGGCAAACGAGGTGGGGCCCAGTGTACAGTAGGCATGGGTTCCGGTCCCGGTGAGGGGAGAGGCCCCAGGCAGGGCTGAGGAGAAGGAGCCGGGTCCAGGGAGGACACAGAGGCTGGAGGTCTCAGGCTGGATCTCCGGCGAGGAGAGCTGCCCGGAGGGTGGACTCTGGGATTTGCAGGGGCAGCCTGAGTCTTCAGTCGAGGGCTGACCAGCCTGGCAAAGAACCTCCCGGGCTGACCAGCCTGGCGAAGAACCTCCCGAGAGGCTCTGGGGAGCAACACGGGGTCTCCCTCAGAGCCGGGAGTAGTCCTCGTCCTGCCGTCCACAGTGGAGACACTCGCAAGGCACCAGGCAGTGTCCTGAGAAGGGCTTTGTCTTCACAGAGTGAAAAACTAGTTGGAGACGAAACACTGCTCAGGTCCCACCTGACAAAGCCTGAGAGCAGGGATGGCCCACCAGGATCACCGTCCTCCAAAGCTCCAGATCAGCCAATTCATAAGAATATACAAACCAACTAGCATCAAACGAGGCGGAATTCAGTGTGTAGCGTGTGATCAGAAATGAGCAGGCATTCAAAGAGGCAGCAGAGTACAACCTAGAAGAAAACCGAATAGTTAACACCAACGGTGAACGGAGCAGACGAAGAGTTAGCACCTAAGACAGTAAAACAGTTACTGGGACAATCTTCCGCCGGTTCAGGGGGTCAGAGGCGAGGCTGAGCACGGACGTGTAAACATTCCCAAACCACTTCTGGAGTGGAACGCTGCAGCGCTGGAGTCGAAAGGTGTAGTGGGCGGGCTTCATGGCAGACGAGACGGTGCAGAAGGAAAAAGCTGGTAAATTTGAAGACACGGCACTAGAAGTGACGTAAAATAAAAACATAGAAAAGGTCTGAAACGCAGATTGTTAGTGAACCGTGGGCCAGCGTCAAGCAACTTAACACACACGCAGCTGCAGTTGCTGGAGGAGGGGCAGGGATATTTGAACAGAACGGCTGACATTTTTCCACGTTTGTTGAAAACCACAAAAAGAAAGGAAGGAAAGGACGGGCATACACATTAGGGTGGAAGAAATGGCCTTATTGGTAGATGATATGATTGTCTCCATAGAAAACCAAGGAATCTACAGCAAAACTTGGACTTATAAGTGAATTCAGTAAGCTCACAGGATAAATGTCAACCAACAAAAGTCAATTGCATGTCCATGTACTAACACTACACACGTAGAAATCTAAATTAACAACACACCATTTACGTTGGTCCAAAGAGAATGAAATACAAGACACAAACCTAACAGAACACGTGGAGTATCTGTATGCTGAAAATTTTAAAAGCCGATGAAAAAGCTTTGCTTGCGAGCTAAATGGATGAGATGTACCATGTTTGTGGGCTGGAAGGCGCGAGACAGTAAATGTGCCAGTGCTCCTCAGATTGGTCTGTGGGTTAAATACAGTTCCCACCAACATCCCAGCAAGGTGCTTTTATAGATAAAGACATACTTATTCCAGAATTTATAGGGAAAGACACAGGGCCTAGAATAGCTAAGATAATTTTGAGAAAGAATGAAGAAAGAAAGAAAGAAAGAATGAAAGTGTGAGAAATCGCTCCCCTAGATTTCACGACCTCCATGATGACGGTGACGCTGACCGGGTGGAACCGGGGACAGACAGGCACGGAGGCCAAGGAAATAGGACAGAGAGCCTCACTGAGAGCTACACCACCTTGTCCAAAGCACACACGTGGCTGTTCTGCAAACAGAGCTGCAGCAACTGGACATGCACAGGGAAAAGGGACCCTCAGGCTGAGTTTTACGTCTTCTCCAAAAATTAACTCAAAATGGATTACAAACTTAAAGCTCAAGACTATAGAACCTGTAGAATAAGGTCCAGGAGAAACTCTTCCGGACCTGAGGCTGGGTGAAAACTTCTTAGGCTTGACACCAAATGCACGACTCGAAAAAGGGAAAATCAAAAATTGGACCTCATTGAAATGGAAGTTTTTCTCTCCTAAAGATCCTGTTAAGAGACTGAAAAGACAGACTGCAGAGGGGGAGAAATGTGTCGGACAAAGGGCTTACACTAGGATGTATAAAGACTCTCAAATCTGGCAGTAAAAAACAAACAGAAAGGCCCAAGGAGACGTTCACCAGCTCCAAATGTGTCCAGATCCAGAGACAACAAATGGTCTGTGAAGATGTCCAGCGTCATCAGCCGTTAGGGAGGTGCAAGTTTAGGCCACGATAAAGCATGACCGCGCACCCGTCAGAACGGCTAAAATAAAACCAATCACTCCTGCACTGCTGGTGGGAATGCGAAATGATAAAGCAACTCTGGGAAATTGTTGGGTAGTTTTAAGAAAAGCTAAGCATGCACTTACATAGGACCCAGCAATGGCACTCTTGGGCCTTTATCCCAGAGAAACGAAAATGCATGTTCACCAAAACCCTGGACACCACCAGTGTTCACAGCAGCTTAATTCGTAGTAGCCAAAATGTGGGGAAGAAGAAAAGAGCTCAGATGTCCTTCGGTGACTGAATGGTGGAACAAACTGGTACGTCCACGCCATGAAGTAAAGGAGCAAACGCCGGACGCAGGTGACAAGGTGGATGGCTGGCAGGAGAGCTGTGCTGAGTGAGGAAAAGCCAGTCTCGAAGGCTGCAGGCTGACTGCAGGTGTAAGATGTTAATTGTAAATATGGAGAGCACATCACTGGTTGTAGGGGCTGGGGATGGAGGAAGGGTGCAGGCGTGGCTCCAAAGGGTTAGGAAATCTCATCATGGAATATTCTGTATCCTGACTTTGGTGGTGGTTACATGAATATATATTTGAGGAAAAAGTTGCATAGAACTATACACACCCACAAATACATGCATGTAAAGCTAGTGAGATCCACATGAGCCCTCTAAGTGGTACCAGTGCCAGTTCCCACTTTGAGGAGAAACGTGAAGTCTCAACAGGACCTGTCTGTACTACCTTTTTTTTTTTTTTTTTTTTTTGCAATTTCTTGTGGCTCTATAATTATTTTAAAATTAAAAAATTAGAAAACAGACAAAGTAAAGGCTTTTTCACATATGCAAAAGCCAAAATAATTTACCCCCCAGATCTGTGCCACACAAAATAATTTACCCCCCAGATCTGTGCCACACAAAATAATTTACCCCCCAGATCTGTGCCACACAAAATAATTTACCCCCAGATCTGTGCCACACAAAATAATTTACCCCCCAGATCTGTACACACAAAATAATTTACCCCCCAGATCTGTGCCACACAAAATAATTTACCCCCCAGATCTGTGCCACACAAAATAATTTACCACCCCCAGATCTGTGCCACACAAAATAATTTACCCCCCAGATCTGTACCACACAAAATAATTTACCCCCAGATCTGTGCCACACAAAATAATTTACCCCCCAGATCTGTGCCACACAAAATAATTTACCCCCCAGATCTGTGCCACACAAAATAATTTACCCCCCAGATCTGTGCCACACAAAATAATTTACCCCCCAGATCTGTGCCACACAAAATAATTTACCCCCCAGATCTGTGCCACACAAAATAATTTACCCCCCAGATCTGTGCCACACAAAATAATTTACTCCCAGATCTGTGCCACACAAAATAATTTACCCCCCAGATCTGTGCCACACAAAATAATTTACCCCCCAGATCTGTGCCACACAAAATAATTTACCCCCCAGATCTGTGCCACACAAAATAATTTACCCCCCAGATCTGTGCCACACAAACGCTAAAGGAAAGTGCGTCAGGAAAAGTTAACTGAACGGAAACCTTGGTCTCCAGAAAGTAGTGAGTAGTGCTGGGAATGGATAAGCGTGAAATGCTTACAATTTTTTATTACTTAATCTCTTTAAAAGATAACTTACTCTTTAAAGCAAAATATTAAGAATACATTGTGGATTTATAACCTACATAGATGTGAGAAGTTTGATAACAGTTGCACGAAAGCTGGGTACAGGGAGGTGGAGGTCTGCATTTGGGAGGTTCTTATCCTATTCACCATGTGGTAACAGCACTTGAAGGTAGGCTGTGGATAAGCAAAAGAGGTCACCTGTAACCTCTAAAGCAACCACTAAAGTGACAGAACAAGAGATATAGCTCAGACGCCAACAACGGAGAAAAAAGGGGTATCATAAAAATACTTGATTTAATCCAAAAGAAGGCAGAAAGGGGAAACAGGTAATAGATGGATCAGATGAAAAACAACAAGGGGGTAGCTCTGAATCTAACATGATCAATAATTAGGTGAAGTGCAATCGTCTAAAACGCCGCTCTCGGAGGCAGAGATGATGAGATTGTACAATAAGTAAGACCAGATTGGATGCCTGCAAGACGCCCACTTCATGTACAAAGATATCCAGGCTGAGTTTCCCTTGCCCCAGATGCTCAGGACCAGAACTGTTTTGAATTTCAGCTGTTTTCTGGTTTTGGAATATTTGCATTACACCAGTTGAACATCTCAAAGAGAAGAAGTCTGAAATCTAAAATGCTCTAACGAGCATTTCCTTGGAGTAGAAAGTTTCAGATTTGGGCGCATTTTGGATTTTAGATTTTCAAATTTGAAATGTTCAATCTATACATGGGCTAAAGGTTTAAAGATGAAAAAATGTCTCTGATGCACACTAATCAAAAGATGGATTAATATCAGACCAGGTAGATTTTAGAGCAGAGTATTACCAGGGACAAGGGGAGAAAATTCATAATAAAGGAGTTGATGAACTTGGAGCTCTCAACAATTCCAAATCATCGACCTTCAAAATACACAGAAGAAAACCTGATGGGGCAACAAGCAGAAAGAAACTCACAGAGTCCGAGGCCGAAACACCTCTCTCTTCATAGTAATTAATATAACGAGAAACCCACAGAGTCCGAGGCCGAAACACCACTCTCTTCATAGTAATTAATATAACGAGGAGACAGAAAATCAGTCAGGAGCTGAAACACTTGAACACCAGCACTGAGCAGCTTGACCTCACTGAAATTTTAAGAACACTCCACCCAGTAATACAGAAGACAGATTTTTATCACGCACTTGGGAACATTAGCAAGACAGCCTCCATTCTGGACTGTGAAATAAGTCTTAATGCATATAAAAACTAAAATAATATAAAGTGCATTATCTGAACAACAATGGAATTAAGTTAGAAAACCTCGAAATTCCCAAATATTTGAAAACTCAACACTTCTCAGTAGGTCAAAGGAGCAGTCAAGTGGAAATTAGAAAAGATTTTGAATTTAATAAAGTGAAAGCAAATCCACATTTGTGGGATACAGCTGACGCAGTATGAAGGGCATTTTATAGCACTGCGTGCCTATATCAGAAGAGAAGAAAGTTTCAGATTGATGACCTCAGAGTTTACCTTAAAAAACTAGATAATGAAAATGAAATTCCAAGTAAGCAAATGTAAGAAAATAATAAATATCAGAGTTTATGATATTTGCAATCAGAAGCCGGTTCTTTGAAAAGATCAACAAAATTGATAAACTTCCAGCCAGAGTAGTCAGGAAAAAAGAGAGACAACGCACGTGGCCCAGGTCACGAGCGAGGGCGAGGATGCCGTCTGGTTCTGTGCATGCTAGAGGATAGCAAAGGACCCCACAAACACCTTTATGCTGAGACATTCTCCAGCTGGATAAAATGTACAGGTTCTAAAGGACGTCAGCTACCAAAGACATAAGCCTCAAAACACAAGGACCCTGAATAACATTGTATCTATTGGAGGAATTAGTAATTAGCAATCTTCCTGCAGAGAAAACTTCAGGTCCGAATGACTTCATGAATTCCACCAGGCCAGTTTTACACAGACTCTTCCAGAAGCCAAGAGGAGGCACTTCCCAACTCATTCTGAGCCTGGCATTACTCTGGAGCCAGAACCAGACAGAGGCGTTAGAGGACGAGGCCGTGCTGCTCACTGAGCCCCCAGCATAGGGTGTTGACTGTCGAGTATCTCGGCGAAGGGAACCGGTCTCCATTCCCGACTTGATCGGTTTTTCCACCCTCATTGTTTTCCTGCACCTGCTGTCAGTTTAGATGTTAAAGGCCAAGAGAGTGATAAGAGCAGGGAAGAAAGGGAGGAAGAGATTTAGGAGGCTGTGAAGGGAAGAGAAGGATTCGGGAAGAAGGTTCCAGCGTGACTTAGACCTGCTTAGACATTATAGCGTGAGAGGCAATTCTCAAAAAGGATAAAAGGATTCCTGAGTTCACTCTGTCTTGTAATTCTCCTATTCATAGGCTAAAACTAAATCCCCAAAGAGTTCCAGAAAGCTATCATTTTTATAAAATTAGGCCGTAATTATACTGTTCCATTAATTAAGGAGTATTTTAACTCAACCCTCTTTTTTACTGGACATTAAAAGATTACTAATCATTTATCGGGTTGGAATAGAACCCGCTTATAGTAGCCTGCCATGGAGACAGCATCTCAGATAATTTGCCAACAGTTTTAGGATTGCTGTGAATCTGAGCCCTGATAATTGTGGGCAAATTGGAATGTGTGGAGAGACACGTGGGTGGCTGGAACCCGGAGGTGCTGGGATTTGGAGGTGCTGGGACCTGGAGGTGCTGGAACCCGGAGGTGCTGGGATTTGGAGGTGCTGGGACCCAGATGTGCTGGGACCTGGAGATGCTGGGACCCGGAGGTGCTGGGATTTGGAGGTGCTGGGACCAGGAGATGCTGGGATTTGGAGGTGCTGGGACCCAGATGTGCTGGGACCAGGAGATGCTGGGACCCGGAGATGCTGGGACCCGGAGGTGCTGGGACCTGTAGATGCTGGGATTTGGAGATGCTGGGACCTGGAGGTGCTGGGATTTGGAGGTGCTGGGACCTGTAGATGCTGGGATTTGGAGGTGCTGGGACCCGGAGGTGCTGGGACCTGTAGATGTTGGGATTTGGAGATGCTGGGACCCGGAGGTGTTGGGATTTGGAGGTGCTGGGACCAGGAGATGCTGGGACCTGGAGATGCTGGGATTTGGAGGTTCTGGGACTCGGAGGTGCTGGGACCTGTAGATGCTGGGATTTGGAGATGCTGGGACCCGGAGGTGCTGGGATTTGGAGGTGCTGGGACCTGGAGATGCTGGGATTTGGAGGTGCTGGGACCCGGAGGTGCTGGGATTTGGAGGTGCTGGGATTTGGAGGTGCTGGGACCCGGAGGTGCTGGGATTTGGAGGTGCTGGGACCTGGAGATGCTGGGATTTGGAGGTGCTGGGATTTGGAGGTGCTGGGATTTGGAGGCACTGGGACCAGGAGATGCTGGGATCCGGAGGTGCTGGGATTTGGAGGTGCTGGGACCCGGAGGTGCTCGGACCTGGAGGTGGTGGGACCTGGAGCTGCTGGGAGTGCCATCTCTGCAGCTACAAGGGGACTCCGCATGGCCTCCCATATCATCCAGGTTCTCTCTTTGCCAGCAGACAGTGACACTCGGAGAGCTGCCGAGACTGCAAAGAACATCAGGTTTGGAATGAATAACGTCCTTCCTTTACAGCCGTGGATGTTGCAGTCCGTCAACTGAGTTCCTGGAGAGGCAGATGCCATGTGGCATTAGATGTGCGGACTTACAGGGCCACTCCTGGGAGAAGCAGCGAGGAGAACAGCCTGGGAACATGAGGCCGGGCTAGGAACCATGGAAGGAGCGTGGGAAGGAAGGAGGGTGGTGGACGGGCGGCAGCGGTGGTGTGGCCTGGGAAAGGCTCTGCCTGAGCACTTGGTGCCTAGGAGACCCGGGTGGCCCTAGTGGCCACTGTGCCCAGGTACTGGCTGGGTCGGCCCGGGAAGAGCACCCCGCAGGGTCCCCCAGAGCTCCAGCCGACCCACAGGAGATCTGAAAGGGTAGCGCCGGTGGGATGGTATGTGTGTGTCGTGACTGGGGCTCTGTCTGCTGAGCCTTGGTGGGGCCAGCACCAAGGGGGCTCTTCCTAGCCTGGAGCCGTCCCCAGCCAACTCTCGCCTACCCCGCGTCCGTTCCAGCGCTGCCCCGAGGCCCCCGGCTCTGACACGGGACCCGAATGGGACCCCTTTCCAGCACCTTTGCCATGGTTGCCACTATTGGTGCAACTGGGGTTGCTGTTAATGCCACCCGCTCGTTATCGTCACCTTCCCGAGCCTCCTAACTGGTCTCCCTGCCCCAGGCAGCCTGTTCTCAGCTACAGCAGTGGGGCTACTTCAGACCTCACATTGACTCAAGGCCTCCTCTGCTGGGCACCTTCCCGCCACCTGTCCCAGCTGAGTCCTTACTGTCACCCACAGGGCCCCGGGGCTGGCCCCTGCCCGCCACCTCTCCGGCTTCTCATGGCCACGTCCTCTGCTGCTCTGCACCTGACACCCAAAAGTCAGTGGCTTACACCACACCTCACTATTGCAGAGCTCAGCAGGAACCAATGGGTCCTGCTTTCCGTGCAGCTGGGGAGGCTCAGAGGCTCGTTCACTTGCTGGCTGCTCACTAGTCTTACATTTCTCTCTCTCTTACTCGCTCGCTCTCTTGCATGGCTGGTGCTGTCCGCTGGGACCTCCGCCCGGGCCCTGCTGGGACACCTGCTGCAGCCTCCCTGTGTGGCCTGGGCTTCCTCACACCCTGGCTGGTGCTGAGGGGGAGTGTCCCGGGGAAGCGGACGGAGGATGCTGTCCAGCCCAGCCCAGCCCTGCATGTCCTGGAGAGCTGCTTCCCTGCGTGACCTTCGCTGAGGCTGTCACAGAGTCCGTGCAGGCCAAGGGAGGGGAAGGCGCCTCCATCCCTCAGCCAGGGGACAGCAAGGTTCAGATGAGCCTGTGGGTCCATAAATGTGGCCTTGGTCACTTCTGGGAGATAAAAACCTGCCACCCTCCCGCTCCGACCCAAGCCCTCCTGCCGCCAGCACCCGGTGCCCTCGGACCTGAGGCCTAACATTGACCGTTCCCTTTCTCAGAGCTCTTGTCCCGGACACCTGGAAGGTGGCCCTGCCCGTGGCCTCCGAGGCTGGCGTCCTGGCCCCTCCCCATGGCTTCCCATGGGCTGTGCCTCCTGTTTTCCTCCACTCTCGCCTCCTTCCAGCGGACAGCACGATGCGCTCACTCACTGGGTTTGGGGTTAGCACTGTTTTCCTGGCAGGGGGTCCTGCCTACCCACAGATCTCAGCCTCCAGGATGGGGCTGTGGCGAAGAAGGCTCCCCTTCAATCCTCCAGATGAGGACACTGAGGCTGGGGAAGGGGAGGGTTTCCCTGAAGGTCACAGGTGGCAGATCTTGCCTCACAGCTGTGTGAGTGGCACCGGGCATGGCATTGGGCTTTGGCTGGGGGAGGGAGCCCACCTTGGCATCCCCAGAAGGGAGTTGTTGAGAGCCCTGGAGCCGGCTGGGCACTTGGTCTCTGCTGACGTCTCACAGGCACCTCCCCTCCCTCGGGGGCTCAGCGCGCAGCTGTCTCCCATGAGAACCGCACCCAGGAAAGCAGACACCCCCACTGCAGAGAGGGCGAGGTGTCTGCTGAGAGTCCACAGCATTCCAACGGTGCCACTGGGGGCCTGCTTTGCCTCTGGGTAGGACCTGTCCCCACATCTGTGCTGGGCAGCATGAGAGGGGCGTGGCGCTTGCAGCACGAGAGGGGCGTGGCGTTTGCAGCACGAGAGGGGCGTGGCGCTTGCAGCACGAGAGGGGCGTGGCGCTTGCAGCACGAGAGGGGCGTGGCGCTTGCAGCACGAGAGGGGCGTGGCGTTTGCAGCACGAGAGGGGCGTGGCGCTTGCAGCACGAGAGGGGCGTGGCGTTTGCAGCACGAGAGGGGCGTGGCGCTTGCAGCACGAGAGGGGCGTGGCGCTTGCAGCACGAGAGGGGCGTGGCGTTTGCAGCACGAGAGGGGCGTGGCGCTTGCAGCACGAGAGGGGCGTGGTGTTTGCACCACCCAGGGACCCCGTAAGGCAACATTCACACTACCAGGGTCTGTGCGGCCAGCAGGCCCCTCAGACACAAATGTGCAGCCTGGAAAATGCACCTCTGCAGATTCTCAGCTGGGAAGAGCTGTGGCGGGTGGAGTGGGAGCCCAGACCGTGCCCCCAATGCCCAGGTTGGAAGAGCGGGCACAGCAGGGAGGGGGAACAGCCCGTGAGAGGCTGAGTACTGTGGGCCTGAATAACCCAGCTCCCCTGTCCGGATGGGACCCAGGCCGCCCCCAGCTCCCCCCTGTCCGGATGGGACCCAGGCCGCCCCCAGCTCCCCCCTGTCCGGATGGGACCCAGGCCGCCCCTAGCTCCCCCCTGTCCGGATGGGACCCAGGCCGCCCCCAGCTCCCCTCTGTCCGGATGGGACCCAGGCCGCCCCTAGCTCCCCCCTGTCCGGATGGGACCCAGGCCGCCCCCAGCTCCCCCCTGTCCGGATGGGACCCAGGCCGCCCCTAGCTCCCCCCTGTCCGGATGGGACCCAGGCCGCCCCCAGCTCCCCTCTGTCCGGATGGGACCCAGGCCGCCCCTAGCTCCCCCCGTCCGGATGGGACCCAGGCTGCCCCCAGCTCCCACCTGTTCGGATGGGACCCAGGCCGCCCCCAGCTCCCCCCCCCCGGTCTGGATGAGACTCAGGCTGCCCCAGAATAGATGCTCATGAACATTTCCCTCCTTTTTGGGAAAAGGGCATTGCCTGCTGGACACAAAAGTGCTCTGCGAATTAAACCATTCACAGCAGTGGCAGCGCATCTGCCCTCCAAACACTTTGAGGAAGGAGCCACTCAGCTCCGTCCTGCGGGGAAGATGGGACCCAAGTCCCACGTGCTGAAAAACTTGTTGGTCCCAGAGAACAGCCACGTGGAGATAGATGGTAGTCGCTTTCTGGCGACACAACCTGGAAAACGCTCTGCAGCTGTGTTTATAGAGAGGTCAGATGCTGAGTTCTAGGGTCAGCTGGACAGTCACTGAGTAGATGTCGGCAGAAGCCCCTTTCCTCATGAACCGCGTCCACTGGCTGACGTCTCAGCACCGACGCCCTCACCACGGCTCTTTTCTCTAATTTATATGTGAAGTAAAATGAACGTGTCATCTGGGGCTCTGTGGGCACCGTCACGGCAACTCAGACACTGTGCATTTAGGTCCTGGCAGAAACCCAAAGCAGGGGGGTCTGCTGCAGGCGGAGAGAGGGTCTGCCGGGGGGGGGGCTGCAGGCGGAGACAGGAGGGTCTGCCGGGGGGAGGGGGGCTGCAGGCGGAGAGAGGGGGGTCTGCGGGGGGGGGGGGGGCTGCAGGCGGAGAGAGGGTCTGCGGGGGGGAGGGGGGCTGCAGGCGGAGAGAGGGGGGTCTGCGGGGGGGGGCTGCAGGCGGAGAGAGGGTCTGCGGGGGGGGGGGGGGCTGCAGGCGGAGAGAGGAGGGTCTGCGGGGGGGGGGCTGCAGGCGGAGAGAGGGTCTGCCGGGGGGGGGGGGCTGCAGGCGGAGAGAGGGGGGGGGGTCTGCGGGGGGGGGGGGCTGCAGGCGGAGAGAGGGTCTGCGGGGGGGAGGGGGGCTGCAGGCGGAGAGAGGGTCTGCCGGGGGGGGGGGGGGGCTGCAGGCGGAGAGAGGGGGGTCTGCCGGGGGGGGGGGCTGCAGGCGGAGAGAGGGGGGTCTGCGGGGGGGGGGGGGGGCTGCAGGCGGAGAGAGGGTCTGCGGGGGGTAGGGGGGCTGCAGGCGGAGAGAGGGTCTGCGGGGGGGGGGGGGGGGCTGCAGGCGGAGAGAGGGTCTGCCGGGGGGGGGGGGCTGCAGGCGGAGAGAGGAGGGTCTGCGGGGGGGGGGGGGCTGCAGGCAGAGAGAGGAGGGTCTGCCGGGGGGAGGGGGGGCTGCAGGCGGAGAGAGGGTCTGCGGGGGGGGAGGGGGGCTGCAGGCGGAGAGAGGGTCTGCGGGGGGGAGGGGGGGGGCTGCAGGCGGAGAGAGGGTCTGCCGGGGGGGGGGGGGGCTGCAGGCGGAGAGAGGAGGGTCTGCGGGGGGGGGGCTGCAGGCAGAGAGAGGAGGGTCTGCTGGGGGGAGGGGGGGCTGCAGGCGGAGAGAGGAGGGTCTGCCGGGGGGAGGGGGGCTGCAGGCAGAGAGAGGAGGGTCTGCCGGGGGGAGGGGGGGCTGCAGGCGGAGAGAGGGGGGTCTGCCGGGGGGGGCTGCAGGTGGGCACCAGAGGGGTCTGCTGGGGAAGCTGTGGGCGGGCATTGAGGGGGTGCAGGCGGGCACGGGGTGGGGGTCGGCCAGGGGGCTGCAGGTGGGGTTGGCTGGGGGGTCTGCTTTCTGCTTTGGTATAAATGAACATTTAGTCATCTTCTACCTAACTTAATTTTTTTGGCATAAATAATTATAAATATGATGTGCTTCACATATGTGATTCCAAATTAGGTTAGTGAGCCAGGATCTGTCTTAGGGATGGATAATTTAAAAACTGAGGAGGAGAAAACAGTTCCTCAAAAAGTTAAACATGCAATTACCGTAATACCCAGGAGTTCTACTCCCAGGGAATATGCCCCAAATAATTGAAAACAGGGACCTGAACAAAAACCTGAACACCAGCGTTCACAGCAGCGTAGCTGACGGCAGCCAGGAGGTGGGAGCCACCGTGCCCACCAGCCGACAAAGGGGCAGCGTGACGTGGGGTCCCCATCACCCGGGGAACATGATTCGGCCATAAAAAGGGATGAAATATTGACCCACGTGACCACACGGGTGACTTTGGGAAACACCGATGACCTTCGGAAACATACTACGGGGAAGACACCAGCCACAAAGGGCCCCACATTTATGATTCCATTGACATGAAATGCCTGGACGGGCAAATCCAGAGGCGCGTTAACCCGAGGTCCCAGGGACTGCAGGGGGCGGGGAGGACACGGGGAGCAGCTGCTGAAGGCCACGGGGTTTTATCTGGGGGTGACAAAAAGATTATGGACACAGAGGTGGTGGCTACACAACCTTGTGAATGTGCAAACCACCACGGAATTGTATGTTTTAAAGTGGTTGCTTTCATCTTATGTGAATTTACAGTGTTAAAAAACCCACAAAGCTGGTCCTGGACTTCTCCTAATGAGGTCATCTCGGCGTCAGCGTGCCCTGAGCTCGCGCCATTCACTCAGGTGTAGCTTACTAATCTCAACACGGAACGTATTTTTAAAAATATTCACGTTGAGATGAGACAACCTCCAGTGACGTCACTGGTGGGGACGCCGTGTGGGGAATGTGGCGGAACTGGCGGAAACAGCTGATTTTTTGGGTCCTTCTCTAGAAGCGGGGCCAGGGTGCGTCCCGGCTGGGGAGGGGAATGCTGGGGGAAGGGGCCCAGGTTGTTCATGTAACGAGATGCCCTTGCCAGGGCCGGAAGCTCAAGCACTTGGGTCTTTCCTGGGCTCCACTTGGCTCTGAGGGGAAACTTGATACTTCCATTACTTTCGTGCCACCCAGTCTGCTCAGGAGCAAAGCACATGTGGTCTTGTGGGCGGCTGCGGCTGCCCTGCCTCTGGCTGGGTCTCAGAAAACGCCCCATCCCCCAGGTTCCCCCAGGATTTCGGTCACCGAGGACCACGTCCTAGAGAGGCCAGCGAACACCAGGAAGGTGGTTCTGCTGCCTCCCGAAGCTGACTTCTCTTAGCCTTCCAGGAAAACGCAGTCTTGGTTCTGGTGTACACGTGAGGGTGGCGCACGTAACTGCCCGATAGCTTTTCCCCCCGACAGGCAGAACCTCTGGCTGGTAATCAGCCTGTGGGTGCATTTTTCTAGTTACTCAAAATCTCCCTAAAAGGCACAAACACTAAGAGGGTTATTCGCAGAAGCTCAACCTCTTTTGCAGAAACTATCACTTTATACATTCAAGATTTTGTAATATTCTATTACTGGGGTTGAGAACAACCAAGGAGGTTTCAAAAAGTCACTTTGAAACCAAGGAAGAGCTTCCAGAGCATTCTGCGTGGACAGCTCCGCTCTCAGCAGAGGGAGGCGATGGGCACGTGCTGGCCGCCTCGGGGCCGAATAGTCCAAGGCTCTGTTAGGCCCTGACTGGGGCCAGCTGGAGGAAAGCAAGGGCTTAACTAACTCCCCCACTCGCTGAGAGCTGAGATCTCCCCCAGAACGCTGGCCTCTGTGCTTTCCTCACACCACCGCACGTGGGACCTTCCCTGCTCCCTGACAGCTGAGGGCTCCTGACGCCTGCGGGGCCTGTGGGGTCTCCTCCCGCTCCCCCGGAACGCTGGCCTCCTGCGCTCTCCTCACACCACCGCACGTGGGCTCTTTGACAGTGTTCTCAGGCTCACTTCAAATATTGTCAAGCGCAGAAGACCGGGGGATAGATGCTTACTAATTGTTTAGGTGGTGATGACTTCTCTAGTCCTTTAACTCAAGCTGAACACCTCTGAGCAAAAGAAATCGGAATTCTTGCATTTTGTAAAGTCCTAAATGAAAAATGTTTCTGAAACATGAGAACAGTAATTGCTGTAAAAGTTCCAAGTTTCATATTTTAACTCATGGCCAGGTAATATTTTCCCACCCAAACATGAAGTAGGGAGCTTGGGTGGGGAACAGGGGAAGAGCAGCTTCAAGAAGCAGGGAGAGACGGCGAGAACCTGCGGCTTTCCACACACACGCTTCCTCGCCAGAGGACCGTCAAATGGCATGTGACTGTGTGTGTGGCCAAAGCCTCACCCAGGATATTCCTCTCAGCAAAAACATTTGGCACTAGCAGGCGTTCCTTCTCCACCTCGCCCGGATGAACATTTCTGAGCCGCTTCAGTTACAGGGCCTGGGAACTATCCGGCGTCTCGCAAATTTCTACAGCAGGTTTTCACCTCAACATAGAAGAAAGGGACGAGCTCTACTGGCAAGATGCCCTTCCAACGGCGAACGGCTGCGTCTACACAGCCGTCCCAACACGAGGCTCGTCGAACGGCCGCGTCTACACAGCCCTCCCAACACGAGGCTCGTCTCACAGACGATCCAATTCCACCCAACTGCAAACACACTCCAAGAACAAAGCGGAATCTTCCACGCATGTCATGAACCACTCGCAGATGCCTGTCCAGCAAAAAAAATACGGCTTTATTGGATCTATTTCCTAACTACAGCTGACACAGACATCAAACGTTTCCTTTTCGATGGCAGTCCCCTGAGAAAGGCTGCATGTGACTCCCAGGATGCCGGGTGCAGGGTACCCAGCTGCAGGCAGGACGCGGCCACACGTCTTCACGGTTGTGTGCAGACTGACGGGATGGCCTTCAGGTTGTTTCTTTCTGTGAGGGAGACACAAGAGACGCGATCGTGCGGAGTGCACGTTACAGGCCGTACCTCCTGCAGGAGCCCTTTCTCCATCAGTGGCGTTCACAGCCGGAGCCTCCACCCGCAGGTGCAGTTCAAGCAGGTTCCATGAGGGGGCATTAATTCCTAAGGCACGAGTTCAGGTCAACCGTGTTTTAATGAATAAACCATGCTTTTGGGTTATATGGAACAATAGATCACTGCGAGTAATCATACGTAATAAGCAGTTAATTGTACAAAGTGCCACAGCAAAGCCTACGTGAACCAATCTGTTAACCGTAACTCATCTGAAAACACTACGCGGGGCTGAGAGTTCATTAAAGCGTCGTTTTTGGTATTGGTTTTCTTAGATGAAGCAGAGAGTGGTAAGGCTTCTGTGAAACAATCATCTTATAACTGAACAAATATGTTACACTCATGTTGCAGGTTATTTACAATCCCTTTCTAATGCTGCCGTCTGGTAACCTACAGCTACTGTGAATCACAGCTCCTGGCTTTCTGGGGTCCTCCTTGAACTGCACGCGACGAGAAAATGCACAGCCGTCCGAGGTGGCGATGGACGCCAGCAAGAGCAGCGCCTGGAGCCCCAGACGCAGGTTCCAAAACGGATGCCGGTTATTGCTGACAGGGAAGCCCTCCCGGGCGAGGACGCGTCGGCTCTTTTATTATTTATCCATAAATAGATGCCTAGATATGTACACACATGCAAATGCAGTCTATCCTGTAGCAGGTTCTTCTGCTTTTGTCCAGTAACCTATTGATGTGCTATTCAACTTACTTGTGCCATGTTCGAAGCCAGATTAAAAACAAAGATGCTAGCATGCGACTATGAACAGGCCTACGGTTTCGACTGCACAGACGAGGGAAGCGTGTTACAGAAGAGCTGAGATGACAGACTGGAAGATTCTAGAACACACTGGGTGAGGCAGCAAGGTTGTACGTGACAGCCCAGAAAACGTTCCAAACGTAGGAGACTCGTATGAGGGTCCTCCCGCAGCCTGCCAGTGTCCTCTTCGTTCATACAAAGGGTAAAACCTCACAATGAAATGTGTTTACGGTTTCTGCTCCTACAAATACTCCTACAGTAGCAAATCCAATGCTCAGTTCTACGATGCCCTGTCGAGTTAAATAAGGCACTTCCAGTATTGAACCCCAGGGCTGCGAGAAGGGCTGGGCTTGGGGTCAGACTGCATGTGGGCCGTTCCCATGAAAGGCCCCTGCACGGTGGGTCTCCTGTCTCAGCCCAGCCACCTCCCTTCTGTTGTCGTGAGATGACTTCTCCTCCAGGAGACACAGTGGCCTCCCTTCTTCCGGGCTTTCCTGCTTGGTGGAGAGCCACGTCGTTGCACGTATTAATGTTCAGCTCCTAGCATTCAGCCAACTGGAGGTTCCGAGTGGTACCAGCTGTGTGTTCAGTTTATTTATTCAAAAGTCTCTGTCTGCTGAAGTCAGCACAGCCCCGCTGAACCGAGTGCTCCAATGTGGCAACTAGGAGTGGGTGCTCGTGCCGGAGAGGTCATTTCGTATTATTTCATTTACTGCAAGAAAAGAAAAATTGAGAAAGTATTAGTCAAACACGCCTCTCCAGCAAGTATCTATAAACATCAAAGAAACGCCCCCAGCCCTGCTTCTCGTCAGTGACGCTCACGCCTGTGACAAGGCGTCCCCCCCAGGAACCTGCATTTCCTCCTCAGTCCCACCCTGGTCCATGAGTGTCGGGAACCAGCGCCTGGCTGCCTCGGCAGACAGCTGGGGTCGCCAGGTTTCTGCTGGCAGAAACCCACCCTCGTCTGTAGCACGGTGCCAGCACGTCTCTGACGGCCAAAGTGCAGGTGCCAGGTGCTGGCCGCGAAGCTGCGAAGATGCCACGGATGTCTCTCCACAGACCCAGCGACCCGCGGGTCCACACCAGCACTTCCGTGGGGTCAGCACCAGCGTTGCCTGAGCCTCCCTCTCAGGCTCTTCCTGATTTTTATTTCCCTTTGGACGGCGGTGTCCCTGAGTCCCCCACACACCGGTGATGTCCCCGTCACCTGTGACTTCTGGCAGATGCAGAGGAAACAAGCGGCACTTCGAGGGCCTTTGTGAGCTGCCGGCATCCCTGCTCCACCCACCTCCTGCCACGGCTGCCCTGATGGGCGCTGAGATAGGGAATGTGCCCCCAGCACTGTCACCACATCCCATCTCCCTCCCAGGTTCTGGCAGGGCGTGCGCTGACGTCACGGAACTGCCCGGGCTTCCCTCTGCCCTGGGCTGGAGCACCCAGAGCCCAGATAAGCCCCATGTGTTTCTGCAAAGGCCCCGGCCTGTCTCAGGGCGGCTTTTCCTGGAGCAATTAGTGGGTGTGCATTTCATCACCCCACTCACTTCCCTAAATTCCCTTTCAACAACCCCCCTGACTATTTTTAAGAATAACAATAACAAAACACAGATGGAGAACCAGGAACTGTGTCATGGAAACTGATAACAGGGACGCACTGGCACTGAGCTCCAGGAGGAATCCTGGCTGCAAACACACACCCGAGGCCGGCTCGCCCAAGGGCTGTGGGGCCAGAGACCGGGCAAGTGAAGGTGCCCCACATGCCCAGCCCCACCTGCAGCACCTCCTGACGTGGTGCCCACAGAGGGTCCCGACTCCGTCCTGTGTGGGAGCTCAGCCTCCATAAAGACACAGGCACACGTGGGCTCCCCGCCAGCCCTGCTCAGAGGCCCCGCTGAACCTGGCCCCTGCCCAGGACGGGACCTGGCGCTCAGCTACAGGACACAGAGCCAGGCTCTCTGCAGAGGGCTCCGCCCCTGGTGTGGAAGGCACCAGAAGGAGCCCGGGCTCCCGCCCTCCGTGTGACTCTTCACAAACACTAATGAGGATTCCCCAGCAGGGCCCAGGTGCTCCTGGACGGGCATGCAGGACCCGACTTGTCCGGAGTGCGCGCGGCAGCTCCTATGCCACAGGCACTTTCCGTGACACTCGGGCGGCGCCACAGGGCCTCGGCACGATGCGGAGAGGAAGAGGGCTCTGCTCCGTAAGAGGTCGAACGGCCCCACCCAAACGCCCTGGGCTGCTGGTTCCTCAGCGTCCTGGCGCCCACCGTGCTGCTGAGCGCAGCGTCCCCCAGGAGCCCCACGCCCTGCTGTGCTCGGCACCTGTGGCACGAGACGGGGATGCCCCAGAATTTGAGACCAGTTAACTCTCTTCCCATTGCACTGGTTCAGCCTTGCAACAAAAGACATCTGCAAGGAGGCAGGAGGAGCCACCTGCTCAGGAGGGAGACACGGCGGGGATTCCGGGAGCTCAGAACAGGCCCCACCTGTGGGAGGGTGGCTGCTCAATGCATGAAGGAGGGCCGGGCTCAGGTCCTCACCCAGCCCCGGCCCGCGGAGCTCCAGAAGAAAGGGCTCCAGTCAGAATAGTGATTGTGGGGTCGAAAGAGGCCTAAATGATACAAACGGGAAAGATGGGGACACGACAAGGAACTAATGAAGCCATGGGTGGGTCATGAAGGGTAACAGTGACAGGGACAGGAGGGAGGCCTGAGAGGCAATGATGAAGGAGACAGAAGGGAGGTCTGAGAGGTAGTCATGATGGGACGTGGGGAGGCCTGAGGGGTCATAATGGTGGGATTTGGGGAGGACTCAAGGGTAATAATGGTGGGATGTGGGGAGGCCTGAGGGGTAGTAATGGGACATGGGGAGGCCTGAGGGGTAGTAATGGTGGGACGTGGGGAGGCCTGAGGGGTAGTAATGGTGGGATGTGGGAAGGCCTGAGGGGTAATAATGATGGGATGTGGGGAGCCCTGAGGGGTAGTAATGGTGGGACGTGGGGAGGCCTGAGGGGTAATAAAGATGGGACGTGGAGACACCTGATGGGTAATAATGCTGAGATGTGGGGAGGACTCAGGTAATGATGGTGGGACGTGGGGAGGACTGATGAGTAATAATGGTGGGACGTGGGGAGGACTAAAGGATAAAAATCGTGGGACATGAGGAAGCCTGAGGAGTAATAATGGTGGGACGTGGAGAGGCCTGAGAGGTAGTAATGGTGGGACGTGGGGAGGCCTGAAGGGTAGTAATGGTGGGACGTGGGAGGATTGAGGGGTAGTAATGGTGGGACGTGGGGAGGCCTGAGGGGTAGTAATGGTGGGATGTGGGGAGGCCTGAGGGGTAATAATGGGACGTGGGGAGGGCTGAGGGGTAGTAATGGTGGGACGTGGGGAGGATTGAGGGGTAATAATGGTGGGATGTGGGGAGGCCTGAGGGGTAGCAATGGTGGGACGTGGGGAGGATTGAGGGGTAATAATGGTGGGACGTGGGGAGGCCTGAGGGGTAATAATGGTGGGACGTGGGGAGGCCTGAGGGGTAGTAATGATGGAACGTGGGGAGGCCTGAGGGCAATAGTGAGGGGACATGATGGGTGATAGTGACGGTGACAACGTGGACACGGCATCTCAGGTCTCCATCGTGTTTGTGGGACAGGCCGCCTGCATGGCAGCCGAGAGCCGTCTTGCTCTCCACGGGCACAGGAGGGGCACGTCTGCTGAGGGGCGAAAGGGGAAGCGGCGCGGCAGTGGGGGCTTCCCCTTGCTGCCCACGGGCACCTGAGCCTTGGTGGGAGAGCCTGGTGGGGGGCGGGAAAGTTCCTCGGTGTGTCCCCTAGCCACCCAGGTTCCCGCCGGGGACCACCACAGCCTCCTTTGCTCTCTCTGCCTCTGTCTGCGGCTGCTGAGCCCTCGGGAGGGGAGGGGAGGAGGGCCGGCCTCGTGAGAGCTGTCGGGGCCTAAGGAGCCAGCAGCCTGCACCCCACTCCTGTGGGCTGGCAGTGCGTGTCAGCCGACCCTGTCCCAGCGCCGGGTCAAGTGTGTTCCACAAGGTCTCAGACACTGCAGGGACACACGGCTGGGACCGGACACAGCCCAGGCACCCTCCAGTGCCTTCCCGATGCCCCACAGCAGCAGCTGACAGAGAGTGGGAGAGACAACCCCGATGCCACTCAGCAGAGGACGGCACAGCAACCGACCTGCAGAGGAGGCCGTGCTGCCCAACCGTCCACACCGCGGAGAAGAGCCCTGCGTGGAGCTGCACTCACCCCGCAGACGCGGCCTGTGCTGCAACCCTGAGGAAAGCCACAGCTTCCCCTTTCACAGGTGGACAACGGGCCCATCCTGGGGGTCGGTCTGAGGCCACGTGGCTCGCTGGCGCTGGGCTGAAAGACAGTACGGGACCCCCCCACTCCTTCCCGCCACGAGCACTTCTGACCCATGAGGTCAGCCACAGCTGCCCAGCTCTGCCCTTGCTATTCCGGGGGCGGCTTCCTTGGGTATGGTTGCTGATGACACCTACGGTTTCCCATACCAGCTCTCGGCTGATAATTTCCATCTTCTTATTCAGCTTTTCCACAGACACACAGGGTTTTTTCCCTTCACGGCGCATTTTGAATTGCAGGTAACATGTGACCCTCACGGCGTGTGGGAGAACCTGAAAGAGGAAACTCACTTTGCTTAACGTCAGATGTCCCCGCAACAGGATGTGGTGAGCTGTTACACCACAATTTCATTTAATAAGGAAGGTTTTTTTCCCCTTATATTAGATTTTTCTCTAAAATGCTCCTCAGGTGGAAACTATTGTTTTTTCCTAAAACTCAAGTGTGGCGTTTTGAATCCTTGCTGCGGGCCGAGTGCCTCCCTGGAGGCCACATGCACACACCCACACTCACACCCACCTCTCCACACACATCTGGAATGGAGTGGAGGAGGAAATCAGTATATTTTTAAATATAAAAACTACCAAGTCCACGGGCAGGCGTGGCTCTCACTGCCCCACATGTGGATCTTCTCCGTGCCCCTGCTGGGGCCACACAAGCTCTCACTGGCTGTGCGTAAACAAGCCGTAGGCGAGATGCCTTTCTCAGTCAAGTATTCGACCTTCACATAACCAGTTTCTTCTTTTTGATCATCATTTTGAAAGAAAGTTGACATTTAAACTTCACCCTATAGTGAGCTACCCAAAGTTCACCTCTTAAGTTTCACGCAGGAGTTTCGTTTCTCTACGCTGAGAACGATGAGAGCCAGAACGGAGCTGTGAGGGCCTGAACGTTGTTTGATATATTTTGCCCCCTCTCTGCCTGGCTTGGAAGCAACATTTTTCTGCATTTCTGAATGCCTGGTTTCTGAAAGCAGTTAAGGATCTTACATTTTAAGGAATGAACAAACCACCCTTTTCCCCAGCAGTTACGCAGCCCTGCCTGGCCCTCCGGGCACCTGCCTGGCCCTCGGGGCATCTGCCCGGCCCTCGGGGCACCTGCCTGGCCCTCGGGGCACCTGCCTGGCCCTCCGGCAACAGTCCCAGGAGGGGCAAAGGCAGGCACTGTAGTCACCCATTCTGTCCATGGGACCACGGAAGGCTCAGAGAGTGGGAATGGCCGCCTGGGACCCCAGAGCTGACAGGGCGGGGCTGACCCTCACTGGGGTCTGAGCTCGCTGGCTCTGCTGGGCCCTGCAAGTCGCCTGCCCCCAGATCCTCTCAGATGGTGGCCTGGGGCCCCACTGGACAAAGCCACAGTGTTAGATGTGCGTTTGTTCTTTCAGTACTTACTAGGAAAGTCGTGGAAAGCTGGAATGGGCCTACTGGCTGGTGCCTGGGGGGGGTGACTCAGACCCTGGGACAGGAGGGTTCCCACCCTGCCCGGCCAGCTCCTGGCCCCAGATGCCCATCCTCTCTCCTCCATATCTGCCCCGCTGTCCCTTCCCTCTCTGGTCCTCCCTGTTTCACCTGCAGGGTGCTCAGAGCCCGGAACTTGGTGTGTCTGAGGTGAGGGAAGGCTGGGGGTGGGGGGTGTTTACTACCACTTTCCTTTCCTGCGGTGTGCGCCTTTTAACACAAACAAAACACACACACACACCAGCAGACGCCCCCCCGCCCACAAAACACACCGGCAGATGCCCCCCCCAGACATCTGTAGACGCACCCCCCACACACAAAACAAGCACATCAGCAGACGTCCCCCACACAAAACACACAGACATAGACATCAGTGGATGTACCCCCCCAACAAAAATCAGCAGATGTCCCCCTACCACACACACAACACACACATCAGTGGACGTCCCCCCGCCAACAGACACACACATCAGCAGACGCCCCCCTTGCACACACACACACAGACCCCAGTGGACGCCCTCCCACACACACAGTCTTCTGCTACTTGGCTATACTTATTTTTCAGTCATTTCTCCGGTACTAGCTTAAATGTGCCTTAAACATTTTTTATGTGGGGTTGGGGGAGGCAGGTGGCCAGTGGAGGAGGACGTCGCGCTGCCGCTCGCCTTCCGCTATGCTGAGAGAGCCACCGGGACACGTCGGCATCTCCCCTGCTCTGAAATCAACACTGAGATGCACCGAGTCGCTTCGGAGGCACACACAGAGGCAGCAACACCGCACGAGGCCTGCTGACTCTCCAGCTCTGACACTTCGTCCGGAGCTCCCGGCCGCGCGGTGCGGGATCCCCTCTCGTGAGGGGCCCGGAGGAGCATTGAGAAGGCTCTCGCCTGATGGGTTCCCGCAAGTTCCTCACTGCAGACCCTCACTCTACCGGTCTTGATTCCATTTGAAATCTGACTTCCAAGGCAGCCCTGCTGACTGTCAAAACGCCCCCCTTTCCTGGTGTGTGCCCTCCATCCTCACTTCCTGGGGGCAGCCGGTTTCTTGCTGTCTGGACAACAGAGCTCTGCCAACACCATTTATCTCGTCCATCCAGGACTTTATCACCAACTGTCCTACTTCCGGCTCCTTTGCGATAGCGTACGTGTCTGTGTTTGGCTGTGACTAACAGGGCCTCTGAATAAAGTGAAAATAATCCCATTTTAAGCTGCAAGAGGAAAGACTCACAGACGGAAAGTCCTTCACAGACAGAGACCCAGGATCCTGAAATGCAGCACGTCCCTTACATGTTCTGAGAGTAAAACTTTAAACATAGAAGCCCTGGGAGGAAAAGCAATTCCTAAAACATGGCAGAAACAATGTAAAAAAAAATCTTGCTGTTGTTTGTTTTAAAAATTGACCTAAGACTGGGTGTGGTGGCTCACACCTGTAATCCCAGCACTTTGGGAGGCCAAGGCAGGAGGATCACTTGAGGGCCAAAAGTTCAAGACCAGCCTGGGCAATGTAGTGAGACCCCATCTCTACAAACAAATGTAAAAATGAGCCAGACATGGTGGTGTGCACCTGTGGTCCCAGCTACTTGGGAGGCTGAGGTGGGAGGATGGCTTGAACCCAGGAGGTCGAGGCTGCAGTGAGTTGAGATTGTACCACTGCACTCCAGCCTGGGTAACAGAGCAAGACTGTCTCAGGAAAAGGAAAAAAAAAAAAAAAAGCCTGATCTCCTGTTTTCCAGGAGAGCCCGAGCCTTGTGAGGGTTTTTCAGATGGTAATGAAACAACCTGGAAGTCAGCAATTCCTAAGGATTTTCTGACTCTTCTCAGACTAAAATTCTCCCACTTTCCTGCTGCCTTGTTCAAACCACTGCTCGGAGATCTGGGAGCAACCACCAGCCGCTGGAGGCTCTGAGGCCTGAGGCGAGGCCTTTGCACCTGAACGCTCTGGTAGAACAAGGTTTAGCCAAAGGGGGCCTGGAAGGGCCCATCCTCGCCTTCTGCCCAGTCCTGCAGGGCTCAGGGCACGTCCTGGGGGCTAATCTGTGGGAAGAGGTTTGACTGAGACCCCGTTCTGCTCTGTGGATGGGTGGACTCTTCCGCATCTCACACGGAGAAACAACTTCCTCCTGGATCGGAGCCCAAGTCGGGGATAAGGTGCCTCCTGCCTGCACTGTGGGCACCGGCCGCCTTGTTACAGAATCACCGGCCATCTGCTGAGGGACACTGGGTGCCAGGGATCCTAACACCCCCCAGAGCACCCAGCACAGCTCTCCTTGGAGCTGGCTGCTACCCTTAGTCTTGTTTTGAAGACAGGATTGGGTGGTCAGGTCAGCCCATCCTCACGCCACGGTGAGCAGCAGGGGCAGGAGCAGCCTTGCTGTGTGCCACACCCCAGGCAGTGAGCAGTGGCTCCTTGGGGAATCTGAGATTTTTCCAGGTCTGTTTTCTATATGGCTGAATGATGTGGCGAAATGTTTGTCAAGGACACCCCCTCGGGTGCTTGGATCTGCCTCTTTCACGAGCAAGACGGGGGTGCCAGGCACTTCCTGGTGAACCCGCAGTTACCGCCCATCAGAACAGCAGGCAGTGCAACACAGGCTGGGCCTGGGCGCTCCATCGCCCTTTACACTGCCACACTCAGCTTCCAGATGTCCTACTGTGCGCGTGTGCCCTCCTTCACGTTTCTGGGGTTCATGCGAACATTAGTGTTGTCCTTCCCTTTCTGACTCAAAGAATTGACTGTGCCTGTCACTGGACGCAGCGGCTGCCATGAGTGTCGACCGGGAAAGTGATGGGAAAAGCTGTTTGGACACAGCTGAGCTGCCTCTATCTGGTCACCATGCAGTCTGCTCTGTCCCTGTCCCTGGCAGAGCCCATCTGGGAGCGGTAGTGACCATGCCAGCTGGAGACCCACTGAGCACCAGGGTGCCGCACAGACGACGCCGCCCTCAGGCTGCAGGCAATGAAGAGCCGGGAGAGGCAGCACTAGAATTGTTTTTAGGAACTGGATTTGGGTTTAAAGAATAAGCAATGTGGTTCAGCCATGCTAACCCAAATACATTGTTTAATCCTTGCATTTAAAAAGTTTAAGTAGCACAGATGAAGGCCATAACTTGCATAAAAGATTTTTATGTCAAGTTTTAAAAAGCGTATTTGTTCATATAGGTACCAACTAACTTAATTGCATAAAACACATTTAAAAGCATCTTCCCTCTTTTTCAATGGTTATATCAGTTCCAATCAAGAAACCAATTGTGCTATGAATATTAAAGTCTAACAGTATTTATCTATGACCGCTTAGCAAACTGGACAGTTTGGCAAGGACACAGGCTTAGAATTTTCAGACATCAGAACGTCCTGCAGGACTGCTCCTTCTTTAGAGCTGTCATTTTCCTTTACACTAAAGCAATACAGGAAACAAAAAAGGTTGTCATGATGCCACCCACGCCCTCCGGGGGCATGTTCCCATCGCCTCTTCCTGTGGCAGTGTCCCCGTCCGCCTCACTTTCTGTCCAGCAGGCTCCCTTCTAAGGCCCACCGTCCCACTGGACACGGCGTAATTAAACCTGCAGCAGGAACGCAATTGTCCCCAGCTTATTCCACTTTCCTCTGAGGGACAGAAAAGTGCATATTTTTCATAGAGGACAAGTCATCAAAAATAACTTTTTAAAAAGAGCAAAACAAAACAGGAAAGACATTCTCCTCGATTCCTATAACTAAGAGATAATTATAAAAAGTATTTGCTAACCTTCCCAGAAAATACACCTTTAGCTAAAGTTAGTCTTGTAACCTAAGAGGGTAATAATTTGGGTAGGACACAGATAGAAACAAATATCTCAGGCCAAATCCTATTCTTAAATAACTAACTTCTAAGATGCCTCCCAATGACGTCTGCTGTACTCAGCTCTGACAATATCTAATAATTCCTGGAGTAAGAATGCCACTTGATGGTGGTTGAAAACCTTAATGAACATATGGATTTTCAAGGCTGTGACGTTCATTACAAGGGGCATGATAGATGTATTTGCCAACTCTTTTATGGTTTCAATGAATTGCTGAATACACAGCTTTCAATTTTTCCATCTGACATACACATTTAGACTTATATGGCTCTCGTTTAAGGTATTACAGTAGATATGAGCTAAGTACATAAAAATATGGTTAAAGCCACAAATTAGAGATCAGAAAATAGGAAGCGAAGAAGAAAACGCTTTTGTTCCACTGTACGTATATTGTGTCTGATGCAAAGAGCCGGCTCCGGTGTGTGCACCAAGGAAACTGAAGAGGCTGCCTCTCATGTGGGTTTTTTAATTTTTTGAGAAGTAAACTCTTAGAAAGTCTACCATAAATGTTTCCTCCTTCACAAGCAAATATCTGGATTTTCCATAACCACCTATGTGTAGCCACCACCATGGCCTCCTTGGTCCACCCTAAACTGCCTGCCCCTGCCAGGCGCCTGATGCTTGGCTGAGAAACGGGGCCAGAACAAGGGCGATTCTGCCACCCCACAGCCGAGGAACCACCACGTTCTCAAAAGGCAGGGTCGCGGCGTCTCTAGAATCCTTTACGATTCTGCATTTTTCAAAGATGCTTTGGTAAAGCAGTGGAAAATAACAGCTTCTCAAGTTTCATTAAAAAGTACGTTCTCAAGTCCGGGACCTATTTCAGCCTTCACGTATTTTTATCTTTTTCATCGCAATAAGCCACGGCCACAGGGCCTGCTATTTTTGGAAGGCGAGGACGGGACAACAGAGGGATGCTGTGACAAGTCACGGTTTTCATAAAACAGGACCCTCATCTGGACGCAGCTGGCGCTGGGGAGCGGGACCGCCACTCAGGACGCCAGCCACTAAGACAGAATAATTTTCCTACCTTAACTGCCTGCTTCCTTATTTAGCCTGAATGTTGCACGAATGCAAACGCCGCGTGGAAACTCCGGGTTCAGGTACAGGACCACGTGCCCGGGAGATTCCGACAGGCTGTCCTTCCGCCCCCCGCTGTGACAGCACGCGGGCGTCTGTTTCCATGGATCTGGTCCACCGTCTTATCTGTGCCAAACTGCCATTCCAGTCACTGGGATCATTAAACCACCACCCGCAGTTTCCAGGGTTTCTTTGTTCTAGGAAATACATGTCCCCGAATTATGAAAATTCCCAAACAGAATTAACAGAATTGAAAAAATAAAAGTGTTAAAGCTCCTTTTAAAGAAGATAAGGCCGGGCGCGGTGGCTCAAGCCTGTAATCCCAGCACTTTGGGAGGCCGAGACGGGTGGATCACGAGGTCAGGAGATCGAGACCATCCTGGCTAACATGGTGAAACCCCGTCTCTACTAAAAATACAAAAAATTAGCCGGGGGAGGTCGCGGCGCCTGTGGTCCCAGCTACTCGGGAGGCTGAGGCAGGAGAATGGCGTGAACCCGGGAGGCGGAGCTTGCAGTGAGCTGAGATCCGGCCATTGCACTCCAGCCTGGGCGGCAGAGCGAGACTCCGTCTCAAAAAATAAAAAAATAAAAAAATAAAATAAAGAAGATAAAACGAATGGACCCCGAGGAGAGTGACGGGTTGGGCCTGGTGAGGTTCTGCTTCCTCCTGTCCCTCCGCTACAGAAACACACAATTCTTCCTCCTGCCTGTTCCGGGGGAGACGGGCACTTGGTGTGCACCGGCAGTGACTAGGCAGCCTCCTTCTCTGTAGGGTGGCGGAGAGGGTCAAGATAAAATGTCACCATGTGAAGTGTGTAGCAGCAGGATGTCAAAAGCTCCATCGGCAACTCAGAAGCCAACACGCCCCTGGTGCCCAGCCAGGCTGCAGGGGTGTGAGCCTTGCCCCACCTGAGCCCCCATCCACCACCACCGCCCGCCCACCACCACCACAGGTATCCTGTTGGCCAGGGACTCCCAAAGGAGGCGGCTGGAGACCACCACTCCTGTGGGATGGGAAACTTGCCTTCCTTTTTTCCTTTTTTTTTTTTTTTGAGACGGAGTCTTGCTGTGTCACCCAGGCTGGAGTGCAGTGGCGTGATCTCGGGTCACTGCAATCTCCCAGGTTCAAGCGATTCTCCTGCCTCAGCCTCCTGAGTAGCTGGGATCACAGGAACCTGCCACCACACCCAGCTAATTTTTGTATTTTAGTAGAGATGGGGTTTCGCCATGTTGGCCACACTGGTCTCGAACTCCTGACCTCGTGATAGACCCCCCTCGGCCTCCCAAAGTGCTGGGATTACAGGCATGAGCCACTGTGCCTGGCCTGCCTTCTTATTTATTTTTAGAATCAGGGTCTTGCTTTGTCTGTCGCCCAGGCTGGAGTGCAGTGGAATGATCTCAGCTCACTGCAGCCTTGACCTCCCAGGTTCAAGCAATCCTCCCTCCTCAGCCTCTCAAGTAGCTAGGACCACAGGCGCATGCCACCACGTCTGGCTAGTTTTTAAATTTTATAGAGACAGGGTCTTGCTATGTTGCCCCAGCTGGTCTCCAACTCCTGAGCTCAAGTGATCCTCTGGCCTCAGCCTCCCAAAGTGCTAGGATTACAGGCATGAGCCACTGTGCCCAGCCCCGACCTGCCTTCCTAAAATGTGTCTTTCAACTAAATCTTCCTCTTACCAGAGAATTAGCCATTTTGTTAGGTGTGAAAGTTGCACTGTGGCCATGTAAGAAAACGGCCATTTGAAAAAGAACATGCGTCGGAGGCATGTCGGGGTGTGGGGGCGGGGAGCCAGGTCCGGGCTTTTTTATTCTGTCACTGGCCGGAGGTGCAGCTGTTCGATCACAGCTCACTGGAGCCGTGATCTCCCAGGTTCCTACGGTCCTCCCTCCTCTGCCTCCTGAGCGGCTTCTGAGCACCAACACACCAGGCTAATTTTTGCATTTTTTGTCGAGATGGGATTTCACCATGTTGCCCAAGCTGGTCTGGAACTCCTGGGCTCATGTGATCCTCCCACCTCAGTCTCTCAAGCAGCTGGGACCACAGGTGTGTACAAGTGTGACCCACTACACCAGACTAATTTCTAAAATTTTTGTAGAGATGGGGTCTTGCTATGTTGCCCAGGGTGGCCTCCAACTCCTGGCTCACCAATCCTCCCACCCTGGCCTCCCAAAGTGCTTGGATCACAGGTGTGAGCCACTGTGTTGGCCGAGGGTTTGATTTTTAAACATCTCAGCAACAACAACTAGATGGGAACGCCAATCCCTGCGGCCACACCTGGAGCAGCTCACAGCTGAACCTGGGCAGCGCCTGGAGGAACCTGCCACTCCTCTCACTGGGCCCCATGCACGTCCACGTTCACCGTGGAGACCAGCACGACTTTCACAGAAGGAGCCTGAAGCACAGTGAGCGGCCGGCTCAGGTGGGGACACGTCCCCGAGAAGGGACAGAGGCTCAGCACACAGTGAGACGAAGGACCCGTGGGCCCCACAGTGGCCCGTCCCGGACCTGGACACGCACATGGCACAGCCAGCGTACCCTCAGGCTTCACCACACCACGTACCTCCCCTTATGGCGAGTGTCCACAGACCACCGTGGGTGTCATCTGTAGCTCTGCAGTGCACAGGCCACACACCCCCAGCGGATGCAGCCCCAGTAACGTCTGGGGAGCCCTGGGTCAGAGGAGACCAGAAGCCCCAGGGGAAATGGCCCTCATGCCTCAGGGACACTTGCCTTGAACAGTACTTCTCAAGCCCATGAAAGACAATGTCCACGCCCCCGCCGGCGGGATAGCACGTGCCCCTCACCACCACAATGTTTTCGAATTATCATTTGAATCTTTAAGAGGTGCTTCTGTACCAGTTTTTAAAGTGACATTTTCTTTGAGGTTTGGGAAAAGCCCAGAGTCCTCAGAAGCCCTGGCGGATGATGCGGGTATCTGGGAAGGTGGGTGGGAGGCAGGTGGAAGAGCAGAAAAGGGAGCAGGTCATCTCCCTGCAGACCCTACAGGTAGGGGCCGGGAACGGCATCTCTGCAGCGGTCTCAGTGCCCCGAACCCCGAGTCCACCCCCTGGCATCCTCTGCTCTATGCTGGCGGGAGCTGACACAGCCTGGCGGTGGTTCTGGGTATCGAGAGGAATTAAAATACTGGCAGTGCTCCTTTTTTATTGCAAGGGTTTGGAAGTGATACTGTTTTTAAAGTGCTCCTTAAAAACATGGCAGATACAACTCCCTGTCTCACGCAGAATTCCCGCCAGGCCCTCTCCCATCTTACAGGCACATGAGCCAGGTGGGTACGGAAGGCGATTTGGTGTGGGGGGGGGTGTGGACCCATGGTCAGGACACCCCTGCAGGCAGCACCCCACGTTCACACAGGAAGGCTGTTTCTTTCAGTGGACTCAGTGGCCGTCAGGGTGCCTCCCCACAGCACACGGAGAAGGTGCCCTCAGGACCTCCCTGACGTACAGAGAGGCTGAGAGCTCGAATGGGATGAGACGTGGCTCCTGTGTGCAGCTCCCATTGTTCAAATGGCAGCCGCAGCCCAGAGCGCAGCAGAGGACACCGACGGTGCATCCAGGTGGACAGACCGCAGCTCAGCAAACGGGAGGCACATGGGGCCCACCGACTGCAGGCATCTCCTCCTGCCACACCTGTGAGTCCACAGCCACACAACGGCCAAGGCTCTGACCTCATGGAGCCACAGACGCTGCTCTGGCTCCAATTCCTAGCCAGGCTCACTTCTCCTCCTTGGGAGGCTGTCTAGAAAAATTCACAGCAAAGCAAAAGCTCGGGGTGTGTGGGTGTGGCGGAATGGCTGTTGTTCTCATAAAACCCCCAAGCCTTAGTCTAAATTCCACGTGGTGGCAGAAGTCCCAGTGCCACGTGGCGCCCGGATTTTGCTGTAGTCAGACCCTTTTCCGTTTCTTTACCTCCCAGGGCAGTGCCTGTAGCGCAATTTCGACAAAGTCTAAACACCCGCCAGTGTCCTGGGGCCAGGCTGCTGTCTCCTCAAGCCACCCTCCCTGAGGCCTGCTCCTCCCGGGCCTCCCTCTCAGCCATGCCAGGGGTCGCTTGGCCGGAGACAAGGCGCCATTGCCGGACAGGCTCCCGTGCCTGCCTGCTCCTACCACCTGTGCATCCTGGGACGGCTGCGGACATCTCCGCTGCGTCCCATCCACTGGGCTCCTGAGCCAGCACACAGCGTCCTGCTCTCCCCAGGTCCGTGCCGTCCTCTGCCCCGGGGGGCCTCTGCCCCTGGCCTCCCTCAGAAGCCCCGAATCCTGCCAACTCCCTAGGTGGGTCCTGGACCCGCAGCAAGTCCATCTGCCTCTCCCAGCTCTACTGCACCTCCTGAGCTTCAAAAGCTCTCCTCGGGCCACCTCAGTGCCTCACCGGCCAGCCCCCCACTGACAGCCTCAAACGGGGAGCCTCAAACACAGGCAGCTCCCCGTGCTGCAGCCAGGCGAGCACCTCCGGGAGGCAAATCCAGGCCCTGCCCGCCTCAGGAGCTCAGGGCACAGATGTGTCCCGGCAGGAGGCACAGTACCTCTTGAGCTGGCCCTCTACCCCTCCACGGCCCAGGCTACGTACATCTGGGCACGGCGAGGCTTCTCCCCAGGGCCTCCACTGTGCCATGGCCCTGGTGCCCTCACAGCTGTTACCTGTGCCGCCCTCCCCTGGCTTAACGGAAACCACTGCGTAGTCACCGCTGTCTGTGTTAGCAGCACTGACCCCCGGCAGAACCTGCTGTTTGCTCTGCAAAGAACAGAAAAGTCACGGAGGTGCGGAGACAACACACAGTGAGCCGCCGTGGGGCGAGGTGCTGGCCACACTCCCAGAGGGGAGACAAGGAGGGGGAGGGAGGCAGAGTCGGGCCCTGTAATCTTTACGACATATTGACCCCGGAGTGAAAAAACACACTCCAAGATTGAATTTCTGTATTGATTATCCAATTATTAATCTTGTGGAGGCTACTCCAGCACTGTGTCTAATGAGCTATTCATCAGAGCGAGCGGGTGCCATGGAGCGGCGCGGCAGGAAGGACATTAGGTGCCTGTAATTGCCGTTGGTGAGCTCTCGTTAGCTCTAAATCGAATCAGCGGGGCTGGCCCAGAGCACCCTGACCGACGCCGCGGGCCCACGCCAGGCCTCGCCAGCGACCACTCCCAGCCTGGCCAGAAACAGGGCACTTCCATGCGGCGGCAAGACGGGCGCAGGAGCCTCCGCGGAGGAAGCCGGGGTCTGTGCCCAGGGCCACACAGGGCAGGGGCGCTCCTGCAGGAAGGGCCTGGGTGCCCCCACACCCTGTCTTCCAGAAGAAATTCTATCAACCAACTGCTCCCAAACCCAGCAGACTTAGAAACTGAGCCTGGCAACTGGGAAGGCATCTCGTCCTCAGAGTTTCCAACCTCATGACACTGCGTTTCCCACATGAACGGAAAACACCGGCTGGAACAAGAGACTCAGGCCCATGCCTGTTCCTCCGAAAAGTTCTTCAGAGATGGCCTCTAAGCCCCTCAAATCCAAACGCAAGAGCCCTCCACCATTCCTGTGGCAACCGTGCAGGTGCCGACAGGTAGGGCCGCATTCATTTCACCTGGAATTGTGATTTAAACATGAATTACTGTTCTTCCTCTCCCTACTGATTTTCTGAGGGCTCAGGGATCTGATTCCTGTATGTGGTTTTTTAGCCCTAAAGTAATTCCTAAATATTCATTCTATGTCATCTTTTGAAAGTGGGGCCGGGCATGGTGGCTCAAGCCTGTAATCCCGGCACTTTGGGAGGCTGAGATGGGCAGATCACGAGGTCAGGAGATCGAGACCATCCTGGCTAACACGGTGAAACCCCGTCTCTACTAAAAAAATACAAAAAAAACCACCAAAAAACAAAAAACTAGCCGGGCGTGGTGGCGGCGCCTGTAGTCCCAGCTACTCGGGAGGCCGAGGCAGGAGAATGGCGTGAACCCGAGAGGTGGAGTTTGCAGTGAGCTGAGATCCAGCCACTGCACTCCAGCCTGGGCGACAGAATGAGACTCCGTCTCAAAAAAATAAAATAAAATAAAATAAAAAAAGAAAGTGGAATCCGTCCCATTCCTGAGTTTCCAGGTGGGGGCACGACCCAGTGAGCCTCACCATGGCTACGGTTCCCATCCCACGACCACGGTTCCCATCCCACAGCCACGGTTCCCATCCCACAGCCACGGTTCCCATCCCACAGCCACGGTTCCCGTCCCACGGCCACGGTTCCCACCCCACAGCCACGGTTCCCATCCCACGGCCACGGTTCCCATCCCACGGCTACGGTTCCCATCAGGCGACCCTGAAGTGATGGCTGGGGAACCTGCTCGCTGTCCTGTTGGCTGGATTTCTTCCTTGAGGGGGCCATGAGTTCTCTGGAAAACTAAGCACTAATTTCTTCTGTTTTCCTAAATTTGGTTTTTGAAGAAGCCTTGAAATATGTCTTCAGAAAAAAGATTGACCATGGAGACAAAAACTATTTAGAGATGCCTGTTCACAATAAACAAGGACTGAAGATCAGTGAGGCTGCACCATGAGTGGTTAACTTTAAACGGAAGCAGCCTGTGAGCTCAGTGTGGCACCTGGTGCCGAGGACACCTTCCAGTAAGTCTTGGCCCATTTCTGAAACACCGAGATGAGGTCAGCCCAGACAAAGTGCGAGGGGTGCCCCAGGAGGAGCAGAAGCGGGGATCGGAGCTCAGAGCTCCCCGGCTTCACATTCCCTCCCTGGTCTGTGAGCTGACAGGTGTCAGAGCCTCCTGCTCAGGTGTCGGGTGCTCAGCTCAGACTGTGCTGGCACCTTCCAGAACCTTCTGCAACTTTAGCAGGTCCAGATCTAATGGAGATCACTGACATAATCAAAGTGGTCAAAACTGCTTAAAAAGAAAGCCAGGTATCTTTGAGATCCTCCTGAGAGCAGGGGTGCCCTGCCGGGGAGGGGAGCATTGCACGTTGAGGACCACGGCACGGCACTGCGGGAGCATCTGAGGAAACATCACCAGGCCGGCATCTGCGTGCTCGCCTCTCCTCCCACACCCTCTGCATGGCCAACCCCCTCACCGCCCACTGTCCACACCCCAGGCCCAGCTCCTCCTACGGTGAAGGGGGACGTGGGGGAGCAGCTGGGTCCTGGCTCAGCTGGCAGCCCAGGGTGGGTGGCAGTGAGTTCCGGCTGGTGGAGAGCTGGCGTCCAGCAGGCCCGGTGGACATCTGCATATGTGGGTGCCAAAGCTCCGCCTTGAAGGCAGCAAGAGACAGGTGCAGAAAAGGGGAACAGGAAGTGGACGGCGGGGAAAGGACATGGGCCATGCCACTGCACAGGGGCTGGCGCGTCCCTCTCCCCGGAGCCCACACACCTCTGTGGAGGCTCATCACACTGCTCAGCAATGGCGTTTCCTTCCATGCGGGTCTCTGCAATGCTCTAATTCTCCGCTTTTTCCGTACAAGACACCGCAGGAAGCACAGACACCTGGCCCGGCAGTGGAGACCGACAACCTTGTCCACTCGAGCAGAGAAAAGGAGCTGAAAAGAACCAGACATCACAGTGAACACAGCGACAAAAGAGAAGGCAGGGATGAGAGAGAAAGGGAGGCAGGGACGGAGGGATGGAGAGGGAGACCGAGGGGCAGAGACAGACAGAGGGAGACGGAGAGAGAGAGATGGATGGAGAGACAGAGAGAGGGACAGAGAAACAGAGACTGAGGAAGGGAGGGAGACGGAGAGACAGACAGAGATTCAGAGATGGAGGGAGACAAAGAGGCAACAGACTGAGAAACAGACAGACCAGGAGACAGAGACAGAGAGAGGGACAGAGATACAGAGCAAGACTGAGAGAGGAGGGAGTTCAGGCCCTCCATGCGTTTATGAGCCTTTGAGCACACTTTTGAGGGGCAGTCAGATTCGTGCTTTCAACTTTTCTTTTAATCCAGCATAAACACCTAATTAACAGGCTCTGACAAACATTTCTGAGCTCTTTTCTTAAATTAAAACACATAAAAAACACCTGCCATCCGCCCCCACCAACCCTCACATGCCCTGTGGCTGCCGGTCAGGCTGAGCGAACTGCCAGGTGACCAGGCTTCCTCCTGCCTGGCACCCTGTCCGTCCTCCTTCCCTCCAGCCAGGTGACCAGGCTTCCTCCCGCCGGGCGCCCTCTGTCCGTCCATCCTTCCCTCCAGCCAGGTGACCAGGCTTCCTCCCGCCGGGCGCCCTCTGTCTGTCCCTCCCTCCCTCCCTCCACCTTTTTTCTCCAGCCTCTGCCAAGAGGAAATAACTCAGCTGCGCTGGGAGTCTGGGAATCCCAGAAAACAATCTGAAATCCACAAAAATAATTGAAGTTCACTTTTACTGAGCTGCTCAGTTCCATTCTGATTTTTATTACAATGTCAACAAGAGTTTAATTTGTTTTAAAGTTTGGGTTCTTAAATCTGAGTGATATACGGCGGTTTACAGCCCGCTGGCAGCAGCTACTGTGGAAAAGGGAAAGTACATGACAGGGCTCCTCTGCCTGAGGGCGACTGCGGCTGCGGGGAGCCCGGCCAGAGCGACGGCCCCCAGCGACCCGCAGGACGGCGGCCACGTGACAGGCGCGTTTCCCTCCATGGCCAGCTCCTCCGAAAGCTCCCCAAACCTAACTTCTCACACAAAGACAATGTGGTCACTAACATTCACTATTTCAGAGGGCGAGGGACAAGGTTCTTATTTACTGACTTGCAGCACATCCCAGGTGCGGGCGCAGAACCCCCGTGTCCTTTCCAGGGCTCGGGGGACGTGCGCCAGGAACCCACACATCTGTTCCCCTGCCCAGGGCTCGTCTGTGAGCCTGCTGAGACGCTGCCGGGGTGGACATCTGGGCCCGTCGGTGCCAGCTGAACAGACACTGGGCTGAACTGCAAACCCATCCACTTGGGGGGCGCAGCCTTCAAGGCGCTGCCCGGGAAGCGGGGGCTCCCTCGGCAGAGGCTGCGCCAGCCAGCGCCGCACAGGGTTGACCCTGTGTCTGTAGGGAGCCAAGGGGACCCTCCCAGCCATGCCTGCCTGATTTATGCGGCGGCTCGCTCGGCTCCACCGGCCCCGGCACAGCCCTCCAACCTGCAGCCCAGGCCGCTGTGCCTTCTCCCTCTCTGCCACCAGCTCTGAGTGCAGTCTCGGGAACCGAGCTGCTGCCAAGGGCTGGGAGCTGTGCGGTTTCCAGGACCTACTTCCTGCCATATCTAAAATAACAGCAGCTGGGAGGGCCTGATAGGGCCCGTCTGGGGCGAAGGCTTCACCTCTGGGGTGGGAAGCGGGCCAGGGGCTGATAACCCCTCCCCGCAGCGCCTGGCGACAGCGTCCTGCTCCACCAGCTCCGTTTGGGAACAAAGAGCCCAGCCACAGCTCCGGGGTGATAACCAGGGGAGGGCTGGCCTAGCCGCTGGGGCCATTGTCCCAGTATCAGGCTCTGATTAGGGGTCTGGGCCTGGTGGGCGGATCTTTGGAAGGGGACACATTTCTTTGTCCCTTAGTGTGTGTGAGTGTCCCCACTGTAATCTGGAAGGAAGGAAGAACCCTGTTTCAAAATTAAAACTGAAAAGGATCAAAAGAGTCTCAAAATTCCACACCCAGGCCTCCAGTAATACAACACAGACCCACCCAGAAGCC
The DNA here is from genome assembly GCF_024542745.1 of Macaca thibetana thibetana. Taxonomy (NCBI): domain Eukaryota; kingdom Metazoa; phylum Chordata; class Mammalia; order Primates; family Cercopithecidae; genus Macaca; species Macaca thibetana. The sequence goes on from NC_065595.1 coordinate 721,907, forward strand.
AGGCAGGAAGTGGCTGAGAAGTTCATGCTCCCGTCTGTGTTTCTAAAGAGATGCCTTAATTAAGCAACACAGCAAGTAACTGAGAAGCACACGTTTTTATTCCCCATGAGGAATTCTGTCATGAACACTGCCATTTGAAAATAGAGCTAGACTCCTCCGAACACTCCCTATAGGACGTGGTCCAGGGACCGAGTGTGGACATGATGGCTTCAAGCCCGGTTCCCCGGCACCGAGCATCTTCAGAGGCTGATGAACCACGTTATGAAACTGCACTCAGCTCTCAAGCCCTGTGAAGGGAGACTCCAGGGGCTGCATGGAGGGCAGACGGACCCACACCCCCAGGGAGGGCACATCAGAGCAAGTGCCGGGCCGGCACAGAGGGCCCCTGGGAGAGGCCTGGTCACCGGAGTTGGGACAATGCGGGGGACGAGGCGCACGGTCCCAGCGTCTTTGCTGGGGAAGCTCAGGAGTATCTGTCCATGGAGGGAGGGACAGACACACAGGTGCCCACGGCCGCTGCTCGGCCGAGGCCACTGCCCCACACCACGCTGCGGCTGAGGAGGCGACTGAAACCAGCCACAGGCTCGGACCCCACAGCGAACCACTCTTTATAAGGAGTTCATTTTCTTGCATTAACAAAACGCTTAAAACTCACTTGAAGAAAAGCTAAAAGCACATGGCGTTCTGAGGGTCTCCCAGCCCCTCCCTAAACACACAGCATTCTACGGAGGTACATTTCGCACAGGGAATGCACCCTTGAGAAGGGCACAAAATTCAGTGATTTTTCGTAAAGGTGCCCAGTCGTGCCACCATCACCACAGGTGCCAGAATTATTCTATCACCCAAGGGTCTCGCCCACACCTCCTCCCACGCAGCCGTCTCCTGCCTCCAGAGCTGCGCCTTTTGTGGACGTCTCACATACAGGCATGCCTGGCTTCACTGCGCTTCAGACACTGCTTTTCACAAACGGGAGGTCTCTGGCAACCCTGCACCAGGCACGTCTCCGGGCACCCCGTCTCCAACAGCAGGTGCCCACTTTGTGTCTCTGTGTCATGTTTTAATAATTCTCATGAAGTGCCAAGCTTTCTCATTGCTCTCATATCTGCTGTGGGGATCTGTGATCTTTGGGGGTCACTGCTGTCATTGTTTTGGGGTGCCACAAACTGTGCCCATCTAAGATAAAGTGAACGGATAAGAGCTGGGTGTGTCCTGACTACTCCACCGACCAGCCATTCTCCATCTCTCTCTCAGGGCTCAGGCCTCCCTATTCCCTGAGACACAACCATACTGACATTAGGCCAATTAAGAACCCTACCCACAGCCTCCAAGTGTTCAAGTAAAAGTTCAAGGGCAAGGAAGGGTCACACGTCTCTCACTTCAAAAGTAGGAATGATTAAATTTGGTGAGGAACACCCGTCGAAAGCTGAGACAGGCTGACAGCTCAGCCTCCCGCGCCAGTCCAACTGTGAATGCAAAGGAAAACTGTAGACAGACAGAAATGAAAACCGCTGCCCCAGTGAGCACACTGATGATAGGAGGGCAGAACAGCCTTATTGCTGATATGGAGAAAGTCCGAGTGATCTGGACAGAAGACCAAACCAGCCACAACATTCCCTTAAGCCGAAGCCTAATCCAGACCAAGACCCTCACTCTCTCTGCCCTACGAAGGCTGAGAGATGAGGAAGCTGCAGAAAAAAAAAGTTTGAAGCCAGCAGAGGCTGGTTCATGAGGTTGAAGGCAAGAAGCTGTCTCCATACCATAAAAGCGAAGGCAAAGCAGCAGGTGCTGATGGAGAAGCTGCAGCAAGTTCTCCAGGGGATCTGGCTGAGACCATCAGTGAAGGTGGCCACACTAGACAATAGATTTTCCGTGCAGACCAAACAGCCTTCTATCGGAAGATGCCGTTTAGGACTTCCACAGCTGGAGACAAAGCTTCCAAGGACAGGCTGACCCCCTTGGTAGGGGCTAATGTTGCTGGTGACTTTAAGTTGAATCCAGTGTCCATCTGCCACCCTGAAAATCCCAAGGCCCCTAAGGATGATGCTAAATCTCCTCTGCCCGGGCACCACCCATGGAATGACAAAGCCTGGATGACAGCACCTCTGTTCACAGCATGGTTTACTGAAGGTTTTAAGCCCACTATTGAGACTTACTGCTCAGAAAAAGATTCCTGTAACAATATTACTGCTCACTGACAATGCACCTGGTCACCCCACGCAGGGACGAACACTTTTTTAAGACGTGATGCTGGTGCACACTTAACGGACTCGGTACAGTGTGAACGTCACTTTTACATGCCCTGGAAGCCACATACTCCAGCGGCTTTCTTTTGCCATGCTGGCTGTATCCCAGTGGTCTGAGGCTGAACCTGCGACGTCTCTGAGGCGTGTGTGCAAGGGAGCCACTGAGTCTGTGGTCTCGTGTGTGGCTTTTTTCATGGAGCACGAGGGTTTCCAGGTTCATCTGTGTCCTGGCGTGTTCAGTACTCCTTCCTTTTGGGGATGAATAACACTCTCGGGTGAGGATGAGCCCCACCTTTCCTCTCTCTTGCCCACGTGTCGGGCATCCTGGTTGTTTCAGATATTTGGCGGCAGAACGCTGCGAAGAACAGTTGTTGCAAGCCTTTGTGTGGATGTGTGTGTGTCTGTTTCCTTGGATACATACCTAGGAGAGGAATTGCTGAGTCACGTGGCAAGTTTCTTCTAACAAATTTCTTTAAGAAACTGCCTAAGTGGCCGGACCACGTTACATTCCTGCCAGCGAGGCTTCAGGGGTCCAATTTCTCCTGGTCTCTAAAATTTGCTATTGTCTATCTTATCTCCTAAAGCCACTCGAATGGATATAAAATGGTATCTTATTGAAATTTAAAATGTGCATTCCCTAGTAACTAGTGATGTTGGGTATTTTTTCATGTGCTTATTATCCGTTCCTATATCTTGTCTGGAGAAATGTCTATTCAGATCTTTTGCCCAGTTTTTGATTAGGCTTTCTGTCTTATCATGGAGCTGTAAGTGTTCTTTGTATATTCTGGATATAAGCCCTTTATCAGATAGCTGTTTTGCAAACATATTCCTCCAGTCTACTGCTTATCTTTTCATTTTCTTAATAGTATTTTTGAAGCATAAAAAATGTAAATTTTGATGAGGTTCCACGTATCAAGTTTTTGTTTTATGAGCTGTGCTTTTGATGTCGTATCTAAGAAACCTCTGCCTAATCCAAAGTCTTGAAGAGTTCCTCACATGCTGTCTCAAAAAACGTTTGACTGTTTCGCCTCCTACTAGTCCAAGATCAAGTTCATTTTCAGTGCATGGTGTGTGCTTTTTTGCATGTGGCAAATGTCCCGGCACCGCTTGTTAAAAAGGCTGTCGTTTACTCCAATGAAATGGGCTTTGTGCCTTTGTCAAAAAATCAATTTACCACAGATGTAAGAATTATTTTGGGGCTTTTAATTCTGCGTCACTGATCTATGTGTCCTATGCCAATACCACACTGTCTTGATTATTATAGCTTCACAGTAAGTTCTGAAATTGGGAAGTGTAACTCATCCAACTTTGTTCTCTGATTTCAAAATTGTTTTGGCTATTCTGGGTCTTTGTAACTCCATATAGATTTTAGGATCATTTTGTGAATTTTAGAAGAAAAATTGCTGGAATTTTGATGGAGATTGCACTGATTCTACAGATCAATCTGGAGAAAGTTGCCATCTTCACAATATTGAGTCTTCTATTCCATTAACATGCAATGTTCTCCCATATATTTAGATCTTAACTTTCCCTCAGCAACATTCTGCAATTTTCAGAGTGTAAGTCCTTAACTTCTTTAAAGCTATTCATATTTTATTCTTTTTAATGCTATTGTAGAAATTTTTCCTTGATTTCATTTTTTGATTATTCCTTGTGTATGGAAATACAATTTATTTGTACCCTGGTCTCACATCCTATAACCTTGCTGTACTTGTTTGGTAGTTGTAATGGTGGGTTTTCATTTACTTTTTTTTGGGGGGTAGGCAGATTTCTCAGGATTTTGTACATATGGAATCATGTTGTCTTCCAATAAAGACAGTTTTACTTCTTCCTGTCCATTCTGAATGCCTTTTATTTCTGTTTGTTACCTGGCTGCACTGGCTGGAACCTCCAGTACAAGGCTGAGTAGTAACAGTGAAAGTGACCATCTCTGAATCCTTCCTCATCATAGGGGAAAAGGTCCTCAGGCTTGGATGATTCAGTGTGATGGTTGCAGTTGGTTTTTGTGCATGACTTTGATTAGGTTAAGAAGTTCCCTTGTATTCTAAGTTTGTCAAGCGATTTTATCATAAGTTGGTGTTGGATTTTGTTAAATGCTTTTTTTCCTTGCATTTATTGAAATGATCATGTGGTTTCTGTCCTTTTTCTATTAATATGGTATATCACATGACTTCATTTTCTGATGCTAAACCAACCTTGCATTGATGGGATAAATCCCACTTGGTCATGGTGTAAAATCTTTGTTGTTGGATTCAGTTTGATAATATTTGGTTGTGGATTTTTGCTCTTGTGTTCATAAAGAATATTTTTCTATAGTTTATTTTCTTATGATATTTTTGATTTTGGTATTAGGGCTATACTGGCCTCAGTATTAGAAGTGTTCCTTCTTTATTTTCTGAAGAGTTTGTGGAGTATTGGCACTGGTATTATTCTTGTAATGTTTAATAAAATTAACCAGTAAGGCTCTCTGGGTCTGGGCTTTTCTTTGTGAGAATATGTTAAATTATTACTTTATTTCCCTGCTATAGGTCTATTATACTTTTCTATTTCTTCCTGAGTCAGTTTAGGTAATTCGTGTCTAAGAATGTTTCCATTTTATCTAGGTTGTTTAATCTGTTGGCATAAGGTTATAGTATTCCCTCATAACCTTTTGATTTTGGAGGGGTAAGTAGTAATGTCCCCTCTTTCATTCCTAATTTTTCTCCTTAGAGAAACTCATTAAGGTTTTGTCAATTTTGTTGTTTCTTTCGAATAACTAACTTTGGTTTTATTGATTTTTCTCATGTTTCTATTTCATTGCTTTTTCTTCTCATCCTCGGCATTTCCTTTTTTCCACTTGCCTTGGGTTTAGTTTCCTCTCCTTTTTCAACATTTTTAAGGGAAAAGCTTAGATTATTGATTTTAAATCCATCTTATTCCTCATATAGGCATTTAGAGGTATAAATTTCCCTCTAAGCACTGCCTTACCTGCATCCCACAAATTTTGATATGTTTTCATTTGCATTTAGTTCAAAATATTTTTCAATTTCCCTTATACTTTCTAACTTCATAATGAATTATTTAGAAATGTGTTGTTTAGTTTCCAAATATTTGTGGAAATATCTGCTGTTGATTTTCAATTGATATCCATTGCAATCAGAATATTCTGATATTAAGGCTTGTTTTATGGCATAGTAGGAAGTCTATCCTAGGTGCACTCCACTCTGTAGAGTGTCCTACAGATGTCTTGTAAAGTTCGTTGATAGTCTTAAGTGTTTTATATCCTTTTGATTTTCTGTCTAGTTTTTCTACCCATTAAGAGTGATATATTGAAGTCTCCAGCTATTATTTTTCAACTATGTATTTCTCCCTTTAATTAACTGTCAGTTCTTGTTTCATGTATTATGGAGCTCTGTTATGTACAAATGTGTTTATAATTATTATACCTTCCTGTTCAATGTATCAGTTTTATGATAAAATAAAACATTACTACTGACAGTTCATTGTTTCTAGTAATATTTTCATCTTAGAGTTTGTCTGATTAGTGTAGCTAACTCCAAATCTCTTCATTAACTCTGCATATCTTTTTCATCCTTTTACTTTCAACCTATTTGTGTCTTTAAATCTGAAGTATGTTTATTTTCCATTATCTCTATATCTCTTTTGATTACTATTTGTACAATATCTTTTTCATTTTACTTTCAACCTATTTGTGTCTTTACATCTAAAATATGCATTTTTTAGACAGCATATGGTTGTATCCTGTTTCATTCTGTCTTCAAAATTCAGTCTGACAACGTCTACCTTTTTATTGGCGTGTTTATTCCATTGACATTTAACATGATTATTGATACAGTAGGATGTTTTCCATTTTGCTCTTTGTTCTCTACATGTCTTGTGTAATTTTTGCTGTTGTCATTGTTTCTATGTTCCTTCATTACTGGCTTATTTTGTGTTACACACATATTTTCTAGTGTATCACTTAAGTGCATTTTTTGATATTTTATTGTGTGTGTGTGTGAGAGATACACTCACACACATATATATTATTTTCTTAGTGGTTCCTCTGGAGATTACAATAAGCATCTTACTCAAAACAGTCTATTTCAGATTAATACTGAGTTCTAATAATACATAAAAACTGTGCTTTGCTCTAACTTCCTTCCCCACCCCTGCCTTTGTGCTACTGTCACACAAATGGTTATAAGCACATTATTATCAGCACAGGTTTGCAATTGTGTCTTACACAGTTTCCTTTTAAATCAGTTCAGAGAAGAAAAGTTTAAAACATGTTTGTACTGTCTTTTTAATTAACCTATGTAATTACTCTCACCAGTGCTTTTTACCTCACCCTGAAGGACTCCCTTTAATATTTGCTGTAGTTCAGGACTATTGGCAACAATTCTGTGTGTCTTGTTTATCTGAGCACAGCTTTGTTTCTCATCTCGAAAGGTGATTTTTGCTAGACATAGAATTCTTGGTTGACAGTTGTTTTCTTTCAGCATTTTGAATACGCTATGCCACTGTCCTCTGACATCCACGATTTGGAATGGTAAGCTAGCTGTTAATCTTACTCAGCATTCCATGTACCGAGAAGCTGTTTTTCTCTGACTGCTTTTGGGATTGTCTCTCTCTGACTTTCAACAGTTTGGTTTGTGTTTATGAGTGAACTGCTTTTAATTTATCCAAATTAAATTAAATGCTTTTAATTTATCCTACTTGAATTTTGTGAACCTTCTGGATGCACTGAATAATGTTTTCCATCAAATTTAGGAAGTTTGGGGCCATTATTTCTTCATGTATTTTTTCTAATCGTCTCTTTCTGTAACTCATTACCACGAGTGTTTATGGTGTCCCACGTGCTCTGAGGCTTTGTTCATTGTTATTGATTCTTTCTTCTGTTCCTCAGTCTAAATCATCTATTGATTTTTAAGTTTGTTGATTCTTCTTCTCTGCCAGTTCATATATGTTGTTCAGCCTCTCTAATGCATTTTTCATTTCAGTTCTTATAATTTTCAACCCTGTAATTTCTATTTGGCTCTTTTTAAAATAAAAGGTCTCATTATTGATATTCTCTATGTGGTGAGACATATTTGCCATACTTCCCTGTAATTCTTTAAATATAATTTCTTTTAGTTCTTTCAGCGTATTCATTGCAGCTGATTTAAAAGCTTTGCTGGTTTAATACTTGAGCCCTCTTAGGGGCTACGGATTTTTCTTCCTGTGGATGGGAAATGTTTTCATGTTTCTTGCATGTACTGTAATTTTTTGGTTTATAACTGGAGATGACAGGCAATGCATTGCAGCGACCCTGAAATAAGATTCCCCCCATCCCCCTCCAAATAGGAATTGTTTCTTGGCTTCCCCGTCTCCTTGTTGTTGCTTATGTGATTCATGAGTTTCCCAGACTAGTTATCTAGATGTTGTATTCCTTGCAGTATGCGGACACTGAGTTTTCTGTTCTGTTTTTAAATCTTGTCTCTGTCTTTAAGCCAGGCTGCCTAGGGATCACCCTCAGGTTAGCAGCGTTTAATGGCCTGCTGTTACCAGACAGGTGGTTTCCTTAAATCCTTGAGCCACGAAACCAGTCTCCTCCCTCTAGTCATGAAACCTGTGTGCCAGGACCTGCCTCCCAGCCACAGGTAGGTTTAGCTTTCACTTCTGCTTGGTGGAGTTTTGAGATCAGCCAGAGGAGAGTGGCCATGGCTATCTCTGTTGTGAAGCCTTCACACCTCCATTTTCATACGTGCCGTCTTCCAGGTCCCTGGGAATCTCCAAGGTTTTTCAAAGTCCCCGGGGGCCACCTGGTCTGGTCAGGCTCTTGTTTGCTTCAATGGTGATCACAGCCTTGGGGCAGCTCCCACGATCCCGACTGCAGCCAACGGTGATTGTGCCTGGGGACGGGCCTTTTCCAGGAGCTCCGTGGCCAGTCCACATGTGGACTGCATCCTGGGATGGGGTTTTCAACAGAGCCCAGTTCCTCCAAGGTCTGTGCTGTCACTGGCTTTCCACGGCTGTGCGCCTCGGGGCTGGAGCAGGGGTGGAGCGGCCCCAAGTGAAGACACCGCCATCCTGTTCTTCCCCCTGGGGCCACGTTCCTTGAGTGAACGTCTGCATTTGTTCTGTCCTCTTGGTTGATTTGACAGTGTTGCTGTATTTTTGTTGCTTTGGGCAAGAGCTGATTCAAGATGCTCTCCAGCAGTTCAGAAGGCCTGCTCCTCTCCAGTCCTTCTTACGGAAACATGCCTTAGCGAACAGTCAAATTCTCTGAAGAAAAGCAGACACCATGCTCCCCTTTGGCTTGCAAAGCCAACTCATACTTGGATGTTAGGAGTTCTGAGCAGAAATCTTTGCTCATCACCTCTCTCTAGTGGGAAGAAAATACTCAACGGCAGAACTGGGACCCATGACAGCATGTGGGCCTTGGTGCTGGGGTTGGGGCACTCCTGGTTCTGCCTCATCGACTGGCTTGGAGCAAGTCCAGCGGCATCTCTCTGACCTTGGTTTCCCCCTGGGGAAGGGGGGTGGTGAGTACCGGCATTTCTGCCTGCCCACAGGGCCGTTCTAAGGCTGAACACGCACAGGAGAAGATGTGTAAAAGGTCACTTTGGAATGTACAAAGGCTACACATCCAGGACAAGCCCTAGGATTGCTATCCGGGTCTTCTGTTTGCTGGCAAGGATGTGTGACCTCAGGAGTGACTCTCTCAGCATCGATAGGAAGAGAACACTATGGTTCCGACCGTCCTCTCTTTCTAGCCTGGGCTTGGTGGAATGTGTGAGTCAGTTCCTCGCTGCTCCTCGGGAGTCCACGTGCAGAAACACACTTCGCTATCAGGAAGATCACCTGAACGTGCCCATGCTCGAGCTCCAGGGAGAGCCAAGTGCCCAGCTTAGCGGCCTGGCCCTGGCTGCTCTGGCAAGAACACGGCTGTCTGATAGCCATGGGCAGAGCCCTCCACTGCCCCGGCCACCTCTCTCCCTCTGACGGGCTGTTGGCCTCTGGGCGCTCAACGTGGCTGTTATGCTTTTAAATACCTTGCTCATGGCTTCACGCTCTGGTGCCACAGCACAGCAGTGTGACGTGCTGGCTCAGATCTAAGCGTGTCTATAAAGAACACTGATTCTTAAATAAGGAAGCTCTTTGAAATGTCTACGCAGTAGGAAGAGAGAACGTACGGCAGTAGCAGGAGGCCAGGCAACTTGATTTGAAATGGTGACAATGACACTTAAAATGTTTCTGTAAAGTTTGGCCCCATTTGTAGGAGGAAAACAGTGCATCTACACAAGAAAAACACAGCGTTACAATAACACACTCGCGAACACCTTACTACTGTTCACGGCACACTCGCAAAAGCCTTACTACCGTTCACGGCTTGCCTAAGCAAGATGACAGAGACGTCGCAAACACGCCCCACGCCGCCCAGACGTGCAGTCGCGGCTCAACATCAGGGCTTGGTCTCTTTGCTGCCACTGGCCGTGCATTTTCTTTGGCACAAAATAGATCTAAACAGCGCTCATCATCCAAGTTCCATGAAATCTTCCCAGCTCTTCCCTCTTGCTTCCTTCCACCTCGTCCCTATGTCCCTCCCTCCGGTTACTGACTTCAGACAGCTCTCCGCTTAACGCCGAAACAAGCTAAGACCCACTTTCGAGAAGTCAAAGGCAGAAGGTTAATAGCTGAAAACGATACCGCCAAATTTCCCTTCCAAGTATACATAATTGGACCGTAGACTGATATTTCCATTCTAAACAGTGTAGAATTCAAAGCATTCTGTGTCCACAGTGAGTATCTTCAGGCAATTTTAAAAAGTGCCCAGAACCTCACAGGCCCCGAGGAGCAGCCTGTGGGCAGCTCACAGGAGTGTGCACCTCTCTTCTCTCCCGTGCCCACCTCAGGGAAGGACGGAGGCACTGCGGCCTCACAGCCTGCACACCAGGGCGGGAGACCTGTGGCAGCACCCACACAGTATGAGCACGGCCCACTCAGCCCGTTTTTAGAGCTTTGTTCAGTGCCCATCTCAGCACCATCCTTGCCCCCGTTTCCTGAAAGGGCACACTTGCCACTGCAGCTGCCCCAGGGTTCTCCAGCCATGGGCTCCGTGCTCCCCTGGCCGTGCCAGGGTAATGCGGGGCATGTGCCTGCTCTCGCCTTCCCCCGGCCGTACCAGGTTCATGGGGGGCGTGTGCCCGCTCTTGCCTTCCCCTGGCTGTACCAGGTTCATGGGGGGCGTGTGCCCGCTCTTGCCTTCCCCTGGCTGTACCAGGTTCATGGGGGGCGTGTGCCCGCTCTTGCCTTCCCCTGGCTGTACCAGGTTAATGGGGGGCGTGTGCCCGCTCTCAACTTTCTCACCATCCCTCGCGCTTGCTGGCTGAGACCAGGTGGGAGCAAGTTTTCTAGAGAGGAACTGAAACACGTGAGTCAACCTCTGTGCCTTGGACCACACGCTGCCTGGCGCACAGGTTTGGATGCGGCCTCTGGTGGCTGCCTCACCTCGGGCACGTCACAGGGTCGGCTCCCTGAGGAAGCAGCTCTGGGCCTGGGGCTGGACAGGCTCCTGGCGTTGGGGAGCTGCCTCTTCAGCGGCCTCTGGAGAGCCTGTTCCGCAGCCTGGCCCGGCCCGCCCCGCTGACAGCAGGCTCCGTCTCTGGGGGGTGTGCGGTGCGATTTTTATGCCTCGAAACCCCCACGCAGCAGTCCCAAGGCACCAGGCACTGACCCTAATGAATGATTTGCACGGCTGAGTTCACTGCTCCATCCATCACGCGGTAGCCGACGTCTGCAACGTTAACGACGCTGCGTGTTTGATTGCGGCACACAGACCCTTTCAATCATCCTCAGCCGCGGGGAAGGCCTCAGACCTGGGCGCTGGGCCAGGTTAGTAAAACTTTCCATGAGGAGAGCTTTTTGTTCTCTCTGGAGCAGCTTGGGCTCAGGAGGAGGGGCAGGTGAGGGGCCAGTTCACAGCCCAGACTGCGGCAGACACGCTCCGGCCGCCTCGTCTACCTGCTTGTTGTTTTAATGACATCGAGACTTTTTAAACCCAAGTGCTTCTGAGGGACTGAAAGGGCCGATTGTGGCAGAGGCCGTGTGGCCGTCCAGGTGACACAGGGAGGCGCCTGCGGCAGACCAGCCCCACACCGAGGGACGGCCGCTTCCCTCACGAGGCTCGAGGGAGGGTGCCCACTTCAGCGGCACAAACCCGTGGGCACCACAGTGAGCCCCGAGTGCCTCCGTTTCAGATGGGCCCCACAGATGCTCTCAATGCCGCAGCGTGTGACACAGAGCTGCCCACGCTAATGTGTAATTCACCGAGAGTCCGTTCCCCGTGGAGCCTCCTCACGGCCCTTCTCCATGACGCGGAATGCGTGGAAATCACATTGGAAAAGGAGCCACACAGAGCTCTGTGGCATTTTTTCAAATCTACATTTAAAATAATGCAAGATACAGAAAACTACTGTTTAAAAAATGAAGCTCTGTGGCTCAGCCATGCTTGAGAAGTCTGAGGGGAAAGCTCAATCTTGGGAAGACACAAAGACGACCTCATTATTGGAATTTATTTACGGTCAAGCACTTCTGAAACAAAACTTGTGAGTAGAAAGGACTGGAAAGCAAAGAAATCCTATATATATATATATATATATATATATATATATATATATATATATATATAAAAAGTTGGATTCATTTTTCTTTTCTTTTTTTTTTTTTTTGAGACAAAGTCTTGCTCTGTTGCCCAGGCTGGAGTGCAGCGGCGTGATCTCGGCTCACTGCAAGCTCCGCCTCCCGGGTTCACGCCATTCTCCTGCCTCAGCCTCCTGAGTAGCTGGGACTACAGGTGCCGCCACCACGCCCGGCTAATTTTTTGTATTTTTAGTAGAGACGGGGTTTCACCGTGTTCGCCAGGATGGTCTTGATCTCCTGACCTTGTGATCCGCCTGCCTCGGCCTCCCAAAGTGCTGGGATTACAGGCGTGAGCCACCATGCCCGGCCTGTTTTGTTTTTTTTTAATAGTGTCTCACTCTGTCACGCAGGCTGGAGTGCAGTGGTGAGATCTCAGCTCACTGCAACCTCCATCTCCCGGGTTTGAGTGATTCTCCTGCCTCAGTCTCCCAAGTAGCCGGGATTACAGGTGTGCACCACCACACCCAGCTAATTTGTGTATTTTTAGTAGAGACAGGGTTCTACCATGTTGACCAGGCTGGTCTTGAACTCCTGATCTCAGGTGATCCACCCATCTCGGTCTCCCAAAGTGCTGGGATTACAGGTGTGAGCCGCTACGCCCAGCCTAATTTTTCATTTTGAGGCTTGAATTCCTTGAGACACAGAGGACGTGGGCTGTGCATGACCCTCAGGTTCCTGCGGCCAAGCAGAGGCTGCCACGGAGGAGGGTCCGTTGTGAACTGCCCTCCTCAGACCCCTCAGGGATGCAAATGAGGACACTGTGGACCCCCTCCACCCAGACTCTGCAACTGGACACTATTCTATTATTTAAACAAAATCAAAACCCAAACAAAACAAACGCAAAACCCGTACGCACAGAATAAGTTTTTCTACGTCCCCAGGGGCAGGCCCTCGTCAGCGTCACGGTGTGTGAGAAGCCTGGATTGCGCCTGGCTGCCTCTGCACAGCTGTTCACGTGAAGCAGCAAAACCCTAAAGTGACTCAGTTCACGGACCCACAGCTCTGATTCTGGTCAGGCAGAGGGAAGCCTCTCAACCACGGCTGGGCGCCCAGGGGCCAGGGCTGGGTCCCCGGCCCCACGAGGACATCCCAGGCGCTGGCCTGTCTCCCCGCTTTCTAAGCCCTGCACGCAGCTCTGCGATCCACCACAGCTTGGTTCGCAGAGGGCTGGAGACTCAATCGGCGCCCCACGCCAGGCTGTTGGCTCTGGAGGCGGCGGCGAGGCCGGCGGAACGCAGAAGGGAAGCCAGGGAGGCTGGAGACGTGGACCCGGCACTGCTTCTGGCGCCTGCCATGCCCACGTCCTGCCACAGGCACTCCACAGGGCTTGGGGCTGGCCAGGAGGTCCCCTGCCTTCTGTCCCATAGGCCCATTTACAGATAGTCAGAGGTGTCTGAGTCTCGTCCCCACCACACAGTCTTATTTCTCTCCAGTTTGCTCCAACCCCAGCTTTTCGCTCTCTCCCTGTTGTGTAAACGAACAAAGACAGAGACAATTTCCACCTGCTGAGGACGCCTGGCACGCACGGCACCTGCTGAGGACGCCTGGCGCGCACGGCACCTGCTGAGGACGCCTGGCGCGCACGGCACCTGCTGAGGACACCTGCACGCACGGCACGTGCTGAGGATGCCTGGTGCGCACGGCACGTGCTGAGGACGCCTGGCGCGCACGGCACCGACTTCTGACCTGGGTTCGTGGTTGTTCCTGTCTCCCGTCTCTGCTCCTTCTCCGGGTGCTGAGATCGTCCCTTGGTCGGGGGGCCCTGTGCTCCCCACCCTTCTCTGCCCCCCAACTCCAGGTCACGCTTGCCCGCTTTCTAAGCCAGTGACTGAGCCCCAGGGTGGCTGCTGAGGTGCCCGATTCTCTTAGGGGACGTGAAATTAGACAAAATATATATTAATACTAAACCAGCACTACCCACATTCACCCCAGCCCGCCTCCCTCTCCCACTGTCCCCCATCGAGATGGCCCCTACGTGGACCCCTGCATTTCCGTGGAGCTTCTTGGGGTCTGGGGGACTCAGGGTTTCACCTCACAATTCAGGTCTTCGCCCTGCGCGAGGCTTTCCCGACACAACCTGGGCCCCGACCTCGTTTATGTCATGGTGTTTGTGAGCCTGGGGTGTGGGTTCCAGGTTCCAGGGACCGAGGGCAAGCCGGAGGTCATCTGCAGGGGAGTGACCGACCCAGACTCAACCTTGACCCGGGACCCTTCCCAGCCATCTTGGGGGGACGCTCCACCCATCTTCTCACAAGGACAGGAAGTGCCCTGTCCACAGCCCCGTCCACCCAGGACACGGGAAACAGCTTGGCCTGTGTCATTCTCAGTGAAGGCTCCATCCACTCCGACAGAGCAATAAACATTTGAATCTGCTCTTCTCACTGGGGAGGGGCAGGTGTCTAGAGTGGGTGGACCTGTCCCTGGGTGCTCAGGAGGAACCTGGAGCCCACGGCCTGGTGCCTGTCTCCCAGGGCGGCAGCAATGTCAGGCCTGCACCAGGGACCACCCGCCTGCACCCCCTCAGCCCCCAGGACTCTCCCCTCCCCTCCCCTTGACATACACTGTGAGCAGAACTTCCTCTGCCACACGCCCCGCCCACCTGTGGACTTCCTCTGCCACGCGCCCCGCCCGCCTGCCCGTGGACTTCCTCTGCCACGCGCCCCGCCCGCCTGTGAAGGACTGAGAGGGGCTGTCTGCCCACGGGGGCCACTGCTTCCAGCTGCCCAAAGCCTTAACTGCTGTGGTCCTGGCTGGGCATGAAGGGACCTCACAGGTGGAGACGAAATGGACGACGTTACCTGCACACATTTGCCACATCATAGGGAGGTGTCTGCACAGGTATCTGAACCGCCATCCCAACCCTGATGCCCAAAGTAGCACCGCCTAGCGCCATAGGCTAACCCCAAAAGCTTGTGTGTGGCTGGTCCCGGGTTATGGAAACAGAATGAACGCAGGACTCATAAATTGTGCCCAGAACAGCGTGCAGGGCTGGCACTCGGGGACTGTGCTCAAGGTCCCAGGACCGGCCTTGAGCCTGATGAGACGTGCGTGTACGAGATGATTGTGGTTCGTGGGCTGGGGTGGGGGAGGCTGGAGCCAGACTCCAAGGCCATCTCTGCTCTGGCAACACAGAAACCCCTGGGTCTTTTGAACAGGACGTGACCCATTTAGATCCGAGTTTGGGGACGATCACCACGGCAATAGAGTGGGGAAAATGGGGAGAGAGGCCTGCTGGGAACTGAGCTCACCCTGCGGGGAGAGGCTGTCCTCAAGTGTCCCGACGGCAGGACTCCGGGACAGAAACTTTCTTAAAAGGGGCGTGAGCAACTGCTTTACAGCTGGCGAATCTTGGGCTCCAGGGTCCCACTGGCGGTCAGGAGAGGCCCCAACGGGAATGTGGCATCGGGCACCCTCAGAGGAGCCGCAGGCCAGGCCCAGTGGCATGGCAGATGCACTCTGGCCTCAGCCCTTCCATGTACCGGGGAGTCGTCCATGCAACCCCCTCCCCCGTCCCGACCCCTCCATTTCCACGCACGGTCAGGTAGGCCAGGGCGGGGTCACACCCTCACCCATGCGGCTCCAACATCCCCAGCCTGTGCACGCAGCAACACAGCAGCCCACCCTCTGTGGCCCGCCAGGCCCAAGGCGAGGCCTGGCTCACGTAGCTTTGACCTCTAGGACCACGGCCAGAGGGGCCCGGGCGACCTGGTGAGGCTTTGGCAGTCACGGGTTGGGTAAAGGGATGATCTCGCCTGAGCACCATGTGGGTCAACAGTCCCCTGCCTGCTGTGTTGATGCAGAATACGTCCCAGTCCCCAGCACTTCCCTGGCTCACCCACCCCAAGTCCCACCCCAAACTCTCCCCTTGCCATAAAGCCACACGTGAGCCCCAGGGCACCTGCTTCCCACCTGGGCCTGCGGGAACTGCCCAGATGTGGGAGCCCAGGGCCGGGGGGTCACAGCTGGGACAAGGCGTGGCGGGTGGGAAGAGAACTTCTCAGCATCTCCCAGCCACCTCGGGACCACGTGGCACCACGTGAGACAAAGCAGGGGTGAGGGGCTGGAGGCACAGACGCAGGGGTGAGGGGCTGGAGGCACGGACGCAGGGGTGAGGGGCAGCAGGCATGGACGCAGGGGTGAGGGGCTGGAGGCACGGACGCAGGGGTGAGGGGCTGGAGGCACGGACACAGGGGTGAGGAGCAGCAGGCATGGACGCAGGGGTGAGGGGCTGGAGGCATGGACGCAGGGGTGAGGGGCTGGAGGCACGGACGCAGGGGTGAGGGGCTGGAGGCACGGACACAGGGGTGAGGAGCAGCAGGCATGGACGCAGGGGTGAGGGGCTGGAGGCACGGACACAGGGGTGAGGGGCAGCAGGCATGGACGCAGGGGTGAGGGGCTGGAGGCACAGATGCAGGGGTGAGGGGCTGGAGGCACGGACACAGGTGAGGGGCTGGACGCATGGATGCCAGCGTCCACCTTGTGCAGGGGCTGGGGAGGAAGGCAGAGTCCATCTGTGCCCAGGAGGCAGCAGAGCAGGGACACGGGCCCCACGCGGAGCTCCAGCTGACCTCGCGGGGGACAAGGAGGACAGCAGGCAGGTCAGACAGAACTTCAGAACGACATCGGCACAGGACACGGAACATTGTCCTGGCCCCGCCCCACAGTCATCATAAACCTCCAGAGAGTGGCCGGGGGCAGCCACAGGCCTCCAGTGTGTGGCTCCGAGGGACAGCCCCAGGGAGGCAACAGCCTCCTGATCTGATGGCACACACTCCCGCAAAAACGGACGATGAGGGCTCGGGCTCCATGGAACACACGACCGCAAGCTCAACACACACACACATACACACACACACACACACACGCACGCACCAGGGCTGCGGACTCAAGAGCTTCATGCTTTGGGGGCTAAAATATTTGCATGCATTCTCCTCAAAAAGCTTGTAGCCTCCCGTCAGGAAACAGCAGGGAGGCCTCACTCCCTTCCCAGCAGATGGAAACTGAGCCCCCGACGCCCGGGAGTCCCTGCCCCCAGGTCAGGAGGGGCTGATGCCGCCCCCTCCCCAGAAGGCCGAGGCTCACCTGGACCCCAAACCACGGGGCAGGGAGTGGGCCAGAAAACATGAGCTGAACCGCCCTCTAACGCGTGGTCCCCACGGCCGCGGGCGTGTCCCTGATCACAGAGCAAGCAAGTCGGGCTGCGCCTTGAGATGTAAACACTCGCCAAGAATGCCACGGCGCCTTCGGTCACTCGCCAAGAACGCCACGGCGCCTTCGGTCACCACCCCTCACAGAAAGGCCTGAGCGCTCAGGGCTCCCCACACCACCCGCCTGGCTACAGACGTGTGGCCACTTCCCTCCCAAACAAGCCCGGGTGCGCGGTGTTGGGTGCGTCTCCGCGCTGTGCGAGCCCAGGGGCTGGACGGGGAAGACCCTGCGCCTGGGGCCTGAAGGCACAGTCTAGGGCCCCCGGTGTCACGGCCGTCCCCCGAGCTCCTGGCAAGGATGCCGCGGCAGTTAGAAGTGTTTACAGAACGGCACAGGGTAACGTGCTCATCACTTCGGCTAAGCTGTTGTCTACAAGCCGTTCACAGGACCCAGGCAGAACCCAGGATGCCCCGACCACGTACGCCGGTCCCCCTCCACCCCTCCAGGTCAGGGCCGGTCCCCCTCCACCCCCTCCAGGTCAGGGCTTTGAGCCTGAGCCGCGTGGCTCCACGTTCAGCTGCAGAAGCAAACCTGGGCACCCAACGTGAGCCTTAGACCCCGGGACAGTCTTGTAGGAGGGTCTGCAGCCCGGGACCCGCTAGGGGCCCCACGTGTGATTACTGGAGCCGATCTCACGGCGGGCACCCCAGTTGGCGCTGATGCCATGGCACCACACGGGGGCACTTTATATCAGGAGGACGCACCCCACACCCAGCCCAGGGCCTCGGTGCACTTCCACACGTACCACACTTGCAGCACGCACACGGCCCCTCTGTGAGCTCACGCCGCCACGCCGGGCCGAGACCACATCTGCATGGCCACGGGCACTCACCGTCATCCAGGTACAACTGGTCCAACTCTTCAGGCTCTTGCTTGACCGTTACAGGAATAGGGGCCAAATTAGGACTACTGTCCTCACACGCCTCTGGCAGCAGCCGTGGCTGGGCGGCCGGAGACTCATCCCTGCGGACCGTGGGCGGCGGGTGCTGCAGGCGGCCCGTGGCGGGCGGGCACGCTGGGCTGCAGGGCTGCAGGCAGGTCAGCTCTTGGGCGGCGGGCGGGAGTGGAGGAGAGGGGCTGCTGGGGCAGAGTGAGTGTTCGAGACCAGGGGGGCAGCTACTGCTTGGAGGCACACTCACCTGCTGCGGCAGCAGGGCCGGGGGTGGCTGCCCGGGCGAGCCGGGGTGCGTGGCCACTGGCCTGGGCACGTCCTGGACGGCGGGGGCCTCTCCGGCCGGCTGCGGGAGTCCGAGGTGGCAGTGGCCCGGGCTGGTGACGCCCTTGGTGTAGGCGGCAGGAGAAAGGTCGTGGAGCTTGGGGCTCGCGCCGGGGGCTGCTGGCATCAGGGTGCTTCTCTGCGGACAGGGCGGGAAGCCGGCCACGAGGCAGGAGCTGGGGTCAGGTGGCATCGCGAGCTGCTGGCTGTAGTATGGTCTTGGGAGAGGACTTAACCCCTGGCTCACCGGCCCACAGTTTGGAGCAGGCTCATAATCATCCGTGGGTTCTGTTTTTATCATTGGAACTGTGAGAAGGAAAAGAGAAGTTAAATAAACACCAGTTGCAGATTTGCAGATGAGTATGATCAGGCAGGCTTGTGGCTGGGACACCCTCTGCAAAACCGACAGGGCCCTGACTGGGTCCCTCTGTCTCCTGCCTGGTTCTCCCACCCCATTAAAAAAAAAGGTGTGAGTCAGCGGCCGAGAGTCGCAGCTGCTTCTAATACTGGCGAGGACTGTTTTCCTTGGACTCTCCTGCAGCACTAACGTGCTATGAAAGTCCACTTGCAAACTGCGGTGGGAGCCCTGGACCCAGGGGCCTGTGGATTCGCAGGAATCAAAGCGAAAATTTCAACTTGGAGGCACGACGGCATTTCTGCTCCCAACACTCGGTTTGATAAATGTCTGCACATTTGGTAAACTCGAATACACAAGACGGCTTTCAGGAGTCAGTAAAAATCCAACTGCAAAAGGGAATGACTGCTCCAGGAGAGAAGCCGTCCGTCACTGCGAAAGAAAAACACTGTCGTGGAGGCTGGACCGCCTCCACGGTCCTCCGGATTCCCCTTCTAAAGCGATGGGCTGTGCGGAGGCCGTGACCTGGCAGCCTTGGACGAAACAGGGGGCTCCTGAGTTTCTAGAGCTTTCTCCCACCCAGCCCTCCCTAGAAGTCTAGGGCTGTGGGGAGGAGCCTACAGGTCAGGCACCGGGTCCCCAAGGTCACTCCGCCAGGCCTGGGCCAGAGCCGACACCGGCTCCCGGCCTGCGCCCACCCCAGCCTTTGTGCCTGCTTCTGCAGGGGTGTTGGGAAGAAAGCAGGCAGGCGTGCAGTCAGCAGGAGCAGCGAGGCGGTCCCGGCCGGCATTCCTGCGGTTGCTGTTTTCCTGCTGGTCTTAGGTCTCTCGTGCTATTTAGAGGAGACATCAGACGGCTCAGTGGCTCTAAAGCTCTCGCAATGGTGCACGCAAATTCCTAACAGACGTGCGGCGCTGCTCTGGGCAAATGCTGTGTGGATCCTGTTTGGCAGCAGGGTCGGCCACAGGGAGGGAAACTCCCCTCCCATCACCACCTGGGGCCTATGTGTGGCCCCCAAAACCGGCACACAGGCTCCTGGTGCCAACACTTGCCGCTGCAGAGGGTCCAGCAGCCTCCTGCAGCAAACAAAAGCATCTCCAATTCGAGAGAAAATATTTAGCCCCGGGCTTGAGCCTGCGAGTCCATGCAGCTGTTCCCCACCACAGCTGGGTGCCGACGAGTCCACCAGCAGCTACGACCGATGGAGACGGCGTTTTCCGGCAGCTCGGGATATGGGAGCACCTGTGCTAGTGCAGCCTCCCCTGCAGCTCCCACCACAGGTCCCGGCGGTTGATTAGCCCAGGGGCGAGTCATCTGTGTAGCCAAGGCACCTTCCCGACACACTGCAGGCATCACAGGAACTGACCCATATGGGCTGTTCCCGGCTGTAGAACCTCACCAGCCTCTGAGTCCGAAGGAAGTCAACCAGAGCTTTCCACCCAGGGATTCCCAGTGGAGTTGCTGCATTTTGTTGCTTTTGTGCTGACTTTTCAAGTCCCTACTTTCATTCACTCATTCAAATCTTTCTATCATCTGCCCTGCACACTGCGTAGGGAGGCCGAGGTTTAAAGCGTCCGCCCTGCACACTGCGTAGGGAGGCCGAGGTTTAAATTGTCCGCCCTGCACACTGAGTAGGGAGGCCGAGGTTTAAACTGTCCGCCCTGCACACTGAGTAGGGAGGCCGAGGTTTAAACTGTCCTCCCTGCACACTGAGTAGGGAGGCCCAGGTTTAAAGTGTCCGCCCTGCACACTGAGTAGGGAGGCCCAGGTTTAAAGCGTCCGCCCTGCACACTGAGTAGGGAGGCCCAGGTTTAAAGCGTCCGCCCTGCACACTGAGTAGGGAGGCTGAGGTTTAAAGCGTCCGCCCTGCACACTGAGTAGGGAGGCCCAGGTTTAAAGTGTCCGCCCTGCACACTGAGTAGGGAGGCCCAGGTTTAAAGCGTCCGCCCTGCACACTGAGTAGGGAGACCGAGGTTTAAACTGTCCTCCCTGCACACTGAGTAGGGAGGCTGAGGTTTAAAGCGTCTGCCCTGCACACTGAGTAGAGAGGCTGAGGTTTTAGATGGGGTGGGTGACCAGGAGGTGCTGACGTCCAGGAGGCAGGAAGAAAATCACAGGGTAATCGTGATTACAAGGCCTTCCCAGGACAGAGCCTGCAGCTCACTGACCAGGGCCCATAAAGCCACACTCTGCTGAGGGTCCTGCCAGGCCTTCCTGGGGCTCCATAGCCCAGGCGTCCCCAGCCTTTGGCCCGGGGCACGTCCAGCCACAGAGAATGCGGGGAGTGCGGCCTGAGCTGTCAAGCTTGGAGGAAGAGGCCAGGGGCTGCCTCTACAGTGGTGCCCAGGGCATGGGAGGGGGAACAGGTGCGCTCCCCCAGCCTCGTCAGCCACCCCGTCCTGCAATCGCCGCTGGGGTCATGCTGGAATTACACCCCGGAACCGGGTCAGGACTGGAATTACACCCCCGGAACCGGGTCACGCTGGAATTACACCCCAGGAACCGGGTCACGCTGGAATTACACCCCAGGAACCGGGTCACGCTGGAATTACACCCCAGGAACCGGGTCACGCTGGAATTACACCCCCGGAACCGGGGCACGCTGGAATTACACCCCCGGAACCGGGGCACGCTGGAATTACACCCCAGGAACCGGGGCACGCTGGAATTACACCCCAGGAACCGGGGCACGCTGGAATTACACCCCCGGAACCGGGGCACGCTGGAATTACACCCCCGGAACCGGGGCATGCTGGAATTACACCCCGGAACCGGGGCACGCTAGAATTACACCCCCGGAACCGGGTCATGCTGGAATTACACCCCAGGAACCGGGGCACGCTGGAATTACACCCCCGGAACCGGGTTATGCTGGAATTACACCCCTGGAACCGGGGCACGCTGGAATTACACCCCAGGAACCGGGGCACGCTGGAATTACACCCCGGAACCAGGTCAGGGCTGGAATTACACCCCAGGAACCAGGGCACGCTGGAATTACACCCCGGAACCAGGTCAGGGCTGGAATTACACCCCAGGAACCGGGGCACGCTGGAATTACACCCCCGGAACCGGGGCACGCTGGAATTACACCCCAGGAACCGGGGCACGCTGGAATTACACACCAGAACCAGGTCAGGGCTGGAATTACACCCCAGGAACCAGGGCACGCTGGAATTACACCCCGGAACCAGGTCAGGGCTGGAATTACACCCCAGGAACCAGGGCACGCTGGAATTACACCCCAGGAACCAGGGCACGCTGGAATTACACCCCAGGAACCAGGGCACGCTGGAATTACACCCCGGAACCAGGTCAGGGCTGGAATTACACCCCAGGAACCAGGGCACGCTGGAATTACACCCCAGGAACCAGGGCACGCTGGAATTACACCCTGGAACCAGGTCAGGGCTGGAATTACACCCCAGTTGTCACAACAGTGAGGCCCGCTTGGTCCCATCTGAAGACAATGCTCACGCCTGGCGCACGAGGGTCTGCGTGCTCTCAGCCCCGCATGCTCTCCTTAGTTGGGGCTGAAGGAGGTGCACAGACCCTGGCAGCGCTGGGGGAAGTTCCTGCCTCCAGCCACCTGAATGTGGCCGCCTCTGGGGCTATCCTCTTCAGCTGAGGGGTCACGGATGGGGCAGAGCCCCAGGACTGCCTGTGCAAGTCGGGGGGCTGTGGAGGAGAAGGCGCCCTCATGTTGATTGGGAAACCCTACAGGCCTCACTTTATATTAGAAAGTCGAATATCTGGGCCGTGGGCTGCAACACCTTTTTGAAGGGGCGGCGGGAGGCGGTGCCTGTGGAGGGTGGGGCTCTAGCCACTGTCTGGAGACCACAGGGCTGGGGTCATTTTCATCCAGGGGACGCATTTTGGCCTCAGGCCATGGCCTCCCCACCAACTCTGCGGAGGCAGCTGGGCCTCAGGAACTGCCCCTTCCTGCCGTTCCAGCTTCAAGCATGTGGTAAATCCACAGATGACGAGTCCACGACAAAGCCAGACAGTGGGGAGCCCCAGAGGCAGGGCTCGGCCAGTGGTCTCTGTGAACTCAGGCCTGTGCCTTTGAGAGGCACGGGGGTCGCTGGAAACAGGCCCAGACGTGGGAGTGAGACGCTGGTGGGCACCCACGTCTCTCCCGCTCAGAAGAGGCTGATGTCCCCAACAGCCAAGCCTCCATTCTAAATTCGGCCGGTAATTTTCAGAGTTTATGATCTTTAGCAAAAGCACATGGCTGGAAGGTTAAATTAATACCCTGTTGGGATCCTCTCTCCGCTGCACGGGATTTTCAGCCAGGGCCCAGAAACGTGGCCAGGCACGGGGGCCAGCGCGCCTCTTCTGTGAAATGTCCCCCAAGCGCTTTAAAAACTGGTACCTGCCAGCTCTGCCGGACACTAAAGGCCCCGAGCACAGCTGTCCCATAAACAACAGTGGCCATAAATCAGCCGCCCCACAGGCCAAGGCCAGCGATGCCAGAGAGCCATCGGGCCAGGGCAACCGGGTGGCGTCTGCTGCTGCTGGCCGGAGAATGCCAAGAACACGGTGCAGACGCCGCCCGTCTAAAACCGCGGTGGCACCGGCATTAACCCCCGCATCTCTCCAGCCACTAGATTCTTCCTGGGGAAGTCCTGACCAAGGATCGTGGTGGCAAGGGACACACGGCCCTGGGACATACGACCAACCTCCCCAGGATGCTGGCGGCCGGCAGTGGTGTTGGGATGCCCCGGCCGCTTGCCCTGTGGGTTCGAAGCAGGCCCAGCACTGATGTGTCCACCACCCCCAGGGGCAGGCAGAAGGCCGAGTGGACGCTTCACTGGGACCCCACCAGGTTGGCAGCTCCCGTCCCCCCACCCACAGGCAGGCGCTCCCTGAGGCCCGGGGCTCCAGCCCACAGAGGCTGTGGCAACACGCTCCTCACAGGAATAAGCTCGTGTGCCTGCCTGCTGCCCCTCTCCCGCCCACAGCTATTTGCAGGGAGCTGGGGGCAGTGACTTGAAACCTGGGGTCGCTGCATGTACCCCACCCATGATGGCATCTTGTGAGTCTGAAGAGCCAGTCCCGGTCCCTCGGCAGTATGAGCTGTGGGTGTGGTCACCGCGCTGGAAGGTGGCCCAGGCTGACCCTGCAGGTGTCTGCTCCTGTTCCTGCTGCAGTGCCCCTCCCTGGGCTGGGGTCCCCAGGCGGTTTCTCTCAGCCTTGCCCATGAGGTCCGGCTCAAGTCTGGGGTTGGCCGGATGGTTTCTCGGCCCTGGCAGCAGCGTCTTGTGCCATCCCAGCTGCTCCAAAGTTGCCGCCCACCAGGGCCGGGCCTTCCCCAGGTGACTCCCCCATCTCCCTGTCCTTGCCCCAAGGGGCACTGACGTGAAGCACAGCCAGGGACAAAGGGCCGTGGACGGCAGGGACGCGTGAGGCACCTGGCACCCGGCACCCGCGGAGGATGTTTCTGGATGGCCCCGCCTGACCCGCTGGCCCATGAGGATGTAGCGGGATGTTCTCTGCTAAGTCCAGCCCCAGAGAGCTGTGGCCTTCTCAATACAGAGAGAAGCTAGAAAGTGCAAACTCACCTTCACAAGCAAAGGAAAGCCACACGGCTGCTTCCACATCCCAGCATCTAAGAAGCTTAAATGCACGAACATACTGCACCTGCGCTTGGCCTAAGCTGTGCTTTTTGTGTGGGTTTCAGGGAAGATGTACACCTGCGCTGTAAATCAGAGCCTCGTGAGACGCATCCTATCAGCGAGGAAACGAGCGAGCGTCTGCACAACAGCCTGGGAGTCTCGCCCGTGGAGGGAGCCGCACGGGCCCCGTTCACGCGGACAGCACGTGTTCTGGGCTCACCCTGCGCCAGGCGGCCTCTGGCTGCCTCCTAATGACGTCAGCCACGTGGGGCTGGGGTGGAGCATCAACCACATGGGGCTGGGGTGGAGGCGGCAAACGGATGGGCTCAGAAGAAGGGCAGCTCACTTTCAGGCTAAGCAACGGCGCACCAGAAACGCCAATCACCTGAGGGTGAGTTTATGAAACTCGTTACAAAGAGCAGAGTGTGGAAGGCGAGTGCTAGCCTCAGCGCCTGCCGGCTTTACAAACCATATACCCACGGGGCAGGCTGGCTGCAGTGTCCACGGCAGCCCCATTGTCCACAGTGGCTACCCCATTGTCCATGACAGCCCCAGCGTCCATGGCAGCCCCAGCATCCACAGCAGCCCCATTGTCCATGGTGGCTACCCCATTATCCATGACAGCCCCAGCATCCACAGCAGCCCCATTGTCCACGGCAGCCCCATCGCTCAGGGGGACTGTCTGTGGAGGCGGCGCACAGCGGTCAGCGGTGTGCAGAGCTGACAGGTAAACTGTCCCCGCAGACCCAGGCCTCACACTGCATCCTCCGTGGAAGGCACTGAGGGCCTGTCCCGTCCCTGGTGCTGTTCTGGGGCCCAGCTTTTCCCTGACGCCACTGCAGAGTCTCTGCCTCAATAGCAGTGACGTCGGGAGCTAAATCCTGGAGGGAGGCTTCTGCCCCAGGTGAGCACAACGTTTCCAGGCCCCGTGCAGGTGCCAGTTCTGGCCAAAGACGCAGGTAGTGAGCTGGGAGAGCCTCTCCCCCAGGGCCTCCCTCCCAAAGCCCCCACCACGGCCAGAGAGCATTCAGCACAATCCCAGCCTCTCTTTAAAGAACCCCAAGCCTGGAAAATGGGCTCCCATCTCTACATGGCAACAGAAGCCAGGACGTAAGTGGGCTTCACCCGCTGCAGCTCCTCGAACGGTTCCAGTTCTAAAGCCCCAGCTGGATCTATGCAGCCCCAGGGCAGGCAGAGCCCCTCACCTAGGGCAGACCTGGGGGCCCCTCACAGCTCCTAATGGCCCCGACCGCATCCTCCTCCCAACGTAGTCCCCTTGGCTGCCTTGGTGTGACCGGGCTCCTGGGGGAACAGCTGGGGTCTTCATGGCTCCCAGATCAGGGCCCCCTTCTGCTATAAGACAGAGGTGACAAGATCTGAGAATGAAAATCGGCACGAGCCTGCCCCACCCGTCGGCTTCCTGTGCAGTTGGTGACCAGCAGCTCCTGGCTCCTCAGGGACTCTGTCTGCAGCACAGGGAGCACCTGGGGGTGGGCGGGGGGGCCTGGGGACAAGAACGGGGACCTGGGGATGGGTAGGCAGGGGGGCAAGGGGCAGGCCCAGCCCTTTGGCTTTAGACAAGTGGGGTCACTGCTATGGACGGAATCATGTCCCCTCAACCTCATGTTGAGGCCTTAACCCCCATCCGTGTGACTCTACCTGAGAATAGGGTTTGCAGGAGGTAACTGGGGGTTAAACAATATCATCAGGGCGGGGCCCTGATCCAATGGGACTGTCATCCCATGAAGAAGAAGAGACAAATTGCCTGTCCTGCCATGTGAGGATATGGCAGGATTTTGGCTGTCTGCAACCTGGAAAGGTCCTCACCAGAACTTGACTATACCAGCCCGACCTCAGACTTCCAGCCCCCAGAGCTATGAGAAATGAATGTCTGTTGTTTACAAGGCACCCAGCCGGTGGTGCTCACTACGGAAGCCCTGAAGGCTGAGACGGTTCCCCGGACCCCCCTCCTGCATCCACAGTAACATCTGGTCCCCAGGTGGCGTTGGGGGCGGGGAGATCCAACACCGAGCTGCCTGCATGCTGCAGGTGCCATGCACAGCAAGGAACGATCCCAAGACAGCTCCCTTCTCCCCCAGGCCCACATTTTTACGCAACCTCAAGTGTTTAGCTTGAATTACTCTACGAGGTACGCGCTACAGTACTGGACAAAAGGGGTTTTGTTCAAAGTCTAAACCCCTGGAAAACAAAGATCAGATTGTCTTCTGTTTGCCGTACGACAATAAAGTCCAAGTTTTGCCATCAACAAACAACCAGGAATGACTCCTCCAGGGCATGACTTTTCTCAAACAATGAAAGAAAACAGCGGATGGAGCTGTCCTCTCGCCCGTCCCTCGAGGCTGAGCGGGCATCATTTCTTCATGTTCAGAGCCAAGATCAGTTTCCAGAGCAGGTGAGGGACCCACGGCCCACCAGGAGGTGAATCTGCACCAACCAGGCACCGCCTGACGGGAGACAGAGAAGGGTCCTTCCGAACTCCATCTGCCTTTGGGAATTCGTGCTCTCTCCCCGACTCTTCACTGGCGTTCCTGCCGAAGCATGTTCCAAGGTTTCCGGGAAGGCACACTCTTCCAGAGCCACAGCCACGTGAGTTGTTTCCAACCACGCACGCCACAGACCTCCAGGCTGAAACCGCAGTTCCGTGGCGGCCGACAACCGCGGCTAACCCCGGCGAGGAGCCCAGGACAGGCATGAGTGCTTTTGTTCATGATCTCACTTTGCCTTCACACCCATCCTGCGTGTCAGTGGGGGTGAGAGAATTCCCTTTCCCTCAGGTTTATCACGTCGACCCCAAGCAACATCGGTGGGGGGCTTCCTACACACACAGAAGTGTGAAAACAGGCGCAGGGCTCAGTGACTTGACGGGGGTCTCGGGTGGCAGCGACGGAGCCAGGACGACACGGCCGCGGCGAGGGGAAGCACGAGGGGGCCTTGGGCCGTGGGGCGGCCCCATGCTGCTCCAGGGCACGGCGAGGAGGATCTGTTGCCCAACTAGGCTGATGACAGAGGACGCTCCCACAGACCACATAAGCCGAAACGCACACTGGTCGGCTCTCGCCAATCCTCGCCTGGGTGGCCCTCCGTGTTCTGCGGGGCCAGGCTTTCCCATTCCGGCTGGAGCCACGGAGCCACAGTGGGGCAGCAGCATGGCCGATGCATCGGTCCGGGGGCGTCTCCGCGTGGACAGGCGGGTCCCTCCCAGGTGCGCGGCCAACGTCGCCAAGCTCAGGGTGCTCCTCTTGCCCCACGCATGTCCCGGGGCGCAGGCTTCCTGGCGCCCAGCCTCCCCACTGACTCACACCTCCTGGTTTGTTTTTGGTGGCCCATGGCCCTTAGATTTCTAAACAAGCCCCTTCCCGCCCTCTCGTCCTGTCTCAGGCTCCCGGCCCCATCCTCCCTCTGCAGCCAGACTCGCCCAGCCCCAGGCGCGCCCGTCGGATGCGGAGTCCTGTGGACTCTTCCACACCAGTCTGGATCCCGACGCTAGTTCCCTAATTTATTCCCCTCATCTCTGATTTCTGAAGGAGCCGTCTTCCACCCCAAATCCCTCCCGCTTTAAAACAGGCTCTGAGGACATGCACGGCCTGAGTGTCGGGTGGCTAGGATGCCTGGCGTCTTGCTGGTAGGGGTTTTGGCGAGCACATCTCCGGCTCCCCTTTTAATTGGAGCCCTTCTCTGGACATTTGGGGAGGTCTCCTGGGAGGTCTGGTGGGGCCGGCACCCCACAGCATGTGACAGAATTCCCTTCCCTCAGGTTTACGGCATCAACAGTGAGCATCAGAACACCCCTCCCTCACTCGCTGTCTGAAGAGTGAAGCAACCGACAAAACTGAAACTTAATAAAAGCTGCCTCCCTCCCTCAGTAGAACAGGGATGAGGAGCCCACAGGCCACTGCTCACAGGTGGGGCCAGCTCAGCTCCCGCCACAGACACACTCGGCAGCTGGGCTCCCAGACTCCTCGCCCCGTGGCCACCTGGAGCGCGGCGCAGGCCACACCGCGGGCTGGAAATGTCAGCAGCATCTGCTCTGTGTGAAATCAGGTAGGACTTCTAAGCTGGGCAGAGCTGGGCTGGAACGTCAGTGTGGGGGGCCCGGCTTGACCCCTACAAGCTGCAGAAAGGGGAGACCACCCCGGTTCCCGCACGGGACGGGGCATGGAGTGTGGGTCGTCTGCGTTTTAGGCCCTTGGAGGGCGCACAAGGGGTGCCAGGAGAATCTCTGCTTTAAGAACCTGTGACCAGGCCCTGGTGCATCGAGGCGCCCACAGCCGACACACGGAAAGTGTCTCAAGGCTGAAACCCAGAGCGCCGCGAGGCCAGGGCTGACCTGACGTCGTCAGCTGGGAGGCAGCTGCCATGATGGCGGGATCAGATGAGGGAACGTGGGAGCCACGCCTGGGTGTCTGAAATGGGCAGGTTCACTTTGCAGTGAGAGCCGAGCTCAGGCCCAGCCCCAGGGTGCCTACAAGTGAGGGGAGGGGAGAGGAAGAGGCCACAGGTGTTCGAGGCCCACCCAGGCTGTGCTGTTGGCCAGTGGCAACGAAAGCGCGATTTGGGGCCGCTGAGCATCTGCAGAGACCTCACGAACTCCACTGTCTCAGGATCAAGCTTTACATGCAGTGGACTTGGACAAAGTGAGCCGGGAAGTCCAGGGAAAAGGCAGAATGGGAAACCCCTGGGAAGGGGAGGCTGCTGGGCTGAGCAGGAGGGCATGGAGGTCGGGCGGTGGCCCAGGACTGCTTGTCTGCAACCAGGAGGAACCCTTGCAGGGTGCTCTGAGCCCCTCAGCTCACGCAGCCCCAGCTGAGCTTACTGAGGGCCTGGGCCACGCCATCTGGAGGAGGCTTCCTAGAGGGGCCGGTTCTGTGGCCTGGGAAGTGCCAGCGGAGACACGCCCCCAGCTGTTGACCCTGGGTGGTGCGCTCTGTGCACGGGGACCTCAGTTTCACAGCCTCCCCCACCCCATGGCTCACTCCCTGAGCAGCTCCCTCCAGTGACCTTCACTGGGGTGGACCCAAGGCCACAGGACCCCGGCTCCCTTTGTACCAACACCTCGCCGATGCCACAGCTATTGCTAGATTTAATAATCTATTGCAAACAGGGAAGTAATGGAATCTATTCCCCTTTCTACCCCTTGAGGCAGAAAGAGATTCTCAGGCCTAGGTCATCGTGGCAGGGCCAGCAGAGCGGCTGGTGAGTAATGGGGGCGGGAAGCGCATCTACCCTTCTTTGTGACATTTGAGTCTCCAGCTGGCTCCTGTCTGGTCTTGGGGCCCATGCCCACCCCCCGTGAGAGACCCCCAGATCCCGAGGCAGATCCGTCCCGACGTCCTCGCACCCCGGACATCGCGTTCTGTGGTCAAAGCTGTTTCTGTGCCTGGATTATCACAGCAGCCACTCCCTGTCACCGGATGACCCTCAGCTGGACCGTGTATCCCGAGGAAGGGGGCTCTGGCCACCAAAGGGACCCCCACAGAGGCAGGGCTGGCTGTGTGTTCCCACGGGGACCTGGGGCCCTGGAAGCGTTTCCAGGTAACCGACTAAAACGACTTCAGACAAAAAGACCTGACAAGACCCAGTGATTTGTCATGTTTTATTTTCTTGTTTAAAAAAGTACTGACTTTGGCAGGTAATTTGGAGTTTGTAACTTGGTTTTCTTTCTCCAAAGTGCCCATGGCCCCACACTGCCTGCTCCTATCTGGGGGTGTAAGTGCAACCCTCACGCAAGCTCCAGGCCACGCGGACGCCGCCTTCTAACCAGACCTGGGCAGGGTCCCCACGTTCCGGGCTCGCCTCTCTCCACCTACAATGCTGACATTTTGGAATCACCTCTTGGAACTGCAAACCTTCCTGGTACCAGATCATCCCTCAACCCTCCTAACATGCCTTCCGGGAGATTAAATTCAGGCCGCAGTTAAACAAAAACAGTGACAGACAAGCCGCTCAGGGAGCCTCTCTGTGGGCGCGTGTGTTCCAGCCTCTTTAACTGCAGACGACCTTTTCACTCTGCTCACCGGGCAGCACCCCGGGATGTCAGGAGGGGCGGCCGGCAGGACTCCTCGAGGTCTGTGCCTGCTCCGTTCATGGAGCTGATACATTCTGGTGGGAACTCTTCCCCATTTAACGCCTGGCCCCACTAGGGAGGGTGAAGAGAACTCTCCCCCTGGGCCCCATCACAGACCATCAACCAAAGGCTCAGCCCCACCTGAGCCCGGGGCCCTCTGCACTCAGATGCGTGATTCCTGGAGGCTGACCACTGAGACCTTCTGACTTGAAAGGAGAGACGCCAGGCCACCGCCTCCCTGGGCCGCCTCCCCGCGCCACCTCCCCCGTGCAGCCTCCCCGCGCTGCCTCCCTGTCCTGCCTGTGGGGACGGCAATTTTGAAGGAAAACCTAAAATGAGACTTGATTTTACAAATGTGTACATAAAAGGAATTCCACAGCTGGAGTTTAAGTGGGTTCATTTTTGTCATCTTGTGCATTTCAACAGCACATTTCACGACCCCAAGAGTCTGCCCCTCACCGCCGTGACCCCCGGGCGCACAGACCCGAAGCTCACTGGCACAGTGGAAACGTAGAATGCGAACAACCCCCCACACAACAGTGTGGAAAAGGGAAAAAGTAAACCAAGAAAAGCTTTGAGTCCGGCCGGGGCTTGCTAACCTGCTGTCCTCCACCCACACCCACCCGTCCTGCCTCCACTCCAGGTCCTGCGGAAGCAGAGCTGGCAACTATCTCTCAGACCCCGTGGAAGAAGCCATCCGAGCTGGACCCCAAGACACAGATGAACAGCATGGAGGATGAAGGTCCTGGAGTGGCCTTGGCGTCCTCAGACCCAGCCAGGGTTGCAGGGGCAGGAGGTGCAGCGGGGATGCCGGACGGAACACGGATACGTGGGTGCTGGTTTCCATTCATTCGTTTATTTAAGAACCACAATGACAGTGGCCTCGAGGTAGGCACAGTGTCAACACCGGGGATCTCGCGCTGCGGCAGCCTGGGGGCTCTGCCTGAGGGGCTCACAGTCTGGTGCAAGTTGTGGTCATAGCCCTCAGGACCAGGTGGGGTGACAGGGAGCCGGGGAGCCCCTGGGGGCCTGGTCAGTGTACTCGTGGGGGCCTGGGATGGTCACCCAGGGACTATGTCCAGGAGAGGAGAGACGACAGAGGCAAAGAGAGGGAGGACGGGCGAAGGCTGGTGCCCAGGGCGAGCCTGGGGAACCTGGCCTGTGTTGAGCCATGCTGGGGCAGATGGCGGGTGGAGGGTGCAGCCGGGACACTGGGCGGGGGTCCAGGAGAGACGTTCACGCCGGGCACGGAGCTGAGAGGGGAGCTGAGGCTGACCGAGGCAGAAGCGCGGCTGGTAGGACAGGACGGCCGGCTGCCAGGTGGGGTGTGGACAGGAGGTAGCAGGAGCGGCTCAACCCCACCGGCTTCATGCTGTGGCCATGGTCCTGGGGGCCTCCACCTCCCACCTGTGAAGGGCAGGCATGCTCCCCACACACCCCTTCTTCTGCCTCTGAGACGCGTGATCTGTGCTAAACTCGGTGCTGCTCAAACCCACGGTGGGGACTGCCGGGTGCCGAGCAAATAAGAAAAAAATTAATGCACTGCTCTGGAAAGCAGTCCTTCTCTGTAAGGCCTAGGTTTTCTTTAAAACATTCAATTTCTGGTCAACCACGCTTGAAGTTTAATTAGGACACAATCATTATATTTTCAGAAAAAGATGAAATATTTTCTTCTGTAAGATATATTGTACTTTGTTCCAAGAATGGGTCGGGCTCACCAAGTGTGGGTGGCACAGATCATGTAAACCCGAGGGGGGTCCCAGAACGTGACGCTCTTCCCCGCGAGGGCTGGGCTGGGGGCTGCCCGTCCCCGCTACAGCTTGTCTCACAGACACTCTCAGGGGACAGCGACTTTATGGCGAAACCCCATTTTCCACCTGTTGAGAGGCGTTTCTAGAGCTTGCCTGACAAAACGGGGAGTCCCAACAGTTCAGTGTGAACGTGGGGATTTGAGGGCTTTCTTAGAATCTGGTCTATTACAAATGCTGTTTACGTTCAGAGAAAATGGAAACCTTCAAAACACCTTGATTTTGCTAAGAAAACGCGGCTGCTTTTGCAATCAGTTTGCAGTGTGTAATTTCCCTCTTGATGATAGGAATCTCTGCAGTTTTTAGAAAAAAAGCGATATAAAAAGATTGTTGATGTTAGCTAGGCTTACCCAAAATACAGTAAAACTCAGGATGACAGCTAACTGTCCTCTCCGAGCTGGGGGGTGTGGCCTGTACCCACAAAGGAAGCCCAGGATGGCGTGGGGGACACCCTTCTCTTCTACTGGTTCAGGGACTGAAAAAACAAACTCAATGGTATTTTCTTTAAGAAAACACCCTAAAGGTTAAAAACAGAAGCTGATTTTTTTTTTTTTTTTTTTTTAAGTGAAAAGGAGCCATTCCCACGGCGGTTAAGGGACAGGCAGGTTGAGGAGAAGGTGCCCCAGCGTGGATGCCCATGGTCCCAGAAGATGAAATTACCCTTGGAGAAGTGTGTTGGGGACGTCCGCCCAGCACAAAGCTCATTCACCATCCTTAAAGACCACATCAGGACTATATGCTTAAAAGCAAAGTTTATTCCTAAAGTTGCCTGCAAAATAGCTGTACCTATTTGCCTTCTCACCTGAAGCAGCTTTAGGATGCAAATGCACACCAGGACCCCCTCAGTTTTTTGGAGCAGAAGAGCCATGTTTTCCCCTGGGCTGTTATACATTCGCAAGAAGCAGAATAACCGTGACTATCTGAGTATGCAACCCCCCGACCAAACCCCAACAGGGACCAAGGAAAATGCATCCGAGAAAAGCTTCCCTTTTCCTTTCCTTCTCAGGGAATCGATGACTCAGCGTCACTAACGGGACATCACACAGTTAAACGTGCAACACGCCATGCTGCTTTACGGCGACGTCGTTTCTGCGTCTTTAGAAAAAGCACCCCACGCGCTCATTTTCACTGCTTAAGGTTAGAAAGATGGCGTTACCGTTGGCGGGAAGGTAGGTGAAACGCTGGTACTGGCTTCGCTTTCTCTTCCCGTTGCAGACGTAGAAACTGACGTGAACAGGGCTGGTTATCCTCTGATTCCGAAACGGCGGGATCTCAACCACCAGAGAATTCTAGAGGAGAAGGGCACACAGGAGGCACAATTAGCACCCGGCAGGCGACGGCTGCCGCGCCACGGCGGCCACACAGCAACCCTGCGTTTCCATGGCGGCGCGGGACGCTGTGACGGTAAACTCCTGACTGGCCACCTGGGCGTCCAGAAGCAGCCGACGACAGCCCCGGACGCTCTGTGCCACCTGCACTTGTGTGTGGACACTCACAGGGAAGGGATGCCCTTGGCTTCTTGCACACCTAGGAGCCGAGAGGCTTCCTCAGAGCAGTGGAGCAAACAGGACCAACCTCAAGACTGAAATCTTGTCAATAGAGGGAAAGAAGCCAGGAAAAGAGAAGCTGTGAACAGAACTGGGACCTGAGGTGCCTGAGGGTGTAGGTTGCCCGGGGCCACCTGGGCAAGGGGCCTGGTGGGGATGCAAAAGGCTCTGCCTACTCCGATGCCAAAGGGTTGGTGGCCTTCAGAAAACGACCCAAGGCCCCATCGCTGGCCGCTGTGTGACAGAAGTGGTTGGTGGCCCAGCACTGCTCAGACGACTGCAGTGAACCCCGGAGGAGCAGGTGCATCCTGGACACGCGGTCTCAGGGGAGGGCCTGTGTTTGTCACATTTGATGACGGCCGAAGCCCTCAACCAGACCCCAAATTCACTCCAACTGAGGAAGAGGAGGTGGACCCTGACCCCCGCAGACCCCGGGGTGGGAACAGCCAAGGGCACGGAGGCACAGAGAGCAGAGGACGGCATGTGGAGGCTGCCGTTACCATTTCATGTTTTTAATATGAGTCAGCAGCACGTTTACAAAACTCATGCTCTCTCAAGTACACACATGAAACGCAAGCCATGGGGTGTGGCGCTGTTCGCAGAGGTCGCGGCTGGGTGCGGGACTGGGACACAGACATCCCGACCGCTTGCTCAGGCCCCAGCGTTACTCGGGGCTCTACTGACCCTAAATGACTGGGGTGATGCGGGCATCCCTGCCAAGGGCGACACTTGGTATCTGGGGAGAGGCTTGGTGTGAATCGCGTCTATAAAGTTTAATTTTTATAATCATATGACTTAGTTTAACAAGCAGGAGAAAAATCCATTGTATTACTTCTTTTGTTAAAATAATTAATTATAGCACAGCACCTAGCTTAATAGCTAAATTGATTGAATCATGTTAACAACAAAATCTTGTGAGTGTTAAAGACAGAAAACTGAAGATAACTTCAGGTCCAGGTTCTCTCATTTACAAATAATGAAAGAGCTGAGGCCCAGACACCGATGCAGAGGGGCCATGCCCGCCTGTGCCCCCCCGGGGCCCTGTGCCTTGGGGCCACGCTTTCTCCTGGCAGCAGGACTGTGTTGTTTAATTAACTGCAGTTCATTGGGAAGAAGCAGAAGCCACGGCACATGGGCGTCTTCCTGCCTCTGCCCCTCATCAGAGCTGCCCCAGGAGAGCTGAAGCTGACGCTGGAAGGACCGCAAGTTCTGTCAATGCCCACGGAGCCTGGGCTGCCCCCAGAGCACTGTGGGTCTGGGCTTCGCCTGGCCTGGCCATCTCCTAGGCTGACCTGGGAAGCTCTGGCCGCCCGGAGCCTGTCTTGGCATTTGTATGGGGGATAAAGAGACGCTTCCTCCAGGGCTGTTTTCTGAATTCAGCAGCGCTCAGGGCAGCTGCTACAGCAGGAGGGTCTTTAGAGCAGAAGCAGCTGAGGGAAGAGACAAGAAGGAAACCTCTCACGAGACTGAAATAAAAACGGGCCGGGAAGCGCTCAGAGGCAGTGGCGAGAGGAGTGGAGGCTGGGACCCCATGGGACAGGCTGGGGTGGAGGCGAGGACCCCGTGGGCCAGGCTGGATGGGCGGAGGCGGGGACCCCGTGGGACAGGCTGGGGTGGAGGCGAGGACCCCGTGGGCCAGGCTGGATGGGCGGAGGCGGGGACCCCGTGGGCCAGGCTGGATGGGCGGAGGCGGGAACCTGTGGGCCAGGCTGGATGGGCGGAGGCGAGGACCCCGTGGGCCAGGCTGGATGGGCGGAGGCGGGGACCCCGTGGGCCAGGCTGGATGGGCGGAGGCGGGAACCTGTGGGCCAGGCTGGGGTGGAGGTGGGGACCCCATGAGGCGGGTTGGATGGGCGGAGGTGGGACCCTGTGGGGCAGGCTGGATGGTGCATACCAGTTTTCCTAGGTCCTACCTGACTGGAAGGGCCTGTGTTGATGTGGGCACAGGCCAACCCACTTCATCTCTCTAAATAGATAAATTATATGACAAAAATACTATCACCGTGGGAGCACTGCCACTTAAATACACAGAGAAGGAAGCGATAAAGAAGCAACACGGAAGAGCAGGAAGGGAGAGGGAAACTCGTCCGTACCGGAAAAAATACAGGCTCCAAACGGCACCAGCACCCACGCAACCTGCTTTAAAACTCCACTGTTGAGATGAGGCTCATACACTTACTTATAGAAAGTACAAAAACCGTAAGACACAGCACATCCTATTTTGTTTACACACAGGCAGCACGGTGGCTCACACCTGTCATCCCAGCACTTTGGGAGGCCCAGGCGGGAGGACTGCTTGAGCCCAGGAGTTCAGGACCAGCCCGGGCAACACTGCGAGGCCCCATGTCTACAAAAATTTAAAAATTAGCTGAGCAGGATAGGGCACACCTGTGTTCCCAGCTACTGGTGAGGCTGAGGCATAAGAATTGCTTCAGCACGGGAGGTTGAGGCTGCAGTGAGCTGTGATCAAGTCACTGTACTCCAGCTTGGATGACAGAGCAAGACCCTGTCTCAAAAAAATATATATATACACACACACACACACACACACAGAAACACGTATGTACACAATATAATGTATGTAATGTGTGTATGTGTGTGTGTGTGCATGAACATCTATACACAAAGCAGCAAATGGAGCAGGACGCATGCCCAATGCCAGCAGTGGTTATGTCTAAGTTGATGAGACTACACTAGGTTTTATTTCCTTTTTTATATTGTCCAAATGTCCACAATGAGTATGAAGTTCCTTTATGATGAGAAAAAATATATATTAAAGCAAACTCCATTTAACAGATTAAAAATGAAACAGGAGGCCAGGTGTGGTGGCTCACGCCTGTAATCCCAGCACTTTAGGAGGCCGAGGCAGGTGGATCACTTGAGGTCAGGAGTTCAAGATCAGCCTGGACAACATGGTGAAACCCTGTCTCTACTGAAAAAAATACAAAAACATTAGCCAGGCATGGTGGCTGGCGCCTATAGTCCTAGCTACTTGGGAGACTGAGGCACGAGAATCACTGGAACCCGGGAGGCAGAGGCTGCAAAGAGCCGAGATGGAACCACCGCACTCCAATCTAGGTGACAGAGCGAGACTGTCTCAAAAAAAAAAAAAACAAACCAGTAAACATGAAGTACATAATTTTTCACATGTGCTCTTAAATTTCTTTTAAAACATATAACTGTTAAGCTTTCTTCAAAATATGCTGGTGTCAAAAGTAAAACAGAAAATCACAGAGAATGTGGATGTCGGCTTGGCTGGGATTGTTTTCAATGCGGAAAGGCTCACAGCTCCTCCAGACTGCTCTCCCTGCCTAGGGGGACAGGGCAGGCCGGCTCCAGCGTCCTGTGTCCCACATCCTGTGTCCCGCATCCCGCGTGCATGTGCGGGGCTGGCGAAGCCTGTGGAGACCCTGACAGAGCCAGGGCCAGGGAGGGTGGGTAGCATGAGGCCAGGCACCAGGCTACGATGCCCACAGGCAGAGGGACGGAGAGCCAGGAGGTCAGTGTACCCAGCACAGACGCAGAGCAGAGCAAGGGCAGCCCAGTGGGAGGAATGAACCAGACACCTGGTGGGCGGGGAGGCCCGGCGACGACCCCGTGAGCAGAGGCTGCCAGCCCCCTGGGCAGCTGCAAACCCCCGGCCAGCGGGGAGCCACAGACCTTCTGGGCACAGGAAATGGCTGTGGGCAGGAGAGGCCGGTATGGACACGGCGACGGGCTGCGGTAAGGAGGCCAGTACGGACACGGGAATGGGCGGTGGGGAGGAGAGGCTGGTACAGCAGCTCAGGCTGCTTCTGCCTGTGTCCGGCCATTCCCAGGACGCTTCTGAGCACCCCGACCCACTGGCTGCGGGGTAGGCCGAGACTCCTTCCTCTGAACTCCGGCCTGCCCTGGGGCCTCCAGCTTTCCTCGAGCGGCTTCTCAGGAGAAGGCAAGAAAAGCGACAGCGTTGAACCAGAGCCCTAAGCTTCAGGGGAGGCCTGAGCACCACTGAAGCTGCAGGTGAGCTCACTTCACCCAGGGCCAGGGAGGAACCTCTTCCATCTGATAACCACTTGGAAAGGGTTCTGGGAAGGGGATGGGCCCTCGGGGGAAGGGCGCTGAAGTCGCAGGGTGGAAGACGCGGCTTTCTGACAGAGCTGCCTCTCGGGACAGGGAGTGAAGGTGCCAGCACCACTCTCCATGGAGGCCAGCGACCCTCCCACCAACAGGAGATGACCTCAAGGCCCCTCCCCGGTGTCCTGTCCACCTGCCTCCAGCCGCCTGAAGGTCCCTCCCCAGTGTCCTGTCCACCTGCCTCCAGCTGCCCGAGATCGGCTCTTCCCTGCGGTTTCTGAACGGATCAGCTTCCACCTGCACACACTGAGTGGGTGCACAAGACTTCCCCGACCCCTAGGGACACACATTGCTGAGCTTGGAAGCACGTTCATGTCTTCAAAACCCCCTTGTGAGCCATGTGGTATCTTATGTTGGCCTAAAGATTTCTACTGCTTTTATACAACTAAATAGAACACTCAAAGAATCCAGTGTAGGGATCAATCCAACTGTATCAATAATAAGTAAACATCAGGTCGGACACAGTGGCTCACGCCTGTAATCCCAGCACTTTGTGAGGCCGAGGCAGGTGGATCACCTGAGGTTGGGAGTTCGAGACCTGCCTGACCAACATGGAGAAACCCCGTCTCTACTAAAAATACAAAATTAGCCAGGTGTGGTGGTGCATGCCTGTAATCCCAGCTACTCGGGAGGCTGAGGCAGGAGAATCGCTTGAACCCGGGAGGTGGAGGTTGCAGTGAGCCGAGATCACGCCACTGCACTCCAGCCTGGGCAACAAGAGCGAAACTCCGTTTCACAAAACAAAAACAAACAAACAAAAACAAACAATGAAACATCAATGGTCTACATGTGCCAATTACAAGACAGCATCAGAGAGGATCCAAGACACCACCAAGAAGATGTTGCCTCCAAGAAACCACTTTAAACATGAACACTTGGATTATGAGAGACACACGCAGCAGCCAGCACCTCATGGGAGATGTGGGAGCAGCGACAACTGTCCAGACAAAAGGTCATCTCCATGACTAGCCAATCTGAGGACGGTCATTATCCTCAGGCACCCACCACATGCACGTGGTGCCAGGGAAGCTGTGGCAGGTGACTAGGGGTGCTGGAAACGGCCCGGTGACAGCAGAAGCGTGACCCGGCCATGCGTCTGCCACGGCCCCATACACGTGCACCACCCGCTAACAGGCTGTGGCCAGTCGCGAGTCCGGGAGCCACGCCCAGGCTTTTGTGCCTGAGTCACCATCACAGGAGAGGTTGGTGCAATCGGCGGCCTCAGAGGATGGGGTGAGGAGTCCCCATGGGGATGCCGCAGAGCCCTGCCCTCGGTGCTCTGGGTCTGGGCAGGTGCTGGCCACGCCCCGGGAACTCAGCACAGCACCGACTCCCAGGGGCCTGCTCTGTGCCAGGTGACGGTGACAGCAAGGGGACAGCAAAGGGCGGGAGGGTCCGTGTGAGATGACCTTCCCTGGGCTGTCTCAGCACCAGGATGTGGGAGGCAGCCCTTGGCCTGCCCGGCACCGTCCCCAGCCGCCAGGGCTCTGACCTGACCCTGACAGGTTGGGTGCAGTACATGGTGCTTCGGCAAGTACTTGGCGATTCTGTTTGTTACTGGTTCTGTTACTCTATGCATTATTTTTATTTGTTTCATTTTAACAAACAGGAACCCCACCTTCCTGAGGCCCTGGGGACCCGCAGTGGCTCCAGCAGACCCCAGCCTCCCAAGCCCTGGGGACCCGCAGAGGCTCCAGCTGCGCCAAAGGCACTCACCGGCTTGCATAGGTCACGATCGGTTTTCGCTTCCATCTCCCAGACGTGGTGGCCATCTGGAAGAAAGGAGCAGGAAACGTCTGTGACTTTGTGTGGCGGGGAGCCCCCTCCCCGAAGCCCCCATGTGATCCAGACCCAGGGCCCTGAGCCCGGAGAGAGACCCCGGGAGACCCACGTAGGCCCATCCCAGGGCTTTTGTTGAGGGCAGCGCCTCAGGACCCATGTGCCCAGGCGGGGCCCCAAGCTCAATGCCAGAGTTCCCCTGGGAGCCTGGGGAAGCTGAGGACACGTGGCTCAGGGCTTGTTCTGACCCCAGCCCTGGGTGGGAAGGACTACAGGGCAGGGGCATCCTCAGGAATCTGTCCTGGCCCTGCATCTGCTGGCCTCTCACAGCCTCAGGACAGGTCACGGGAGGGTTTCTATGCCCCCGTCCTCTCCAGGGAGAGCAGGTGTGAGGGGGAGCAGGTACCCCATCATCAGAGCGCGTGCAAGGCATCTGTGCGTGGACCTAGGGCCCGGCTCTGCAGTCCCTGGCCCAGCCTCCAGGGATGCAGGAGGTGTGAGAGTGGCGACAGGGGGGCCGGGAGCTCCACGCCAGGGTGCGATGCCTGCTCGTGCTGGGGTCTACGCTGGTGGAAGAGGGCCTGGCCGCTGGGCCTGCCTCTGTGCAAAGGAACCACTGGGTAAATGCGAAAAGCCTTCCTCTGACAACTTCTTGCCCGTCAGGAGACAGAAATGCAAAACACAGGTATTTTTAGCCTTTCCCCAGTGGCCATTTGCATGTTTTTAAAAAATGAAAAGACTCCCAGAGGTGCAGTGAAAGGACGCGTTGTTCTCTCTGCTCCACGCCCGGCAGAGTGGGGACTCCAGGCGCACACGGACAAAGGCGGCCGCACCACAGCCTGGCCCCTCAGATGGGCTGAGTTTGGGGCAATTATCTCAAACTAACAGATGTCAATCTCCCACAGTCTCTTCCTCTCTTTTATCTTCTCCAAAATAAAGTCCGCACCCAAAATGAACAGTTACAGGTATACACACTTCAGTTTATCCTTACGCTCTCTCTCCAAAGAAGAGAACGTGTCTGTTACAAACCCTCAGTCACTGACAAATCAGACAAAATCTCCTTTTTCTCTGTTCCAGTGCCGGGCTGCTGTCTGCGTGGAGGGTGGAGAGAGGAAATGTGAGTCACACAGGACCCCAGAGCCGCCCAGCCGAGCCCCGGCCACGCCAGCCCGGGACGCCCGAGGTCCCCATGCAAATCACCCACCAGATGAGCCCACTCGACAGAGCCTGGCATCCATCTCTCCTCTGGGAAAAAAGTAACAGGGAACTAAAACATACGCTCAGTTGCGCTTGAAGGCATCTGAGTTTCACGAAGCAGCAAGGAGCTGGGAAGAAAGGCGTTTCCACCCCAGCACAGGTGCTGGTGACGGCGGATTCCCAGAAGCCCCCAGCCCAGATGCACCCGGCGGCTCAGAAGCCCCTCCACCCCCACTTCATAACAATCGAAATCACTCTGTGTGTAGCTAAGTCTTCGGGCTGTTTTAAAAACGACTTTTGGAGTTTTCTTATGACAAAGCCCATCTTTGGGGTGAAGCCCCGTCTGCACCCCACAAAAGACTGTGGTCCTCTGAAGCTCCAGGGCACCACAGGCTATGGTTT
The DNA here is from genome assembly GCF_024542745.1 of Macaca thibetana thibetana. Classification (NCBI taxonomy): domain Eukaryota; kingdom Metazoa; phylum Chordata; class Mammalia; order Primates; family Cercopithecidae; genus Macaca; species Macaca thibetana. Next base: position 763,144 of record NC_065595.1, read on the forward strand.
GCTCTCTGCCCAGCCCAGAAGCTCAGAGTCACAGCTTCAGCTTCCCCAGGAATTTCCCTGAGGCTGTGGAGGCCTTTGGCGCCAGGAAGGGGAGGGAGGTTGATGGTGCTGACAGGAGGGACACTGAGGCGCACAGGGCCAGGACGCTGCGTTTAATGACACCCCAAGGAGACACCATTTTTGCAGCCGAGGCAACACAGCCTGTTCCTCTCTTTATGTCCCGAGAAGGGAGAGGGACTCCAGCCGTCTCCCCATGGCCTCCTTCAGGCGGCTGCCCCACAGCAGTGAGTCCATGAAAAGCAAATGGAACGACGGCATGAAGGTGTCTTTTTCCTCCAGTGCCTCATGGGCCTGTGGGGAACCAGCCTTGCTGGAGCAGCCCCAAGGGGAGCCACGTCTGCGTGGCCAGCCAGGCCCAGCTCAGCACCTGCCACGGAGCAGCCTCCACCGCACACCTGGGAGCGCCCGCCCAGCAATCCCTGCGCAGGTGGGAGTAGATATGCTTAGACTTCCCCTGAAAGTGTGGGGAACCGACAAACATCCCTGCTGTCCTCAAAGACCCTGGCTGAGCCAGCGCCTGTGGCCTTCCCCCTCGGAGGCAGGGCCTCTCCCCGTGGTCTCCGACGTCTGTGGCTGTTTCACCGTCGACCAGGGTGAGGGTGAGGGCAGGCTTTCTGTTTCTGCTCAAGGCTCATAAAGTAACTCTTTCCAAGGCAATATATATTCACGGCCAGAAATGTCTGTCTAGCAATTGCTTCCAGAACAAGACAAAGCACTGAGGCTGCCGAAAGATGCAAATAACCTCGCATCTCAGGAAAGGAGACGCAGGGCCGCGTCCGGCTGGCGAGAGCATTGCCATGGAGGCTCCCGGCTCCGTGGAGGCCCAGGAGGGCAGGGCCGGCCCCCGCGCTGTTCAAAACCCAGCCCCTGGCAGGAAGGAAGGCAGCCGGTCCTGAAAGGGCCTTTGTGTTCAGCCTTATCAGAGCTCCGAGTCCTCAGTAGGAAACTGCCTGAGTGCAGGAGTAAAAATATTCCAGATCATTAGGGAATTCCCTGCAGTCTGAGTCATCGGGAGGCTTCCCTGCCACACCCGCGAGGTTTCCACACAGGCAGGCCTGCGGGCCCAGGAGCCTCCCAGACCCGCCAGGACCCGCCGTCTGGAGCCGGGCCACCCCCACGCTGGCGCTGACGCTGAGCCACTGTTTCCACAGAGAAAGCCACAAGGGCCACCAGTGGAAGCAGCAGCGTCCCTGGGTCCCATGGCGCCCTCGAGTCCTGCACCCTGTGGCGTCCTCCTGCCCCGCTCCCCGTGGTGTCCTCGTGCCGTGTGCCCTGTGGCGTCCTCACGCCCAGAAGCAAGCGTCCCCAGGGCATCTGTCATCCATCCGGGACTCTCTCTCAGGAGTCTGTCCCAGCCTGGCTCCCAGAGGAGATTCTGGAGAGCAAACAGCCACCCGGCCGCACTGCACATTGGCCTGCAGGGCCTCACACGGAGCCACCCTGTGACCCACAGCCCTTTCACGCCGAGGCATGTGCTCAGGCGACAGGCAGGCGTCCACACGGGACTCACGCACTGAGGTTCACGGTGGCTTTTCCACGATCATCTCCACAGGGTGGACGTGGCCCAGCACCATCGGCAGATGGGTGTGGCAGCCACATGGTGGGCTTCCCTCAGCCACAGAAAGACCCACGTCCCGATCCGCACCAACAAGGGGACCCGAGGACCCCACGCCCTGGCCCGCGCCAACGAGGGAACACGGAGGATGCCACCCTCCATGGAAGCTGCCAGGCACCGCAGCCGGCAGGTTGGGGTTCCCCAGCAGGGAGCAGCCAGACCAGGCAAGGCCAAGCGAGGGGGCTCTGGGGTGGTAGGGGCTGGGGGTGGGGAAGGGAGAGCAGGGGTGGGGAAGGGAGAGCAGGGGTGGCCGCTCACGAGCAAAGGTTTCTTTCTGGGGACAAGAAAATGTTCTGAAATTGGTGGTGGCTGCGTAATTCTGTGAAGCTACCAAAACCCGCTGAATTACACACTTTGGGTGAATTAAATGGTGTATAGATCACATCTCGATACAGCTGATAAAGAAATTAGACATCATGATCACGGGTGATATTGTCACGTGTGATCCCAAAAGGCCCGAGGAGGAAGAGGAGGGAGAGCAGCCACAAGCCCGGCACCCCCTCCTGTAGTGGGAACTGACACGATGCGTGGCCTCCCCACACCAGCAGGGCCCAGGCAGGGGGCGTCTGAGAGTCCCCCTAACGCTATTCAGAATGTGGCTTGACGAGAACCGTGGGTCGTCACTCAGTTCGAGGGGTCCTGGGCCATCTCAGGCCACTGAGCCATCCTCAGGGCCTGAAAAAGAGACGGGCAGATGTCTCCTCCCAGGGTGTGCCCTCCATGCCTTCCCTGTGTGGTCTCTGGGAGCACACAGAGAAGCCCAGGGGTCAGCCCGGCCACCTGCCCTCCTCCCAAAGATGCTGTGTGGTGATGAAGCGGCCCCAGCTCTGCTCTCGGAGCCAGCAGTGGCAGTGACTGTCCACACTCACAGGCACCCAGCAGGGTCACCTCTTCCCTGAAAACACAAATCTGGAAGATCTGCATTTGGCCTTTAAACTGTTGGACCAGACACCTCTGAAGATTTTGTCATTATGATGCTGCCTCCGGGGCTGGCATCCAACATCTTCAGGAGGCAACGGCTGAGCTGCTCTGTACGGGGACTGCCCACGCCGCAGACGCTGGAGCTGGGGACTCCTTGCTCATCCAGCCCCGTCAGAGGACATGCCATGGAGATAGATGCCACGGAGGCAGCCATCCCCCGGGTCCATCTCCCTCAGCCTACACCCCGCACAACTAAAACAGACAAGCCACAGACCTGCCTGGACTCCACCTCCCACCTCGGCCTGCTCCTCTGCCCCAGGCCAAGACCTTCCACGACGGACAGAGGAGGGACAGCAAGGCCTAAAGGGGTAGTGCCACTAGGTCTGCCGTATGGTGGCCCTGGCCCTCACCTCCTCCCCGCCTGCAAGAAAGAACCAGACCCCAGGAAACCGAGGAGCAGGGGTGGCTGAAGTGGGGGGGGCAGGCAGGGTGGCCAGCGGACACTGATGCCCCTCTGGGGAAATCGGGGCCTGCAGGGGCCTCAAGGCTTCCGCGACACCCCAGGGTGGGTGAACCACCCCGTGGCCTTGAAGGGACCTGAAGGTGAGCCCGGAGGGAGTGGCTTCAGGCCTGGGGGCTCCTCTGACCCGGCTCCCTGGGCAGACGGGAGGGTCCTTGCCTGGCGCTTCCTGCACCTGGATGACGTGGCCTCTGCCCGGGGACGTGCACCCCCCACTCGCCGTGGTGAACGTGTGTGTCCTGGCGTAGGACCAGCAGCTGCCAAGGCCACGGTGGTTCTGTGACAGCTCTGTGTCCTTGCAAGTGTCCTGCCAGCTGCCAGCTGAGCTTGGTGGCTGCTGGGTGGAGCCTCTGAAAACAATGGCCAGGTGCCTGTCAGAGCTTGTGGAAGACCCGGGAACCATGCTGGTCACGGTCCCAAGGCAGGGCAGCCTCGGAAAGGCCCGGACCTTTGGTCCCTTTATTTAAAAAATAACAACATACATTTGGCCCACATCTGGAGTCCTGACCCTCCCAGTGAGGTGGGAGGCAGAACCTCCGCCTGCCGCTGTGTGGAGAAATCTGGAAACCCGGCCTGTGTCTCCTGCAGTATGGCCAGCGCCTGCCCACAGGCCTGTCTTCTCCATGTGGTAACGTCCAGGGCCAGAGGATGAGGCGGCCGTGAGGTGGGGGCGAGCTGGGGTCCCACCATGTTGGGTTTGGGGGTTTGGGGCGAACCTGGCTGTCTGGGGTTTCTCAGGGGAGGGCTCTAGATGTGCTGGGCTGGGGCCTCTGGGAGGGGCCCGGGCAGCTGTGGGACTCTGGCTACTCGCTCCTACCACGCAGGCCCCCCAGACTCCCACATTTCTGTGTGTCTCCCTGTGAACCTGGGCAGGGCCCCCGGTGTGGTGGCTGGCACAGCACTGGGTTCAGGCCTCGGAGCTCTGGCACAACCTGTCTCTGCTTCCCAGGGGCCCCAGGCTGCCTCCGCAGAGGGGACCCGGGAGGCCACGTGGAGGGGCCCTGATTACCTGGAGATGCTGGCAGTCCAGGCCCCAGCTGGCCTGCCAGTCACGGCGGCCACAGAAACGACCACAGACGCAACCCGCACGGCCCCGCGTACTGAGCCCCGCCTGCTGCGCGATCGCCAGCAAACGGAGCGGGTGTTTTAACCCCTGGCGTTGTAGCGTGGCTTCTGCACGGCGATGACACCAAAACAGGCTTCACTGATGTTTTTGAAAAACGGCACCAGAACAGACGTGTGACTCAAGAAAAGGAGGTTGTTCAGCTCCAGCATTAACAACTGGCTCATGTTTGACGCATCCAAATCTCAGAAACTTGCGCCTTCTGTCTCATCTCAGCCAAGCTCCAGACACAGCCTGAACTCACGTTTCACGCAGGCGTTTTTCGGGCGTTTCATTTATGTTTCATTATGTGTCCCTCAGCCGCTTCGACGTTCACGCGTGTGCAGAGAAGTGCCTCACATCACACGTCGGAAGAGAGAAGCGGTGATCTTTAACGGGGGGGGGAGGGGAGGGGAGGGGTGCAGGTGTGAAGGTGGGGAGGGCAGGGGTGCGGGTGGGAGAGGGGGGAGGGGAGGGGTGCAGGTGGGAGAGGGGAGCAGAGGGGGTGTGGGTGGGAGAGGGGAGAAGAAGGGTGCGGGTGGGAGAGGGGAGGGGTGCGGGTGGGAGAGGGGAGAGGAGGGGTGCGGGTGGGAGAGGGGAGGGGAGGGGTGCGGGTGGGGGAGGGGGAGGGGTGCGGTTGGGAGAGGGGAGGGGTGCGGGTGCGAAGGTGGGAGACGGGAGGGGTGCGGGTGCGAAGGTGGGAGAGGGGAGGGGTGCGGGTGGGAGGGGGGGGGGAGGGGTGTGGGTGGGAGAGGGGAGGGGAGGGGTGCGGGTGGGAGAGGAGGGGGTGTGGTTCCCACTTCCTGCAGCTGAACCCCTACAGCCTTGAAAACTGAAAGGCTCCCGTAATGCTACGAGGAGCTTCTGAGCTGACACTCAGCCCTCGGCGCCCCACAGCCAACCTGCCTCCTGGACGAACATTCCGCACAGGCTTTCATCATCAGAAAACGTCGTTTTCCAAGGAAGCAGTAAACTAAGTCCCCAGAGAAAGGCTGATTCTGCCCCCGGCCTTTTGCGCCGCCCTGAGAGACCTGGGAGGAAGCTCCGTGGAGTGCAGGTTGAGACCCGAACACCCACCGCACTCCCGCCTGCTGGGGCTGGAGCTGGAGCTGGAGCTGGAGCATCCCGGAGGGACCCAGCACCCACGCTACGGCGAGCCATGCCCGTGCCCGCCGGTTCCCCACAGCGCAGCCCTGCTGCAGGGATTCCCTTCCTCAGGAGGGCCCAACACCAGCTTCTCCCAGCCTTCCAGGGCCGAGCAGCCGCTCCATCCAACACTTCTCAAAGTTCAGAGGTGCTGTGAACCCACGGCAGCTGAAGGGGGCCTGGCCGAGACACAGAGGCTGAGCTGGCCTGGACAAAGAGCTTCCTATGTACTCCAGAGAAGGACAGGGTGGAGCCGACCCCGGCCTGTGTCCAACATTCACAACAGCTACAACCGTCCACACCCTCAGAACGAGGACAGCCGACAGACACAGCGGCCCTTCCTGGAGAAGCCACTTCATCTGCCCGACTGACGGATCCTCGACACGAACCTCCCGAGCTCACTCACGTCCGGCCCTGGTTCCATCCGTGAGAGCAGTCGAAAACAGAACTTTAAACAGACCAGACGATCCCATCAGAAGACGAGAGGGCAATTGTGTTTTTAATTTATATTCAGTTTAGTGGTTTCTCCAAAAACAACTAGGAACTTGTCGCCAGGATGAGGATGTGGGGCCTTTTGCGGCTCCAACCTCTCACCGCACGTTAGCTCGTGTCATAAGTGACGGCTCCCGCCTGAGAAGCCCAAAGTAGAGAAAGAAAATTATGTGGATGTTTGTTCTCCGCTTTTGAAAACATGTGATATGCTAGTGTATGAATATGCAAATTATCTTATTTAACTATAAAGAATAAAATCACAAATGTGGTCTGGCTTCATCCCTGCAGTATTCACAGCTTCACGTGCTCTTGAGCGCAGCACCTATTCATTTATGGTTCGCCTGCTGTATACCAGACATCGGCTGATGCTGGGAGAGGGTCAGAGACCCACCCTGACCTCATGGGACAAGAGAAGGACATGGGCAGACAAACTGCCATTGCCTAGAAGTGTGGCCGCGGCAGCCGAGCTTAAGGGCAGAACAGGCAGCACCTCTGGCCTGCTGACCGCACAGCTCAAAGCGATGACGAAGGCAGGAGGGGCTGCCCGTGGGGGCGGCCGCATGAGACCAGGGCTGGTCCCGCATCCCCTTGGCTTCCGGCCCTCGGAAGCCAGTGGCTGCCCTTCCCCATGGCACTGTGGCACCGATTCGGCTAGTGCAATAACTCGGCTAGGGCAGGAGCTGGGGCACCTCTGCTGACTGCGTTCGGGGGGCGGGGCTCTGCCAAGGTGCCCAGGCCTCTCTGCACGGAAGAAACCACAAGGAGGCTGCTCAGGCCTGGGCTTTGAGAAGCAGAATCTGGGAGCCATGGTTCTGGCCAGTCTTGGCCCAAGCGCCTCCCTACACTGGGGGCAAAGTGTTTCTCTGCCAACGCATGGACACACACTGAAAGCTCTGAAGGGCAAATTATTTCAAAATTAGCCTCCTCCTGAGAAGGCACGGGGGATGCAAATGCCTTCCTGGTCACTGCCTTAGTTGGTTTTCTCTATAATTTAAAACGTGTTTTCCAATTATGCCCTGATTCTACAGAAAGCCACGTTAGACGTGAATGACCTCTAAAGCCTATTTTGATTGAAGCACTTAAGTTTCCGGCAAACTGTACAAATCAAGACCCCATTATCAAGGCTGAATGCCTCCGCGGTTTCCGGGGATCAGAGTAAGTGCAAAAAAATTCCAATTGGTAAATGTTAAAAAGAAAAAAAAAAATCACAAAACAGGCCCAGCAAGGCACCAGGAAGCCCCAAAACCAGAGAGCTCATGGCAGGCTTTGTGGAGAGCCAGGCCAACTCTGCCTGAACCCCCTCAAGGGCTGGGCTAGGGTCCCTGCACCCAGCCACACTGGTCCTCACTCTCCCTGCAACGCCAGGCTCCCGTCAGTGCAGCCCACACTGTTCACAGGCTCTTCTCGGAGCCAGCCAGGCCCTGCTCTGGGATGAGCGCGCTGGGGCCCAGTATCTGCAGAGAACTGAGCTGGGCCGGGAGCCACTTTGTGAGCCCTATCCCTGCAGGACAGCGTCTCCTGTGGGCAGCACAGAACCACAGGCGTGACGGCCCCAGGAGGAACATCATTCAGAAGATGCCCCCGCAGCTGTTCCGAGGTCAGCCCCAGAGCTTCCAGGCTGGGCCGGCACAACACCTACAGGCAGGGGTGACCCGGGCCCTCGGGGCACAAGGGCCTCACACACACCATGGCTGTAGCATTAAAGACCGCCCCAGCCCCCGCCATCTGTGGCACCCACACCACCCCTGCCTCCGACCCCAGGAATGCTGGCAGGAGGGGAAGGCCCCAGAGGGGAGCTCCCTCCTGCCCTGCTGCTGACCCCCAAAGTGTCCACTTCCTGCAGACGGAGGACCCCAGCAAAGCCAGCAAGCGCCTTCGCCCTCCTCTGCACGTCCTCAGCCCGCGGGCTCCCTCCGTGTCAGCGGCGATGTGTGTGTGGTGGCCCCGGCAATCAGCATCTACCTCCTCCCTTCAGCAGCACAGCTGTCAGCTCACACAAGAACTCACAGCCGGATGCAGCCACGGGCCACGCAGAGCCTCTGCTCTGTGCCACACCCCGTAAGCCTGTCCCGGTGACCATGCACAGGTGGGCCCTGCTCCACCGACTGGGAGCGGTTCCCACCAGCGCTGAAGCCCAGGCCGCAGATGACCCCTGGTGAAGAGCATACCTGGCGCTTTCTCCACGAAAATGACCTTGGAGTCCTGCAGGAAGTTGTGGCCGGACAAGACCATCTTCTTTCCGCCCATGACCGGGTAGCTGTCCGTGCTCTGCTTCTCCACCAGAGGCAGCTCCTGGGCCGAGCGCTGGGCTGCGTCAGGGGGAGAGGGGCGGTGAGGGCCTGTCCTGGGTGGGCGGCCCAGGGCACACGCGTGGCACCCAGCAGGTCACGTGTGAGCCCACCCACCCAGGGCAAGCACCGCCACGGCCGGCGGGCTGAGTCCTGCGGACGCCATTACTCCTAGGGGAGAAGCTATGCACATGAATCCTCATGGTCTCCACCTCGTGCTGAAGGCAGCATCGAAATATCCTCCTAAGACTCAGCCAGTTTCACTCAAATCACAGTCACCGCACAAATACGCAAAGGTCAGCACAGCGTGGGGGAAGCCCTGGCCCACACCGCATTCCCTGGCCATGCTCGAGCATTAGAGGAGCCAGAGCCAGGGGCCCCGGGAGGGCCACAGGCAGTAACTCAGCCGTGATCAACTCAGACCCCACATGGCCACACACTGTGGTGGGTTTGGGGGAACAGTTCAGTACCAAGTCTACACAAACGAAAAGCTGAGAGAGGGAAAGACAGCGACAGCATGTGGGACACCGACAGTTTCCTTCCCCTGCAGCGCGCGGGTGTCCACTTACAACATTCGATGGGGTTGGAGGCCACCTGCAGGGACAGCGTGCGGCCGCTGGGCTGCGGGACGTGAACACGGAACACCAGCCGTACCCGTGTGTTCTTCCTCCCGATGTCCGTCTCTCCTTTCCGAAGTTCAATGTCGGAGTTTCTGAGCTTCAGGATTCCAGCACAGTCAATGCTACCCAAAACAAAAGCCCACAGCTTTTCCTTCACTAGCTGACACGGGAGCAGAAAGGCCCGGCCCCTAGCCCCGCGAGCTCATGCCAGGGAGCTGGTCACTGTCCCTCCCCCGAGGAAAACAAGACCTTGAAGCCGCCAATGTGAGGCCCTTGCCTAGCGCAGAACAGAATCCGACGCCGGCACAGGTAAGAGGGGGCGAGCGGAGGCAGCCCCAAGAAAAGCGACTTCCACCTTCCCCTTCCCACCTTCCCCTTCCCACCGTTCCCTTCCCACCTTCCCCTTCCCACCGTTCCCTTCCCACCTTCCCTCCAGCCTCCAGCCCTGACCAAGTGGGTCCAGTCAGAGCTGTCCCGAGTCCTGGCTGCCTCTAGCACCCACGCTGGCCACGTACACGGGGATGTCACCAGAGCGGCAGAGAGCAGCCCAAGGGAGGGGCCGGAGGCACCTGCTGCTCTCTCTTATCTTGGAGTAGTTCCCAAAAAACTTGATTTATCAGAAGATGCTATTATTTCCACTATATTTAAAAGCCTTCATTTTTTGTGTGTAAAACCCGTTTCTTCTACGGTTTCATATAATCTCTTTTAACTTAATAATTTCATTCAAAATCAGGCTCCAGTAAAACATTCCATGTGTATATTCTCAATGCACTAAAAAGCAGTATTTTTAAGTTAAGAGAATGAGAATAAACAGAGACACCCTGACCACCCTTGAGTGGGCAGCGAGCACCAGGCTGGCGTGCGGTCCTGGCTGTGGGCGTCTCCCGGCCAGCCTTGCTGCCCCACATGGTGGGGTGAACACAGCCGCCAGCGAAGCCAGGACATTTACCGCGGCTGCGGAACACAAGGTTTGTTCTCGAAAACCACCTGACTGTGCCCTGTCTGCAGGAAACTTGGATTACAGCTCTCCAGGCACACCCAGGGATTCCGAATGAGCTCCCAGGTGCACACATTCCCCCCAACACTTGAAAAGCCAACGTGGAGAGAAAGCGTTCCCTTTGTTTCTGACTTAGAGGCTTTGAGTCACTTATTAAAATGCCTGACGTGGCCCCTGCCGCCATCCCTTACATGCTGTCCCTCCCCGTGTGGGGCTCCTCCCCACTCCTGCAGCCCCAGGACCTCTGCACCCACCCCCGGGGCTCCACCTGGATGGGGCACCCCCCTACGGCTTCGCCATCACACGGGCTCCCGGCCTGCGGGTCACCCTCGTAGGACGCCGTCCCTGCCCTTCGGCCCGGCTCTATCCTGCTGGTCTGCACGTTCCAGCCATCCCAGCTCAACCTGCGCTCATTCACCCATAGACGTGTTTGTCATCTGTTCCCACCATGGTACCATGGGAATCTCTCAGGGACCAGCAGTCCTCTTTCCTGGCTGCCTTCACAGGTCAGGGCCAGCGTGCCCAGCACAAGCTGGGATTAAGCGAGTAAGGCCTTATTTGGAAATTACATGTTTTGTCCTCGGCTTACTAAAAAATTCACTTTTAAACAAATTACAGTGCCAAATTAGACTCAGAACGTCAGCGCAGGCCTATCCGTGTTGTCCGAACCTCCTAACGTGATCCGGATATGCTGACTGCTTTAATTTTTTGATGCTCACGTTTTAACCATCCTTCTCATTACAAAACTGCTGTATTCAGAAAGAAACGGGGGTCCTGTTTAGGAGCTAAATGCGGAGGGAGGTATTTATAGCTGCGTATCTGAGATATTACTTTAAGTGGCAACATACACAGAGCTGAAACCCTAGAGAGAAGCAAATCCATTGTCAAAAGCAAGAGTGAGGTTTACTTACTGGCTGTTAAACCAAGAGTGTCCTAGCCACGGAGCTTGGAAGTGCAGGGGGCCGGCCAGACCCCCCAGGGCCGGGAGGAAGGCACACCCCGCCCACCGCCCCCGCCAGAGGTCAAAGGTCGAAGGTCCCCGCGCTTACACGGCTCGCATGCTGTTCTCCGGAAGGAGCGGGATCTCCAGGACTTTGGTGTTGGAGAGGATGGCCTCGTGGCTGGTGGTGGACACGGTCTTCCCCGTGATACGGTGCACCTGGTAGAAGGCGTGCGGGCGCAGCAGGCGGTCGTCCGCCGTCCCGATGAAAAGCTGTAGCATCAGCGGCTCACTCTCCAGGTAGCCATGGAGCTGGCGAGAGAAGAGGAAGCACCACTCAGCACCCAGAGTGCGGACCCCTGGGAGCCACCGAATGCAGAGAAAACCTGCAGTGGGTTCGAGGCCTGCGTCCCCCTGTCCTACCCACTTTGCATTTTTCTGCCATATCATACTGGTGTCTTTGTAAAGCAGATTAGAAAATGCTTTGTTATCCTAATGGACCTGGGCACTGAGGGTTAAGCTTTGAACACACCTGTGGCCACTTTCAAACACACACACACGTATGCACACACCTGCACACATACTTGCACTCTCACACGTGTGGGCATGGATGTGCACACGTATGCATCCACACATGCTCACTGTGTGTGCCCACGCCGAGGCCACGGTGAAGCTGTCCAGGAAAGCTGAGCCCTCGCTGAGCCACGGGCAAGGCTTGCTTCACCAGTAAATCCAGATGAGACCCTGCAGGACACGACCCATCTTCCTGTGTTCCATTAACCTGGAACTGGGCAGCGTGCAGCTCCCACTCCTGACCAGGGATGCCACACTGTGTGCACACACACGGCACAACGGGCCTCGGGCCCCAGCACCCTTCCTGATGGCTCCCTGCACCTCTCCTCCGGCAGAGGCAGGGGAGTAGGGGAGTGCTCAACACCGTCCTGGCAGCTGAGCAGAGGCAGACGCTGGCGGCAGACACTGCCCAGGGCAACCGTGCATGGAGGTGTCTATCGGCCGCACCACCCTGCAGAGCCGCTCATGGCTTCTCGGCCGGCGCCGTGTGTGTGAGACTCAAAACCCACATCACTGGGATAAGACTCTGGCCAAATGGAGCAGCCCCCGTGCTTCTGCCAGGACATGGGTGGCCGGGCCCCGCTCCCGCCTCTGGGAAGGTCTGCGCCTTTCGGCGGGGCACACGCGTGTTCAGGACCAGCTGTTCTGAGGGATGAGTTGCTCATCGGTGTCTGAGAGGTAAATGCAAGGTGCAGTGCTGCTGCCTCTCACCCTCCTTCTCCGTACCATGGAGGCGTGCTTCCGCCTTCGGCAGTGAGTCGTTTTTAGAAATGTTTGTTTTTATCTTTAACGCTCCCATTTACAATCACTATAGTGTGATTCTATTTGAAAGAGGCCGATTTGGTTTGGAACACGAACGTCTGATTCTCAAAGCAAGCACACAGGCCTAGAGAGAGGCCGCAGGAGTCAAACCCTTTGCACAGTGGGGCCTCCCACAGGGCCCCTCGTTCAGAGCGCCTTCCCTTCTGCATCCCCCAAGTGGGGCCTGATGGGCACCAGCCTCAGAGCCCTGAGATTAATCAGCAAAATCTGTGCAAGGCCCGTGGCAACACCCAGCCCCGGGAACCGCTCATCCTGGAACGCGTCAACCCCTCTGATCACGTTTGGAGTCGATTTTCTCACTAAACTAACTTTAAAATCTTTGACCACCGATGGCAACTGCAGCACTACCACCATGTGAAGGCTCCAAGCCCGGGCTCCTGCAGGCACGTTCCAGCCACAGGAAAATGCGGTATCTGCCCCCACCACGCAGATGCCTGCCGCCCACTCAGGGCCAGCAAGGCGGGGGAGAAGGTTGGGGAGCCCGAGCCGGGGGCTGCTCCTCAGACTGCAGGGTATGGAGGATTCTCAGATGTCAGTGGGCAGAGGGGAGATGGCCCTGCAGGGGCCCGGGCAGGCAAAGAGGCAGCCCCTGCTCCGTGGCTCCAGCTCAGCCTCAGCCTCAGCCTCCGGGTGGTCACCACAGTAAAGAACAAACCAATCTCACTGGTAGCTGAACTCAGAGCCCCCCAGGGAGGAGGCCACAGTGAAGCGATGGCTGCTGTCACCAAGGGCCTGACCGTGAGGCCCAGACTGATGGGCAGGGCCTGGGACGCCACGTGAGGCCGAGCTGGGACCCAGGCCCCGGCTGAGACATCGAAGGGGCGTTTGGGGTCTGAAGTACAAAAGCCAGAGGCTGAATGAAGGCATCACGTGGGAACACAGTGGGGAAGCCACAGACAGGGACGAGGACACAGCCCCGATGTGTCAGATGCCCACAGGAGTCTCTGCACCCAAAGCCACCAGCACCCCATTCCAAAGTGATTACAGCTAAGACCACGTAACTCCGCAGAACAAGCCTTTCTTTCCCTTTCCACTGCAGCCCCCTCTTCCCGCATGAATACACAAGTGTCTCCACAGTCAGGACGGGGGACGCTGGGACCTGCCTGTCCAGCCCTTAGTTCCTCGGAAGACAGACTCCAGCCTTTTGCCAAATTAATGAACTTCCTGAGATACCTTAACTCTCTGTAGGATTCAAACACCTTTATGATGGGAAATGTAAGAAGAGAAACAGAGATTAAGAGGCAGATTCTGCCACACAGTATTCCATTTTCCGAGATTTAATACCTAAAAATTTAATTTACATAGAAAAAATGTAAATGAGTCTCTGACCAAAACCACCTCTGGGGGTGGGGGAGGGGCGCCTGGGCAGCTCCGAGGGCCTGGCCAGGGTCACGTGGTCTTAAACTACAATTTAAAATTCCCCCAGGATCCCTGTGGCAGTTCTCTGATGGTGTGTGGAATGCTGTGAATTTGGCGTATGACTGTATCCTTTAAAAAACATGCCATTTCAGTGAAAATGGGAATATTTAAGGTGTAACCTGGGAGGTAAACATCTATTATTTAAAACATGAAGTTCATTTTAAGAAAAGTAATTTAAATACGTCACGGGCCCCACTGCACGGGCTTTCTGCCTCTGGCACAGTACAGAACCTGTCAGAATCCTATTTATAAAATTACCTGTCACAACAATGACCTCCCTTTGCCTGAACCTTAACTAAACAAAATGTATTATTCTACTGCTGAGGTGTAAGAGTTTCTGAGTTTCCTACACATTAAAATGTTTGTTTTTAGCTCCTGTGCTGGCCTCAGCACTTACAAGGTAACATGACGGGTAGAGGATGATCGAGGCCAAATGTATTCAATGCGGAACTCAGCTGTGCACACGCAGGGGAGGGAGGTGTGGGGTGGACAGAGGCAGCTCACGACTAGGAATGTCTCACCCTCCGCCCCATAGTCTGAGCTGCTGCACAGAAATGGAGCCAAGGCGACCTGGAGTCAGGCTCCTCTCCGGGCAGGGCACAGGAGCAGCTGTCAGCCTAAAGGGAAATTATGCATTTAGGGCCTACAAGTAAAACCTGCATTTTTCAAATTGCCCCAAGGAAGTCCCCACAGGGACAGAAAATCTGGCTCACAAACCGGTTTCAACCCCGATTCCCCCCACGCTGCGTTAATTTAAGAGATTGCCATGCTGTGTGGACAGCGCCTAGGGTCCTCTTTGCAGCCCTGGAATCCTCATCACCCACAACAGCAGCCAGAGGTGACACTTCCAGGTGAAGCCCACGGGGCGCCTTGCGGGGCTGGGCCTGGGGCCAGGGGCCAGCGAACCAGGCCGGAGAACACGTCCCTCATGGGAGGACGTCCAGCCACATTATCCACCAAAGCACGAGAAGGAAGGCATCAGAGACCCCGTGGCTCCACCCTCGGTGCAGGGGCCTGGCCAGGATGACATGGCGGCCACTGCTGCAGAGCCAGGTGTTCCTGCGGGAACGAGGCCCACCTGACCCACAGCACGCCCGTCTGACCTATGGCCACGGCACAGGCCCGCCTGACCCATGGCACAGGCCCGCGTGACCCACGGCACAGGCCCGTGTGACCCACGGCACACCAAAGCAGATGAGGCAACAGCACAGGGTACTTGTAAAAAAACCCAATTTGATGCTTCAGGGAGACTTTACTCAAGATACCAGGAAAAATACAAACAAAAAGTAAAAGACATCAAAAATGGAGCCAGTAGTCGAAGGGAGCAGGCTAAATCCGAGGTCGGTGGAGAAGCAGGACGCGGCCCCCACATCCTCCCTCTCCTTCCCCACTTTTCTCAGCCAGGCCTCACCTGCCAAAAGCAGGACAGGCGGGGGCTGCACGGCTGCCGGTGTGATTTCTGTGCTTGCCAGGACTTCGGGCTCTGGGGTCCACAGTGACATTCCAGGTGAAGCCGCTAAGAGACAGCCACGCTGCATCCACTTCCTCACCTGCTGGCTGTGTGGTGTGCAGAAGCCACGTGAGTGTGGGCGTGTGAACCAGAAGTGTGCGTGTGCAGGCATGTGTGGCCACGGGGGTGCCTGTGTGTGCAGCGCCGGTGTGATCTACCGGGTGGTCCATGAGCAGTGCTTCCCTGTAAACCGGCCCAGACCTGGCTTTAAGGGGAGCTTCACCTGCCGGACGCCCTGGCCTGGCCCTTTCAGATGCAGGAAAGGGACTGAGGGGCCTGGGGTCTCCCTCTAGAGCAGTGTGGGCTTGGGGTGGGCGGGGGAAGCCGGGGTCTCCCTCCAGAGCAGTGTGGGCTCAGGGTGGGTGGGGGAAGCACACAGCCTGGCCCCGCATGCCTCTCGTCCTGGTTCCCAGTGTGCAGAGCAGAGAAGGACCAGGGGAGGAACGCGGACACCATGGCTGGAGACTCAGGCCTGAGCCAGGAGTCGGGGCAAAGCGTGGTGTTCTCTGAACACACGTGTGCATGTGTCCACACACACATGCACAGCCACACTGGGAAATGTGCACACACCCCACAGAGTGTGCACGCGCGCGCACACACACACCCCCCACACGTGACAAGCCTCTGACCCACTGGCACCAGCTCACTGCTCTCTGGGAAGTTCTAGAAAAAAGTTTTTTTCTCCTTTTAGGTTTTATTTCTATCTGTCTGGCCACAGTTGCCAGCCTCCTGACAGACCCAGAGTGCACGAGAGAGGCCTCCAGGAACCCCACAGCCAACCCTCCCTCAACCCTCCTGGGAACAGATCTCGGCCTTGCAGGAGCAGGGCCAGGCCGTCCCGACCCCCAGGTACCACAAACCTGGTGCCGTTGGCATCATGAGCCCTGGCATGGGGCGCCAGGTACCAGGACCCACAGCAGCTTTCGCCATGTGGCACAGCCCTTCCCAGCGAGGGTGGGCAGACCAACACCTCAGGGCTGGGGTCTGTGGGCAGCCTGGGGAAGGGGCCTTGTGCCTGGCAGTGCCGGGACACCTGCCCAAGGCTGGGGGGACAGGACCAGGATCGATCGTACCTTCCCTCCCGCAGGTACCATCGGCAGGAGGATTCAAGGGAAGTGTCACGTGCCCGGCAGGAACCGAGGCAGAGGCCGGGCAGTCCTGACCCCACAGGCTTACTGCACGCTGAGGCCTGAACAACAGAGGCTACATAGCAAGCCCGCTGAGTGGATTCTCACACTGGTGAACGCACAGGCACCGGCTGGGAAACTAGCTCCTCCCTCCCCATCCCTGAGGGACAGCTCCACGCCCCTTCCCGTGACAGGGGAATACGACGATGCGACGACGCCTCCGTGCAGTTTCCTGCACGAGAGGCCCCGGGTGAGTAGTGGGCGCTGCCCTCACTACCATGCCTGGTAAAGGAATCTATCTGCAGAATCTCTTGAGTGACCGATTCGTCTTCCCAGCTCTCAGGGCTATGTGTGCATGGGCCCAAAGCAAGCGTGTGCATGACTGTGTGCGTGCAGGTGTGTGCCCATGTGCGCGGGTGCACAAGCCAACAATACTGAGTTCACACCACGGAGTGTCACCTTAATGCTGGGAATCCTTCCCGTGAACACAGTTGCTTTCCTAGTGATTTATAGATCGTGTTCAGATCCATAGGTAAAACTGAATTTGTGGCTGTAAATCAAATCTAAAGGGACTCACAGCCCTGCATAGGGACCTTCCAGCCGTGATTGAAAAAGTGCACTCAGCCACAGGCTTGGTCTTGACCGGGAAGGGCTGTTTCAACATAAAAAGTCTCTTGGGGTTTTCGGTTTTCAAAAAGGGGCAGGCGGAGCTGCAGGCCTGCCAGGCTCTAGCTGAGTGCGCCCCACTCGCTACACGGGAAGCTCTGGTGTGTCCCCTTCCAAACACAGCTGTTGCTGTCTGGGTGGGAGTGGGGAGAAAACTCGGGTTTCTTGATGCTCAGAGCTGAGCTCCGGGCTGGGGCCCCAAACCTCCACCTGACTCCAACCAGATGACCTGCAGGCTACGGCAAGGCCCGGACCACCGGAGCAGAAGCTCCCCAGGAGGGGCCCAGCATGAGCACCAACAACCGCACGCTGCTGCAACCACCACCCGCGGCTGCCACCGCACGTCTGTGAACCAACATCATATCCCCACTCCAGAGAAGCAGTGCTGAGCTGCAAGGGCCTGTTTCCCGGACCCGGCTCTCCAAGGTGCCTTGGGCTTTCTTCCCAGGTCCCTACTTTTCTAGCCCCTTCCACTGACTTTGGAGAAAGATTATTCAAACCAGAAGCCCAGAGAAGGTGCTGGAAGGATGTTGAGCGGCACCCCCGGAATGGACACGGCAGGAGCCTCTCTTCTGGGAGACGTGGTGCCCGTGAATGGCAGGTGCGCTGTCACCTGCACAAAGGCAGCCGAGGTTGCTAAGCAGGACCGACGTCGTGGCGAGGGTGGATGAGGTGGGGAGGAGTAAGGCCGCCCGGCCACGCCTGCGGGTCCCTTGGACGCGCCAGTCTCCACACATGTACGCGGGTCTCCACGTCTCTCTGGGACAGCAGCCCCAGAGGCCGTGCTTGCCGTGGAGAGCTGGTGCCCTGCCCCGCCGCCTTGGCCCACCGCACTCCCCACCTGTGCCTTGCAGGGACCACCCTGCCCCACCAGTGCGCTTCCCGCCTGGACCTGGCAGCAATGGCGCTCGGCACGAACCCCAGACTCACCAGAGCGAACCCCAGACTCACCAGAGTGCCGACAGGGCCGCGGGGCCAGGGCACCGAGGTGGAGGGTGCAGGGCACCAACGCAGCTGGAAGCGCCCGGAGAAGAGACAGCCACGCTCACTTCGGCTGAAGAAGATTCTGCCCCGAAATACCACATTTAGATTTAATTAAATCTAATCAATCCCCACTGAGAAGCCTCGACCTTCTATGGAGGAAGAATCACCTAAAATGGAACTCCTGAAACAGGCAAGTGGGAAATGCCGCGACCCCGCGACCCCAGGCCAGGAGCATATAGAATCCACGGCCCACGGCCACGAAGGGAGAAACGGCAACCTTCTAGAGACATCCGTGCCACTGAGAGTCGCGTCGCCCGACACCAAGCGGCAGGAGAGCTTGTCCTTTGTCAGAAGCGAGGTGGTTTCCGCTCAGAGCCTCCTCCGACTCTACCCCGGCAGGGCCTGATGGGCTCTGGGCACAGCCCACCCACAGCCAGGGTGCCCTGGCTGATCTCAGGGAGACATGTCAAGGAGCTGGCAGGGTGGCCTGAGGACGGGCAAGCAGCCCCTGTTCATCCTGCCTCCCTGACAAGCCCTCCCAGCTCCAGAATGGCCCCCAAGCCTGCTGGTCAGTGGCTCAAACACACCAAAACTGAAACCATGGGGGAGAAAGGCCCAGGAGCGCCGCCCGCCCAGCAGCCATGTGCACCTCCAGAGCCCAAGAGCTACACTGACACTCAGTCCAGACACACAGGGATGAAGGGCCCGAGGAATCCCGGGGTGGAAGAGCCACCATCCAGCAGCACCCCTGCCCCTCCTCTGGGGCCCGCACCCCACAGTGCCACAGCCCTGCGCTCCCCAATCTCCGGGTGAAACCTATTTCCCTAGAACATGGCCTCGGGGAGCCTCACAGGGTGAGACCTGGCCAATCTATGTGCTCCAAGTGCGGACGATGGTGTGTCTCAGCTCTGCAGGGCCCAGGGGCCGTCTGTGCTGTCCCCAGCAAAGCACCTCTGTCCACAGACAATGCCCAGTGTCCTCCCTGAAGGCGGGGGGTATGGCTTGAGGCAGGTCCACGGACAGGAGCCAGGCACAGATGGGCACACATCCACGGACACTCCCAGCCGCCACTCCCACATCTGGCCTGGGCAGGGCCCGGGCAAGGAACAGCCACCAACATCACAAAGAAAGCAAGCAGCCGTCCCACCCAGCAGCTCCTCAGAGGAGTGTCTCTGAAACCATGTCTCGTTCCTCTTAGAACCGACACTGACACAGAAACCTTGGACTCCAGAGCTAGTCAGACACAGCAGGGCACAAACCTGGGAGGCTTCAGAAATGGCTGCCACCCTCAGCACTGGGCAGCGCAGCCAGCAGCTGCTCTTTCCCGGGAGAACCCAGCTGGGTCACAGCCCCAGGTCCTTGGAGAAACGAGCAGGGACCTTCCGTGGCCAACATCACCTGCAGTCACTGGACACCTGCTGGGTGTGGCCCAGGGGCACCATGGTGTCTACGGGGAAGCAGGGCCCATTGCTCAGGCAGCGAGGAAGGACCAGGCCCCACACGAGAGCCGCTAGGGTGCCGTCTCCCCACCGGGTGATGGTTGCCACAGGTGGCCGCTTCTCATGTGGTCTCCAGGTGATGTGTCCACCCCTCCTGACCCACCTGCACCAAATGTGGGTTTTCTGAGGCTGGGATACAGTGTGTCCCAGTGAGTGTGCAGACCCCTCTCTACCTAGGAAAGACCACTGGGAGCCCCTTCTGTGCTCCTAGGAGTGGTCACTAGTAGCAGCTGTGCCACAGCCCACGTGTCACCTTAAATTTCCCCAAAGCACCAAGAAGCCAAAGCTCTGAAATTACTAATAGAAGATTGAGGAGGCTGATGGTCTGGGCTTAGGGACGCTCATGTGTCTCGTATTTCCTGTCTCAGCTGCACACCCCCTACTCCAGCGGCCAGGCCTGTCAGGAGACCCAGGCCACATTTTTGCCACTTTTTCCAGGTGGCGCAGCTGTGGAATGGTAGTTAAAAGTCAGTGTCACAGACCTGCCAGAGGCCACATGCCTTCCCTGTGCCAGTAAATCTCCACAAAATTCCACCCATTTTCTGAAATATTGTCATGACTGTTTTAAGCAGTGAATGGCTGGGCCGACCTCATTCCACGTTGCTCTCCTGACATAGCGAATCTGCCCCGTGAACACCCTCCCAGCAGCACCGCGCGTCTGTCCCCATCGCTCGAGACACAGCCCGTGGGCTTTGCTTTAGGGAAGAAATAAATGGTGAATCCTCGTTCATCATAAAAGCTGACACCGTATCTCAGGGTGGCTCGGGCTTCAGCACTGCGCTTCTGAGAGTTCTTGCTCCTGGGAACACACACACACAGCCCGACAGCAACCACGTCTGCTCTCCTGGCCGCGTGCGCTGCGGGAGCAATGGCATATGTGGAACTAGGAAATTCCCTGTGCGTTTATGTGCTTGGCAGGCCAGGGAAGGGACAGTCATTTGCCCTGAAATTTTGCTGAAAGAGGAGAGGGCTGTTGTCTAGGTTTCAAGGCAGACCCATAAAAAATTAATCCGTGCCTCTTGCAGGCCTCCGGCGTTTGGCAGCAGCAGTGCCATGGCGTGCGGTTTTGTGGTCAGACCTGCACTTTAGTTTCCACCCCATGGTGTCCTCCCTATGCGTGGGCCTCTGCGGGACTCCCTGGGCAGGGCCAGAGCGGCTGCTGTTGGAGGCTCTGCAATAGCACAGCTCCTGGTGGGGCCTCGGAGCTCTGATCAGGTAACAGTGTGTCCCAGCAACCACCCTCCCGGGCTTTCCCATATAACAGCCCTGCCTGGCAGGGGACATGGAGAACCAGGAGCTCCTGTGTGCGGCAGACCACTTAAGAAAGCGTGGATGAGGCCCTGCGTGGAATAGTGTGTGCGTGGTCATCTGTCCACGGTATTCACGGGCTCTCAGGAACCTGCTCCTCACAGTACTGAACACTTCCTGAGCCCCTGCCAGCTGGGGAAGGCACCACACAAAGTGAGAATTAGTCAGGACCACCGGCCCAATGCCCATTTTAACAAGCAGAAAGGAGCTGCCTCGCAGGGGGCTCCACTCCTTGGTCTGCAGCTGTCAAGTTTCTTACATGACAGAAAAAATATCTGTTCCGGACCTACGGGGGCAAAGTTGACCCATAAGCCAGACGATGGGAGGAGAGGCCCACCGAGGCCGCCGTGGGCACCAGCGGGCCCACTCCACCCTGCGTCCTGAGCTTGGGGTACGGCCAGGAGCCCTCCCTGGGGCCAGTCTGGCCTCCCGACTCTGGGTCCTCACCTGACCCGCCAGCCCCTCTCACTGCACGGCTGAGGCAGGATCCCAGACCACCTGCCCTCACCTCTTTGCGGACTCAGTCAGCCCCTCTCCTGACTGACGATATTACAAGCTGCAAACCTAAAATGCTGTTTCAGAATGGGCCGAGGCTTCTCGTTTCACATTCCAGTGACCTATTAATTATTCACACAAACCCGGCCTCCTGTGTGATGGGTGAGATGCTATCGGGCAGGTTATTTTGGTGACTTGGTAAACAGACCTGAGTTATTTGACCCCTGGGTCAGAGGTCAGGCTACATCCCACAGAGGTCCACGTGCCCCCACAGAGTGGTGGGTGCCAGGGAGGTGGCAGCCGAGGGCCAGGGACGTGTTGCAAAGACATCTTCTCAGGGCCCTGGGCCCTTCCCGGCTGCCTCCAGAAGAGTGTAGCTGCGATGAGCAGTGGAGGACGCAGGCTGAGGACGGGGTGACTCGTGTGAGGAACACATCGGGCGAGGGGCCTGCAGGCCACGGTGAAGAGGGCAGGAGGGAAGGAAGGAGGCGCGACCAGAAACAGAGAGGAGGAAAGCAAGGCAGAGTGACCAGGGCGGGTGCTGCTCACGCAGCTCAGGTCCTCCTCGGACGGAGAGGGGAGCCGGATTCCACGTCTCCTCAGGGACCATGGTCCCCCTCGATGGGCAACAAGCAGGCGGAGGACCAGCCTCACCTTCACGCCCGGAAAGGCAATGGGTCACGTGAAAAGGCCTCAACGGCTATACCCAGGTGCTTCTCTGCCCTCCCTGGCCAGAGAAGGGGAGGAACACTGCCTGTCTCACCCCAGACCATCCTGGTGGAAAACCTCTAAGAACCAGCCTGATGCCGGCTGCCCACATACCGAGGTGACCAGGAATGAGGGCACAGGCTGTGTGGGGATGAGGAGGTGAGACAAGAAGAAAAGCCAGCAGCCCCCCACAGCACTCGTGAACTCCCGGTTCCAGCCTCGCTGAGAGCAGAACAGGCCCTCTGGGGTGAGGAGACTGTGTGTACAGAGAGATCCTCACCCTCAGGCAGAGCCTGCTGTCAGGGCGGAGGGTGGAGGGCAGAGGGTGGCGGCTGCCCGAGGTGCCACCATCAGGACACTCAGTGTGAGCCGGGATTTGGGGGAAAGCCGAGGCTGGAGGGAAACACCCGCTACGTGTCATTTTTAGGCCTGGCGGGAAATGCTGGTGAGAAGCAGACAGCAGGCGGACGCCCCCTCAGCCTCCCCTGGAACCAGCGGCCTGGCGAGGTCCCAGCATGGGCAGATCCAGACCGGCCCACCGAGAACTGGCGGCCAAGGTGCTGGAGCGGGGGCAGGAGGGGCCAGTGACAAGGGGGCTGTGCGGGCAGCAGCCGAGGCCGGCCGGGCTGCTGGTCACTCCCTCCGAGAGGCTCTGTCCAGGTCACGTGTTCTACCAGGGCCAGGTGAGCCCCAAACGGGCCTCTTCATCCTTGGTTTCCCAGGAGCACTGAGGCCCATGCCGGACCCGTCCCCACCATCCGGACCCGTCCCCGCCCTCCGGACCCGTCCCCGCCCCCCGGACCCGTCTCCGCCATCCGGACCCGTCCCCGCCATCCGGACCCGTCCCCGCCCCCCGGACCCGTCCCCGCCATCCGGACCCGTCCCCGCCCTCCGGACCCGTCCCCGCCCTCCGGACCCGTCTCCGCCCTCCGGACCCGTCCCCGCCCTCCGGACCCGTCCCCGCCCTCCGGACCCGTCCCCACCATCCCCCTCACACACGGGGGCAGAACGGTCCTTACCCGCAAACCGCACCCTGCAGAGGGGGCGCAGCCATCACCACGGCCGAGGGCCCACCAGACGCTGCAGGGACCACATCCGCCAGGGGCTGCCGGCCGTCCTGAACCACCCAGACCCCCTCGCGGATGGCTCCAGGGCCCCACTCTTCCAGGCTAAACCACGCCCTGTTCCTTTGATGCTGGCGTGTCTAGCGCCATGGCAGCCATAACAGGGGTGGCCTCAGGGTGCGGATGGCGTGATCATGGCAATGTGGCCACAAGAGTAGGGGCTGGCCTGGGGTGGTCTCTCCCCGGCGTGGGAACGATGTCATCCCCACAGAGACGGCAGGCGGCACGCTCAGTGCTCACTGGAGGGGGCTGGCCTCCTTCCCTCTGAAGGAAAGGCCCGAAACAGGAGGAGCCCCGGATGCCGGCCGTCCCTCGCGCCCCTCGGCGCCCACAGGTACCCGGATGCCGGCCGTCCCTCGCGCCCCTCGGCGCCCACAGGTACCCGGATGCCGGCCGTCCCTCGCGCCCCTCGGCGCCCACAGGTACCCGGATGCCGGCCGTCCCTCGCGCCCCTCGGCGCCCACAGGTACCCGGATGCCGGCCGTCCCTCGCGCCCCTCGGCGCCCACAGGTACCCGGATGCCGGCCGTCCCTCGCGCCCCTCGGCGCCCACAGGTACCCGGATGCCGGCCGTCCCTCGCGGCCCTCGGCGCCCACAGGTACCCGGATGCCGGCCGTCCCTCGCGCCCCTCGGCGCCCACAGGTACCCGGATGCCGGCCGTCCCTCGCGCCCCTCGGCGCCCACAGGTAAGAGCGAGCGCCTGCCCGGAGGAGCAAACACCCTTTCCTAACCTGGGGTCCATGCTCCGAATGCCTCCTGGAGAGAAGGTGCTGTGTTCTACTCATGCACTTTGCTTCCCAGCTGCGAAACACATGGGAACGGGGAGAAGTGGGGGACGGGGGGGAAGTGGGGGACGGGGTGGACGGGGAGGCCGGGCGCGGTACGAGTAGGGGGCCAGGCGCGGGAGAATGGGGACGCTGGGCACGGGAGGCCGGGTGCGGGAGGACGGCGACGCAGGGCGCGGGAGGACGATGACGTAGGGCGCAGGAAGATAGGGAGGACGAGGACGTAGGGCGTGGGAGGGCGGAGAGACTGGGCACGGGAGGACGGGGACGCAGGGCGCAGGACGGGGAGGCCAGGTGCGGGAGGACGAGGACACAGGGTGCGGGAGGAGTAGGGGGCCGGGCGTGGGAGAATGGGGACGCTGGGCACGGGAGGATGGGGAGGACGAGGACGTAGGGTGCGGGAGGGCGGGGACGCAGGGCGCAGGACGGGGAGGCCAAATGCGGGAGGATGGGGAGGCCGTGCGCGGGAGGACGAGGACACAGGGTGCGGGAGGACGAGGACGCCGGGTGCGGGCGCACAGTGCTCTCCTGACCGCGAGAGCTGACAGCCACCTCCCCAGGCCCCCCGCTACCCTCCAGGGCTCAGCTGCACTGCAGGAGACAGCGGGCTTTGATTTTATGGACCAGCTTTTTGAGCTGTAGTGGACAGACGATTCACAATGAAGAGAACAGCATTTCTCAAATGCAGGAAACTCCTGTGTCAGTGGTTCCCAGTGGCTCTGACCAGCCACCTGCAGCGCCCACCACCCACGGCCTCGCCCCCGCGCCCCCAGGCCAGTGCAATGAGCCTCGTTTCTGAACAGCGGGAAAGGGGCTGTGTCGAAGGATGTGCTAAAATAACCCAACGGCAGTGAGTGCACGTCTGCGGTTCCGAGGAGCTTCCACGGCAACTGAGAGCTTTCTATTCTCATTTGTTTTATAATTATGCACAAATTCTATTTTTATCCAATTTGTGGTCCACCAACTGAAAGAGAAAACAAACCCCCAAAACCCCCTCTTTTTAGCTGCTTTTACCTCACACTTGCATAGACATAAATGCCACAGATACATCTGAAAACTCTTTAAATTACTAATTTCTCACAATGAGATATGCTGATAGCGCCTGACGTTTTCCATGCAGGGGACTGTTTTCTCCTGCGTTTCAACGGAAAGGTCTCCTTCTGTGGAAACACAAGGCCAGCCTCTCCTATTCTGCTGCTGCTCACACATGGGCCACTTGATTTGGAATAATTTTTGAGGGTACATTTTAAAGATATTTTAAATTACTGTTTCAAGTTTCCTGAGTCCTCCAGAGCACCTCGACCTCTCAGTCGCATCTGTATTGATAGATTTCAGCACCCTAAGCCCAAGACACCCAGACAGCAGAACAGAGATGGGGTTCCACAAGATTCCAGAAGATGCAGGGAGGAGTGCCCAGCACTGAGCCGTGTCCACGGAGACAGGTGGCACCAGGCACCGGCGCTACTCACAGGTAGGTGAAAATACATCCATTAAAACCCAGGGCTGCCTGTAGTCCCGGCTACTCGGGAGGCTGAAGCAGGAGAATCGCTTGAACCCGGGAGGCAGAGGCCGCAGTGAGCTGAGATCGCATCACTGCACTCCAGCCTGGGTGAGAGCGAGACTCCGTCTCAAAAAAAAACAAAAACAAAAAAACAAAACAGACAGACAAAAACCTCAGAGCTCTCTTCACACTGTTGGTCCCACTTTACCCTCCAAATAACAGACCTGATTCCTACAACTGCCCCTCATCTGGACATGGTGAAAAGGGCGATGGCCGGTGACCCTCACCGATACAATTCACAGCAAATGGGGTGGACGAGGCCATCATTTCTCTATTGCCTTATTTCCACTCTTTCTTTCACTGCCTCATTTCCTGTCCCTTCTAATATCCTTTCCACTGAGCAATAACAGGCTTTCGGTCAGTGAAAACCGAGGCAGGGACGGGGAGGTACAGGCCTGCAGGGACGAAGCATGGCGCAGCGCTGTCTGACCTTTCCCACTTGGGAGGGTGGAGACTTTAAATGTCAAACTGGCCGCTGTGCACTCAGGTGTCTCCCGCATTTCCTTGCTTCAAGCACCGACAAGGTAGGTACTAATTGGCATCAAGCACACAGGCCACAAACATCACGTTAACAGCATCTGCAAGTGCTGGTGGAAACGCCTCGCCCAGCACCCTGCCTGCTAATGCCCTGCTGCCGGCTGTTGCGCTGGCAAACAGCCATTTGTCCCTGTGGCCGCCTTCCCTCCACTATTTATCTAAATGGAAAAAAATAAAAACACGGGCCACCCTGCTGAGCACCCCTTCCGGCTTGCATCATTTCCTAAGTAACGGGGCTGGGGCACCCGGTTTTCTGCTGTTGGTGTGTGCTGGGAAAACGTCCTCTGCATTGCTGCATGGCCTGGAGCCCTGGGGCCGGACACCTTTGCTGCTCTGTGGCTGCCAAAGCAGTGGACCCAGGGCCTGGGGCTGATGAGGTAACAGGTGAGACTGAAGAAAATGAACACCCATGGCTACCCGGGACCCACATCAACACCTGGGGTGCAGAGGGGGGCATGGCTCTGTGTGCAGACGCTGCCCATCCCCGGTGCGGTCACTACACACCTCCCTGGACAGCCTAACTCTATGTGGCTTTCCCCCAAGGTGAGAGCAAGGTGAGGAAGCCACACAGAGCCCAGGAAGACAGGCCTACCCCGGCAGGGACACGGCTGCCAGCCCCAGGCCCACTCTGAAAGCCACTCCTCCTCTCCTCGGGAAGCACCTTGAGCCCTGGTGCCCCCAGCACCCAAGCCCAGAGTGTGGGATTCCGCAGGGCTGGTGGGCCACAGAACCTGCATTTCTCAGGGCCCCCCACCAGGCGAGGCTGGTGCTGCTGGTGAGAACCCCAGAGTTCAGAGGCTTTAGAGAGAGGAGAATCAACCCCCTGAAACATCCACACCACAGGCAGCATCCGTGGACACGAGAGCTGCTTTGGGCAAATCTGAAAACAAAGAGGGAGGGTCTGCACGTGTGGAAGCAGGAGGTGCTGTGCCACGCTCCCATTCCAGCTCAGGGGCGGTGAGCAGCCGCCCAGGACTAACCACGACATAGCATTCAGCTGGCCTGGCTGGGAGAGTCTGTGGTTTCAGCACAGTTAGCTGTGGCTCTAAAGTTACTTTTGGACCAAAACAGCAAGTGGCGTGCGAGTCTGGCCTCGGTGCCTACCTGCACGATGGGGTGTCCTCCAGCTGACGCCTTCACGGCCCCCCGGCTGCCCTCCGTCTCATAGTGGGCTCGGTGGTGGGACTTGGGCTGCACCTCAATCCGAAGCTCGTACGGGCCCGAGTGGGATGGCAGCTGCCAGTCCAGGGCGGGCAGGGTTGGGCTGGAAGGGAACA
This sequence comes from Macaca thibetana thibetana, assembly GCF_024542745.1. Taxonomy (NCBI): domain Eukaryota; kingdom Metazoa; phylum Chordata; class Mammalia; order Primates; family Cercopithecidae; genus Macaca; species Macaca thibetana. The sequence continues at coordinate 790,240 of NC_065595.1, forward strand.
GAGCAGAGGAGGCGTTTAGCGCCACACGGACCTCACCCGGGCCACACGTGCCGCGCTCAGCCATCACCATCTTGGGTGGACACTTCCTCAGTGAGCGCACATTCTACACGGAGATGGACAAGCCCGTGTCGACGCGATGCTTACTCATCGTGACCCGTGGCCATGGCCCGGCCAGTTCTCTAAGACGGAAACATTTTCCAAGCACAACCTTAACACACTTCTCTTCCTTCGTGACAGGCTTCTATCAGTTACTTAACCCTCCAGTAAGACAGGTTTTAGAACTCATTGAAAATCTTTTTTAAAATCTAAGAGGTACAAGCTGTGGTCTAAGAACAAGGAAGCTCAAACCTCTCCTTGCTATGAACCAGCTGTGCGGCTGCTGTTGGACAGGTGACTAACTGGGCCCTTTATAAAATGGTGGGTTTGGAAGACATGGTGTGTGAAAGACCACCAGCCCCCAGATTCCATGATTGCTGCAAGATGAACAGAAGGGCCTGACTGAGGGCCAGGAGGAGGAACCGGGCGTCCATGGAGGGCAGTGAGAGAAAACGCAGCAGGGCGGGGTGCGACAGTGAGGGCTTTGGGAGCCTGCTGGTTACTGTGCACAGAGGACACGCGCCGCATGACGCGGCGGGTGACAGGTGCCGGGTCTGTCCTCAGAGCCCATGGCTCAGCTGGGGGCTCCACGGCCCCTGTCCTTTCAGGAGATGAATGTTTGGTGTGAAAGGCTAAGGTGAGGTCCTGCCTGTGACCTCGGCCTGAGGGTCTTCCCAACTGTGTTCTGTAGGAGGCCCAGGTGGACTGTCTCAGCATTCCTGGGGGCCACACCGTGCACCCAAGGGGTTCTCGCATCTAGGGAGTGGCCTGCCCCCACGCAGCACCATCCACGCAGGCACCACCTTCCACCCCATGCAAGAGGCCGGCGCTTCTGCCATCAGAGTCTGTTTCTGGGAGGCCCAAGGCTCTGTGGCCGCTGCAGCCCTGGCCCAGCCTCCTCTTCCACTCAGTCTGTCTCCTCAGCACTGCCTGCTGCAGGGGCCAAGGCAGGCGGAGGATGCGGTGGGACCCTCCCTGGACCAGCACTGCTCAACAGATCAGGTACAACACCCTGCATGGGCAGAGCCAGCCCAGGGCCCAATGACCGTCCTCACCGCTATGTGGGCAGAGACCCAGGGCCCGCCGACCGTCCTCACCACCGTGTGGGCACAGCCAGCCCAGGACCCAACGACCATCCTCACCGCTATGTGGGCAGAGACCCAGGGCCCGCCGACCGTCCTCACCACCGTGTAGGCACAGCCAGCCCAGGGCCCGCAAACCGTCCTTACCACCGTGTGGGCACAGCCAGCCCAGGGCCCACCGACCGTCCTCACCACCGTGTGGGCACAGCCAGCCCAGGGCCCGCTGACCGTCCCCACCACCGTGTGGGCACAGCCAGCCCAGGGCCCAACGACCGTCCTCACCGCTATATGGGCACAGCCAGCCCAGGGCCCAACAACCTTCCTCACCACTATGTGGGCAGAGACCCAGGGCCCACCGACTGTCCTCACCACTATGTGGGCAGAGACCCAAGGCCCGCCGACCGTCTTCACCACCGCGTGGGCAGAGCCAGCACAAGGCCCAGCGACCGTCCTCAAGGCTATGTGGGCAGAGACCCAGGGCCTGCCGACCGTCCTCATCACCGTGTGGGCAGAGACCTAGGGTCCGCCGACTGTCCTCACCACCATGTGGGCAGAGACCCAGGGCCCGCTGACCGCATTGTGGACTGGGGCCCCTGAGGTCACCCTCCACACAGGGCCTGTGACTCCCCCATCTTCAGAACCAGCCCCTCTGCCAGGACTCAATTATCGCCTAGAGCTGCTGACCGTCATTCTATGTCCGTTTTAAGTACAAGCCACAGAGACATGGGACACGCAGGCAGCTTCTTGGGAAGGGCAGGTTCCGTGCGATGCAGGCTCAGAGCAGGGGCATCTGCGAGTTCAAGGAAATTGCCTCCCGAGCCCCCAGAAGGCCCCCACACCTCAGGACACACTGTGAACCCAAAGTGACCTACAAACAAAACAAGGGCGGGACACGGTGGCTCACGCCTGTAACCCCAGCACTTTGGGAGGTCGAGGTGGTGGGATCACGAGGTCAGAAATTGAGACCATCCTGGCCAACATGGTGAAACCCCATCTCTGCTAAAAATACAAAAATTAGCCAGGCATGGTGGCGGGTGCCTGTAGTCCCAGCTGCTTGGAGGCTGAGGCAGGAGAATTGCTTGAACCGAAGAGGCAGAGGTTGCAGTGAGCCGAGATCGTGCTACTGCACTCCAGCCTGGGCGACAGAGCGAGACTCCATCTAAAAACAACAACAACAACAGCAGCAGCAGCAGCAGCAAAAACCAAGGCCAGTAGCAGTGACTCACGCCTGTAATCCCAAAACTTTGGGAGGCCAAGGGGGACGGATCACTTGAGCTCAGGAGTTCAAGACCAGCGTGGGCAACATGGCGAGACCCCATCTCTACAAAACAAACAAAAAATAAAAACATGAGCAGGATGTGGTGCACATCTGTGGTCCCAGCCACACAGGAGGCTGAGCGGGGAGGATCCCAGCCACACAGGAGGCTGAGCGGGAAGGACTGCCTGAGCTGGGGGAGGTTGAGATGGCGGTGAGCCAAGATCGCATGGGCTTCAGCCTGGGCAACAGGGCAAGACTCTGACTCAAAACAAACAAAATAAAAACAATGGGCAGAAAAGACTGCTTTAAAGAGAAAAGCCCAGGAGGCTGCTTGAATGGAATCAAACACATAATTTTAAAAAATATGAACACCTAAAATGTTCCTTAACAAGACTACATATTTTGTGACATTGGAAGCTTCATAGTAATTTGAAAACTTAGAAATAGATTTATACAAAGATGCACCTGGCAGGCTCACCACCCACCTCCGCTCTGTGGGGTTTTGGGCTCTGCGGGTGCCCAGTGGACCCCGACAGCCACAACCGCTTCCCTGACAGAGGAATCTCCAAGACGCAGCTTCGCGGGCTGCACTGTCCGAGCTCTTTCCCACGGGAGGTGATCAGCACGGACGCCCAGCATCTGCTAACGCTGCCAGGTGGAAGGAAAGGCGGCTGGACCCAGGGCTCCGCACAGGAAGGACAAGAGCCTCTAGAGAAAGGCTTCCCTGCACAGAGCTCGGGGCCAGCTGTGAGTCTCTGGGGAAGGGAGAGGGGGCAGCTGCAGGGCTGGGCAACGAAGGGCCCCTCTGCAGCGGCCACACCCACTCCTGGACAGGCAGGCACCAAACAAAGTCGTGGATGGTGCGAGGTGGCGCCTGTCTCAGGTGCCTTGTACCTATCTTTTTCTATGAATTGAAAAAGCAATAGGCCGGGCGTGGTGGCTCACGCCTGTAATCCCAGCGCTTTGGGAGGCCGAGGCGGGCGGATCATAAGGTCAGGAGATCGAGACCACAGCGAAACCCCGTCTCTACTAAAAATACAAAAAATTAGCCGGGCGCGGTTGTGGGCGCCTGTAGTCCCAGCTACTCGGGAGGCTGAGGCAGGAGAATGGCGTGAACCCGGGAGGCGGAGCTTGCAGTGAGCCGAGATCGCGCCACTGCACTCCAGCCTGGGCGACAGAGCGAGACTCCGTCTCAAAAAAAAAAAAAAAAAAAAAAAAAAAAAGAAAAAGCAACAAATAAAACGCAAAATTCACAGCCGGGTGCGGTGACTCACGCCTGTAATCCCAGCACTTTGGGAGGCCGAGGCAGACAGATCACCTGAGGTCAGGAGATCAAGACCATCCTGGCCAACATGGTGAAACCCCATCTCCACTAAAAATATAAAAATTAACTGGGCGCAGTGGCGGGTGCCTGTAGTCCCAGCCACACTGGAGGCTGAGGCAGAATTGCTTGAACCCGGGAGGCGGAGCTTGCAGTGAGCCGAGATCACGCCACTGCACTCCAGCCTGGGTGACAGAGTCAGACTCCGTCTCAAAACAAACAAACAAAAAAACAAAATACACAGTGAAAAAAACTGGGCTCACCGGATTCCCAGGAAAGTTAAGACACAGAGAAGAGACAGAGCAAGAGAAAGGAGAGAAGAGGGAAGAAAAACAGAAAAGCCACCTCCCCCACTGCTGGTCTGCTTAAAGGCAGATGCATTTCCTAAAGATGAGGTAGTCTAAACCACTCTGCAGTTGACTATTACATAAGAATAAGTTTGTGTAAACACAGCCATGTGTCACTTTATGACGGGGACACACTCTGAGAAACGTGTCCTTAGGCCATTTTGTTGTCGTGGGAACTCATGTGAACCGACTCGGTGTGGCCAGTGCACACCCCAGCCATGTGGCTCACGGCTCCCCAATACATGTCTGCACGGCGTGTGGCTGTGCTGAACACCGTGGGTGACCGCCTCACAGTGGTCAGGGTTTGTGAATCTAAACACATCTAAACACGGAAAAGGTCCAGTAAAAATATGCTCTCATGATCTCACGAGAACCCTCATACGTGAAGTCCGCCGTTGACCTGAACCGTGGTGCAGGACTGCATTTGGCTCTGGAATCATTTGCAGATTTAGTAACACAGTGTGTGCACGGCGTAAAGCAAGAATGATTTACAAAATAAATATCATAATCCAGACAATTAAGATGATTGGTTTTGGTTGGAAATTTTCAGCATGAATTTGGCAGCTCTACAAATTTGTGTCTCTGGTTCAGACAAAAGAGCCCAAATGAGCAGGAAGGGAGCCTGCACTGCTGCGGAGACGGGGCCGCTGCTGCCTATGCTCCACCCCACTCCACTACACGTGCTTCCTTCCTGGGGATGACAGCCGGGGCACCCGTGGGCAGGCGTGCTTCAGTGGGGGGGTCTCTGACCAGCCTAGCCCTGGGAACTGCAACTTGCTTGCTGAAGCCCTGAGCTCAGGACTGAGAATAATTCCAACAACTTCAAAGTCATCTTCGACGTAAGCCAATTTTTTTAAAAAGTGACACTCAACGCAACCAAAAAAAAAAAAAAAAACTCCGGTGAAATTTGCATCCAACGTCTACCTGGTCTGGACGGTAACCGATGCTCACAGAGCCACGGTGTGTCTCTCTCTCTCTTTTTTTTTTTTTGAGATGGAGTCCCACTCTGTGGCCCAGGCTGGAGTTCACTGGCGCCATCTCGTCTCACTGCAGCCTCTGTGTCCCAGGTTCAAGCGATTCTCCTGCCTCAGCCTCCTGAGGAGCTGTGAGTACAGGTGCACACCACCACACCAGCTAATTTTTTGTATTTTTAGTAGAGATACAGTTTCACCATGTTGGCCAGGCTGGTCTCGAACTCCTGACCTCAGGTGATCCGCCCGCTTCAGCCTCCCAAAGTGCTGGGATTACAGGCGTGAGCCACCGCGCCCGGCCCACTGCGTGTATTTCTATAAGAATTTTTACAAAATGATGCATCTTAACAAAATGAGATGCATAATCCGGTATTTTGTCTTTTCTTTTTCTTTTTCTCTTTTTACTTCTTAGAAACAAGGTCTCGCTCTGCTGCCTAGGCTGGAGGGCAATTCTCCAACTCCTGGGCTCAAGGGATCCTCCCACAGTGCTGGGGTTACAGGCACGTGTCACCATACCTGGCCTTTTTATGAAAGATAGATCACATTTTGAGCACTTTAGCATATTCAGAAACAATTTAATCACAGCATCCCATTTACCACAAGGACCATCCTCCCTGTACTGCCAGACTCTGCTGTTATAAACGTCGGTGACACAAACATCCACACAACCAACTCCCAGGCCACACCTCCGGTCACGCCCTGAGTGCAGACCCATGGATCAGAGGCGTGACCATCTCGAGGCTCCCTGCAGGCGCCACCAAGGCCGCTGCTGGTGGGTCTGACTCACCCACCGGAGTCCGGGGCTGTGCTTGGTCTTTGCCGATGTGTTACATCAAGGCAGTTTTCTGGGCTGCTGTTTGCATCTTTACATGACAGTTAAAAACACGAGTGCAAGACTGAGAACACCACACTGTGTACAAATAATAAAAACAAACACTTCTAAACCACCAGGGTAAAACTTCTAGAATATCCCCTTGATTTATTTCCTGTTTCTCACTAAAGACACCACAGGGCCTGGCTGACCTTCCAGCCTGCCCGCCGGCCCGAGGCCCGCCCCCCACCACACAGAGGCTAGCCGTCCAGCCCCAACAACCCACCGCACAGAGACCAGCCATCCAACCTTCCCAACCCACCGCACAAAGGCCAGCCATCCAGCGCCCTCCAACCCACTGCACAGAGGCTAGCCGTCCAGCGACCCCCACCGCCCACTGCACAGAGGCCAGTCGTCCAGCCCCTTCAACCCACTGCACAGAGGCCAGTCGTCCAGCCCCTTCAACCCACTGCACAGAGGCCAGTCGTCCAGCCCCTTCAACCCACTGCACAGAGGCCAGTCGTCCAGCCCCCACCACCCACCGCACAGAGGCCAGCGGTCCAGCCCCCACCACCCACCGCACAGAGGTCAGCGGTCCAGCCCCCACCACCCACCGCACAGAGGCCAGCGGTCCAGCCCCCACCACCCACTGCACAGAGGCCAGTCGTCCAGTTCCCCCCCGGCTGCACACAGGCCAGCCGTCCAGCCCCCACCACCCACTGCATAGAGGCCAGCCGTCCAGCTCCCCCCGCAACCCACCGCACAGAGGTCAGCCATTCAGTGCCCCGCACCACCCACTGCATAGCGGCCAGCTGTCCAGCCCCCACAACCCGCTGCACAGAGGCCAGCCGTCCAGCATCCCCCACCACCCACCAGAGGCCAGCCGTCCTGTCCCCCTGCCACACAGAGGTCAGCCGTCCAGCCTCCCCACTGCACAGAAGTCAGCCATCTAGCCACCCCCCACCCACTGTACAGAGGCCAGCAGTCCAGTCCCCCCCAACCACTGCACAGAGGCCAGCTGTCCAGTCCCCCCCAACCACCGCACAGAGGCCAGCTGTCCAGCCTCCACCCCCACCCATCGCACCGGGGCCAGCCATCCAGGGAGGCTCACTGTTGTGCATGTTGACAAATTGGGCAAATACTGGTCCCCCTTCCCTAGATCTATTCCATACAATCCATAAAGTAAAACCTTGTGATTTCACAGACAATGGGACATGGGTCTTGAAAACTTTATGTGAAGGACAACATCACAGCACAGCACAGAGACACCAGACACGTGGGTACACGAAGGGCCGCAGCCCGGGGGACCCCTGCAGACATGGAGACGGTTCAGCCTCCAGGAGCCCCCACCATTCCCAGCCCATGCCGGCTTCAAGCCGAGGACCTGTTCGTCCTGAGCTCCTGCAGGGCTTCCCTGATGAGTCTGGAGAGTTGAGAAGGTACTAGGCAGAATGCAAGGCGCTGCCAGCAGGGAGCCCCTCTGGGGCCTGGGGCTGGGGCATGGCGGCTGCCATGGGGCAGCCCTGGGGGCCAGGTGGGGCACTGCCTCCCCCAACTTCCCACGAATCTGCAATGGCTGCAGAATCAAGTTTAAAAATGCTTCTCACTGAGCCAGATGCAGGCTCCACACCCGCAGCAACACCCAGAGAGGCTGCAGCCAAGTCACGGGGGTCCGGCCTTCCCGCCCCAGCAACACTCCCCAGGACCCCTATGTTTGCTGCCCCTCTGGGGGTCCGGGGACGGTGCGGCCACGGAGGCTTCAGGTGGATACCAGGGGGCCCAGAGCTGCCAAGTCTGAGCCTGCAGGTCAAAGGGAAACACCTGCCAGGCCCTGCGAGTCCCGACACGGCTCCCACAGCAGTGCAGCCTGGGTCCTGCTGTCCTCACGCTGGGGTGGAAGTGGCGTGGGACGTGGCGTGGAGGACAGTGGCCCCCATGGCCCGGGGAGCCGGCCACACAGTCCTTTCCACGGGAGGAGCTGTTCACGCCCCTGAACCTGTGTCTCCCTCACTTGGGAGGGGCGTGAGGGATTTTTTTCAGCCCAAAGCTCACAACAGAGATGCCCTCTGTGCTGGGGTGGGGGGGGGGGGGGGAGACAAAGATATGCCCTGGAATGATCACTGTCTGATTCTAAATCGCAGGATTTTTTTTTTTTTTTTTTTGAGACAGGGTCTTGCTCTGTCACCCAGGCTAGAGTGCAGTGGCCTCATGGGATCCTCCCACCTAGTAGCTGGGACCACAGGCACACCACCACACCTGGCTAATTTTTATATTTTTCGTAGAGATGGGGCCTCCCCATGTTGCCCAGGGTGGTCTCAAACTCCTGGGCACCAGCGATCCTGGCGCCTTGGCCTCCCACAGCACTGGGATTCCAGGCGTGAGCTGCCACGCCAACGCACGTGGGTTATCTGTTTAAAAGGCCGGCACGGGACTCATTTATCGTGGTTTATCTGTTTAAGTCTTCTACAGTTTGTTATTTGTACAACCAAAAAAGTGAGAAACTTTGCTCTCAGGTCTTGCGTCTCGGCCTCTGCCCAGCTCATCCCCTGCCCGCCTGGTGAATGGGCTTCAGTTTCCAAATAGCTGAGCCTGAGGCCCTGCCGGGTCCCTCCCCCTTAGAAAGGCCACGTCCCAGCATCTGAAAACACCCTCCTCGTGAGTGGCCCCCACCCTGCCGGGGAACGATGAGAATCCCGGGATCGCGCCCTCAGCGGCAGAAGCCCAGAGCCGAGGCAGTTCCTTTGTTTAAGTAGTTTGAGTAAAATCCTTTAATTCTGATTTTCCAAGGGTTAAAGCCTGTACATGCCCATTGCTTAGGTGAAAACTGAAGGCTGCTCCTGACTCCTGCAGTTTCTAGACAGACAAAACGACAGACTCTGAACTCAGCAGGGCCACATCCGCCCACAGGACGCGACAGGAGCAGCCTAGGGAGGGCGAGGGTTCCAGGGTCCCCTTGCAGCCTCTCCTCGGCCGGCAGCCACAGGCCTCATAGCCCTTTGGTTGTGTGGGGGTTTTTCCCTTAATTAAAAGGAAAGAGAGTGAGAGAGAAAGAGAGAGAGAAAGAGAGACAGAGAGACAGAGACAGACACAGATGGAGACAGAAACAAACAGAGACAGAGACAGAGACAGAGATGGAGAGACAGAGAGAGACAGACACAGAGAGGCAGAGACAGAGGCAGAGAGACAGAGACAGAGACAGAGATGGAGAGACAGAGAGAGACAGACACAGAGAGGCAGAGACAGAGAGAGATGGAGAGACAGAGATGGAGACAGATGGAGAGACAGATGGAGACAGAGATGGAGAGACAGACAGAGAGAGGGACAGACAGACAGACAGAAATGGAGAGAGATGGAGAGAGACGGAGGGAGAGAGATGGAGAGACACAGATGGAGAGACAGAGACAGAGAGACAGAGATGGAGAGACAGAGACAGAGAGAAAGAGAGAGACGATCGGTGCATTTCCCCGACGTAAGGCAGCCTCTGGGTCTTCTGGGCTTGTGTTTCTGGAGCTGCCCCAGGACCACACAGCAGCCAGCGGTCAGGGGCCCCGAGAAGGCCAGCCTCGCCCCGACCTGTGCCGGCAGAACTCGGCCCTGAGAAAGTGTTGCCCGCCCAGGAGAGGTCGGCCTTCCTGGAGGGCAGCCCAGAGCCGGGCCTAAAGAGGCCAGGTGGGCCCGCACACGCCGCGTTTCTCGGTGGTAGCAGTGTGGCGGCATCTGTGCGTCACTCCCAACATGATTCCCGACCCCTGGCTGGGCCTGGCCACTGGACGCAGCCTTCACCCTCCCACAGCCTGCCCCAGGGATGACCCCACAGACCACGTGGTTTTCTTCCATGACCCAAGGCAAGGCCTTTCACAAAATCCCGCCCAGCAGGCCAGGGAGTTGCGGGAGGGCTCGGCGGCCCAGGCAACCTCAGGATTTCAGGAGTCGGAGGGGGCATGGGGGCACTGCTGTCCCACCCTGGGGGTTCACCCAGAGGCCCCGGCCTCCTGTCCAATGGGCTGGCTCCCATGCACCCCTCCCTGAAGCCAAGGCCGCCTGACCCTGAGGCCGTGGGTGGAGCCTCCTCTCCACATGGGACCCAAGCTCTGTGCCCGTGGGATGAAGGCGGCCCAGAGTGGGGCACGGGCCTCACAAGCTGGCAGGAAAGATGAGATTGGTGGACGAGAAGCAGGTGATGGGCCAGGGAGGGACCAGAAAGGCAGGGACACCCAGCCTGGCTCTCCTGCCCGCCAGGTGAGGTTCAGGATGCAGAGGCAGCCCCTACAGTTGTCTGTGCCTTGGCCTCTTGTCCCAGGCAGTCCGGGTCCAGCCCCTTCCACCAGGACAGCGGTGCAGGCACCAACAGCCCATGGCCCACCCGCACTTCCCAGGACAGAGGTGGCCACGGGCAATGTCCCTGGGGCAGGACCTGCTGTCCCCATCTGTCCTCCCCCAGGCCGGGCAAGTGGATCCCAGACTCAAACCAAAGTCAAAGCCACAGACCGGGAGCACGCAGGATCCGGGCTGTGAGGCCAGAGTGTCAGGGTTTTGTTTTAAAGGGCACATTTGAGGATTTCATAAAAACTGACGGCGTCCTGCGGCTTCACCACATGGGACTGGAGCACGGCCAGGGCACCGACCCTTCCTTGTTCTTTGGAAAATCAAAGTCATCGCCTCTCTACAGGCCCCACCCCTCCCAGGCCCACCCCTGTATCTCGTGAGCCTCGAAACGGCTTTGGACACAGGACCTGCCGTCCCAGGCCCAGAAGCCCCCGACACTGTCCCCACCCCTCTATCTGCCCTGCCCTGCCCCGGACGCGTGAGAAGCTGAGCTCAAGACCCTGAACCCCCACCCCCGAGGCAGCCCCCAGCCCTCGCCCAGAGCCAAGAGCTCCCTGTGGGCCTCCTCCCAAATGTTAACATGGGGGCCAGAGCACGCTTTCTACAAAGCCCCCAATGTCAACCTTTCTCCCTCCCAGAAAAACTACACAGATGGGAGAAAGCACCTTTCCATGGCTCCCAAACATTCCTTGCAGCTCAAGGGTGGGAGGGGACATTTGGGGAGCAAAAGGAGCCCGTTGGGAACCCAAGCTCAGCGGGAACGGGGCCTCACTGTGGGATCCCAGCACCCCGGGCAGCAGGAATGGTGCCTCACTGTGGGATCCCAGCACCCCTGGGCAGCGGGAACGGGGCCGTGCTGTGGGATCCCAGCACCCCTGGGCAGCGGGAACGGGGCCGTGCTGTGGGATCCCAGCACCCCTGGGCAGCAGGAACGGGGCCGTGCTGTGGGATCCCAGCACCCCTGGGCAGCGGGAACGGGACCGTGCTGTGGGATCCCAGGGCCCCGGGCAGCGGGAACGGGGCCTCACTGTGGGATCCCAGCACCCCGGGCAGCAGGAACGGGACCGCGCTGTGGGATCCCAGCACCCCGGGCAGCAGGAATGGTGCCTCACTGTGGGATCCCAGTGCCCCGAGCAGCAGGAATGGTGCCTCACTGTGGGATCCCAGCACCCCGGGCAGCGGGAACGGGGCCTCACTGTGGGATCCCAGCACCCCAGGCAGCAGGAATGGTGCCTCACTGTGGGATCCCAGCACCCCTGGGCAGCGGGAACGGGGCCGTGCTGTGGGATCCCAGCACCCCTGGGCAGCAGGAACGGGGCCGTGCTGTGGGATCCCAGCACCCCTGGGCAGCGGGAACGGGGCCGTGCTGTGGGATCCCAGGGCCCCTGGGCAGCAGGAACGGGGCCTCACTGTGGGATCCCAGCACCCTGGGCAGCAGGAACGGGACCGCGCTGTGGGATCCCAGCACCCCTGGGCAGCGGGAACGGGACCGCGCTGTGGGATCCCAGCACCCCGGGCAGCGGGAACGGGGCCTCACTGTGGGATCCCAGGGCCCCGAGCAGCAGGCCCCACACTGAACACCCTCACTGTCCCTCACTCCCCTGCCCGCCGGGACAGCAGCTGCTGGAGCCGGGGCCCGCTGCATCTTCTCAGGTTTACTCCGTGGCTGGAGAGCAACAGTGTGGTCCAGAGGGCGGGGAAGTCCCCTGGGCCCCCGCCACACCCCCACTATCCCCTCATCCCCAAGTTCACACCAGGGACGGGTTCTAGTCACTGCACACGCAGACTCTTCCCAGACCCCAAACACCTTCTCAGAGGTCTCCAGGGTCAGGGCCCATCTGCCATTACTCAGAGGAAGTTTTGGCAGTGAGAGGCCTCAGACTGCACTTGCCATGGATGGCTTATAAAACAAAAACCAAAACCAGAAAAGTCATATTGCACGAGTTAATGTGGGGTGGGGCACAGATCAGTCATGGAACTGATTCCGTTTCTAGTGGTGCCAAGACCGCCCGGCTCAGCGCTCAGAGTTCACTCAACCTCAGCTTGGACCTATGGGAAACCTGGGGGTTTCACAAGAAATGACCACATTCTGGATGTTCACTGGACAGCAGCCCAGGTGATTCACAGGTAATACTTGGAGCTACAACAAATACAGTGGCTTCTCCAATCACCTACGGGATCTTTCAAAATAGGGACGTGTCACTCTCCAAGGACTCCTGTCGTGAATGTTGCCAAAACAAAGGATGCTGAGACTCTGACGCCTGGAACCACAGAGCACCCTTGGCCCTCGGGATCAGAGGAGACCCAGCAGCAAGAGGCACCCAAGCTTCCAGCTTCACGCTCAGCTGTGAGGTTGCCACGGGGACAGGATGCAGCCCGCGGTGGCGGCACCGCCAAGAGCTGCTGCTTCACCCCAGTAAACACGGAGTCGCTTCACAGCCCTCTCCTGGTCTCTGTGCCTGCAGCACGGCTTGTGGACGGTGACCCTGCCTCGGAGCTGACACCTGGAGGCCGCTGGGCCACGTGGACCTCAGAGCCCAAAGTGCTCCAATACCTGCACTGCACCTGGCCAGAACCGAAACCTGAAGGCTTGACAGCTTCTTACCCTTCCCTCGATGCCTAGAAGTTTCCACGTGGCTAGTCTCCATTTCCTCATCCACAAAAAGAGGCTGATCCCTGCTCTCCACCCCCACAGGCCCCGACACTGTGCTCCCAGGCCCCCGGGGTGGCCCTTGTCCCGCACCGCCCCTCGCAGCCAGGGCTCCAGGTGAAAGCAGACGTCATCCAGGCGCTATTGCGGACGGCCCAGTCTCTGGAAACACACTCGGCCTGTCTGCCCGTGGGAGGAGGCCAGCATTGCCTCGCGATTCCTGGTCTGTGCCACGTGTCACCCTGGTGTTGGGGAACCCTTGAGTTCCGGGAACAGCGGCCTGTGCAGAGGGAGATGAGCTGGGGTGCCCCACAAGCCTCAGAACTGCTGTGATGGGGGTCAGAGGTGGCGAAGGCACAATACTGATTCTGCACGCCATCAGACCACATTCCTGACACACATCACGGCTTCCAGCGTACAAGTGTGTGTGGGCTCCATGTTTCCGGCGAGAAAACGCTCCTTCCGTAAGCTAGAACCTCTGGCCCTGGGAAGCAGAATCAAGCTGCTGATGGGTTTTGGGGGTTCCTGGTACATGAGTCCCCGCGGGGCAAAGTCAACATCTACACGACCCTCCTGGAGGGGCCTCCCTCTTCCCCCCTGCAGCGACGTCGCCCGGAAACGCGTCCCCCTCTTCCCCCCTGCAGCGACGTCGCCCGGAAACGCGTCCCCCTCTTCCCCCCTGCAGGGACGACCTCGCCTGGAAACGCGTCCCCCTCTTCCCCCCTGCAGCGACGTCGCCAGGAAACGCGTCCCCCTCTCCCCCTCTGTAGCGACGTCGCCCGGAAACGCGTCCCCCTCTTCCCCTCTGCAGCGACGTCGCCCGGAAACGCGTCCCCCTCTTCCCCCCTGCAGCGACGTCGCCCGGAAACGCGTCCCCCTCTCCCCCCTGCAGCGACGTCGCCTGGAAACGCGTCCCCCTCTTCCCCCCTGCAGCGACGTCGCCAGGAAACGCGTCCCCCTCTCCTCCTCTGTAGCGACGTCGCCCGGAAACGCGTCCCCCTCTTCCCCCCTGCAGCGACGTCGCCAGGAAACGTGTCCCCCCTCCCCCTCTGCAGCGACGTCGCCAGGAAACGCGTCCCCCTCTCCCCCTCTGCAGCGACGTCGCCCGGAAACGCGTCCCCCTCTTCCCCCCTGCAGCGACGTCGCCCGGAAACGCGTCCCCCTCTTCCCCCCTGCAGCGACCTCGCCTGGAAATGCGTCCCCCTCTTCCCCCCTGCAGTGATGTCGCCCGGAAACGCGTCCCCCCTTCCCCTCTGCAGCGACGTCGCCCGGAAACGCGTCCCCCTCTTCCCCTCTGCAGCGACCTCACCTGGAAACACCTGGAAATGCATCCCCCCTCCCCCTCTGCAGCGACGTCGCCTGGAAACACCTGGAAACGCGTCCCCCTCTTCCCCTCTGCAGCGACGTCGCCTGGAAACACCTGGAAATGCGTCCCCCTCTTCCCCTCTGCAGCGACCTCGCCTGGAAATGCATCTGTCGCACAGCCTGGTGCCGACGGGACGCGGCGTGCAGGTCACATGGTCTCACACGGGAAACCTTGGGGGGTGCACACGGCGTCTGGTGTGGCCTTTACCTCTACTGTCTCTACCAAAAGCCGACTAATCCCTGTGTGTCTAACCCAACTTCCAGAGATATTCTAGAAGCACTTATAAAAAAGAAAATCCCATCATAATATAGTAAACGTTTTGCTCAAGAATCCAAGAAACATTAATTCGCACCTAAGAGTCTAGTTCTGAATGTGAATAACTGTTGTCTTCCAACTCTTGACTCAAGTTTAATCCCAAGGCAGGAAGTTCCTGTGGCTGCCCAGCTGCCGGAGCACCCACCCCCAGGCCCACCTTCCTCGCTGCTCAGAAGCCAGGCACAGGAGCAAATCCTGTTTTGTCTGTGGTCACCGATGCACATCAGGACCAGACACTTCCTCCCAGCGGGGCCATAGGCAGCTTAGGAAATCTCAAAATTGGGAACCTGTGAAGGCTTCCAGCTCCTTGCCGTCCCCACACTGTCTCCACGGGGACATCTGAACCAACCAGGCAGGTGCTGACCCTCCTAGGGTAGCTTCTGGGCACACGGTCTTCGGTGAGATGGGGCAACGTTTCAGATCTCAATGATCTGACTTTAAAACTCTGGCTCATGCCTGCAATCCCAGCACTTTGAGAGGACAGGTCGGGAGGATTGCTTCAGGCCAGGAGTTCCAGACCAGCCCTGGACAACATGGCAAGACCCTGTCTCTACAAAACATAAACCATTAGCCAGGTGCGGTGCCACACATCTGTGGTCCCAGCTACTTGGCAGGCTGAGGTGGGAGGGTCACCCGAGCCCAGAAGGTCGAGGCTGCAGTGAGCTGTGATGGTGCCCTGCACTCCAGCCTAGACGACAGAGCGAGACCCTGGCTCAGAAATAAAAAAATTATATATATGTATGTGTATATATGTGTGTGTGTATATATGTATGTATGTATGTATATATGTACATATGTGTATGTGTGTGTATATGTGTGTGTATATATGTATATATGTATATATGTGTATGTGTACGTGTGTATATATGCGTGTGTGTATATATGTATATATGTATGAGTGTGTATATATCTGTGTATATATGTATATATACGTATACATGTATGTATATATGTATATATGTAAGTATATATGTCCATATGTGTATGTGTGTATATGTATGTGTGTATATATGTATATATATGTACATATGTATATGTGTGTGTATGTATATATGTGTATATATGTATGTGTGTATGTGTGTGTACATATGTATGTGTATATATGTGTGTGTATATATGTGTGTATATGTGTGTGTGTATATATATGTGTGTATACGTATATATGTGTATTTATATATGTGTGTGTATATATGTATGTGTATATACGTATATATGTGTGTGTGTGTGTGTGTGTATATATATATGTGTGTGTGTATGTATATATATCTGAGCGCAAAGCCACAAAGCCGCGTTGTTTCACCCTTTCCAGGAACACAGTGCCTTCTCCTCCTCATGGCTAACAACAGACATCGACAGAGTAACACTGAGAAGGACCAGGGAGAAGATGCCCTGGCCCTTCCACACACGCTCTGGGAGAACGCGCAGGCCCTCGGCTTCTGCAGCCTCCTCGCACCCTCACGCCAGTCCTTCCCATCAGAAACTGCTGTTGCAAACCCCGCCCTCCAAGTGTCAGCTGTGAACTCCTTAACAGCAGAAACAAACTAAACAACGCAGGTAGAAAGCCGTGGGCTGCCAAATGCTACCGAAGCGGCTCAAGAAGGAACAAATGAGCTAAGGCCAGGGTGCTCGTGCAATCAGGAGGCAAGATCTTCTTAACTCCGAGCCCCTTGCCCACGGAGGCTGGCAGACGCAGTGCCTTCTCCAGGGAGCTGCGGCTCCAAGGACACCACGGGCTGCGTAAAGCCCTCGACTGGGCTCTGACCCCAGAAGGCTCCACATCTTGGTGATGAGAGCAGAAGGCCAGTCCGGGCCGAGGGTCCCCGTGACACCTGCCCTACCCCGTACAGGCCTCGCGACAAGAGAGCTGAGCTCGCCAGGTCTCCTGGGAGTCGCGGTCCCAGCACGGGTGGAGTCTGGGATGCAGGCTGTGGGGTCTGCTCATCACGGCACAGAGTCCAGTCCTGTTGGTTGTGACTGGACAGCCCCGGGCAAGTGGCCTCAGCCGTGTCCATGGTCAGGTGGCCATTCAGCGCCTGTGGCCGGACAGCTCCCCACCACAGAGCATCATGGGGCATGGCAGGGCAGCACACGGATTCTTCCCGCCATCACACAAAGAAACTGCTGGCTCCCCTGACCCCCACAGTCTCCATCAACACCCCGAGCCCTGCAGACCCACAGGAAGGGTAGGAAGAAGGCAGGGTGCCGGGGGCTCCTCCCATCCCACGGTGGCAGGGACCAAGGACAGATTCCAACATTGCAATGAAACTGGGTAGGAGCAGGACGCATCCACAGCACCACAGAGGACAGGCCCAGCCATCGCCCATCTCCCGCCACGGCCCATCTCCTGGTATAGCCCATCTCCCATCTCCCACCACAGCCCATCTCCTGGTATAGCCCATTTCCCATCTCCTGCCACAACCCATCTCCCACCACAGCTGAGGGCTTCCTGGGGACTGTCCGGCTTGTGCGAGTCACCTGCTGGTCTGCTCAGCCAAACACAAGCTCCAGAGCCACCACTGTGAATGCCAGGGAGGCACATGGCCACGTTCTTCAAGACCCTTCAGAGTCAGCCCAGCACAGTACCCACAGGAGGTACTGGAGACTCCCCAGGGCCTGACACGCATGCCGGGAGCCAGAAGGCTGGCTGAGGCCTGTCCAGTTCCCAAAACAGCAGGGCAGGTTGCTGGGGGGGATGCCCCAGCCAGGCGTAGTGGGAACCAGAGCCAGGGTGACGTGGCTTCGAGGCTGGCTGTGGCCTGTGGGCTGCGGGGTGGTTTCCCTTCCCAGAAAGGGAAGGGCTTACAAGGAGATGCAGTGGAAGTCAGTCCTGAGCCATTCCAGCCCATGCCAGCGTTTTACAAACCATGGGGCAACTGGACACCTTTGGCTTCTTTGCTAACCGTCTTCCCAGGAGGTGATGGCAGCGGGAAGCTCGGGGAAGACCCCACAGCCACCACTTTACGTGTACTGCTATGCTGGGGTTCGGTACAACGCCTTAGAGACTATGTTCACCATCACGCCAAAGGGTCCACCAGTGCCCAGGGACATGGAGGTCTGGACAGTCCGGCACCAGAGCCCAGAGACAGCCCCACTACAGGGCCTGGGAGCTCTCAAAAGCCTGCACTGTTCCCCCAACACTGCCGGGGCCTGAACCCCTCAGATACCAGAGCCACAAGAGCAAAGGCATTCAAATGCAGTAGGAATCACTACTGAGCCTGGCAGAGGACTCGTGTCTGTGAAAGAGAACACAGAGTCTACCTGTTACTGCGCTGGGCTTATATGATCTTTTTCCAAATTCTGATAAACTCTGAAACTTTCAGATAACTTACGAAACGCAAGGGTGAAAGTTTTCTCAGGCCTTTTGAAACTAATACTATGCATAGCAGAAAAATGACTGATATTGCTAAAATCTTCAATATTGCAGCCCAAAACTTAAACAATGTCTGAAATAAAGAGGTTTTTGTTTGTTTGTTTTGAGACAGAGTCTCGCTCCTCTCACCCAGGCTGGAATACAGTGACGCGATCTCAGCTCAGTGCAACCTCGGCCTCCTGGGTTCAAGCGATTCCCCTGCCTCAGCCTTCTGAGTAGCTGGGATTACAGGCGCCCACCACCACGCCTGGCTAATTTTTGTACTTTTAGTAGAGATGGAGTTTTGCCAATTTGGCCAGGTTGGTCTTGAACTTCTGACCTCTGGTGATCCACCTGCCTTGGCCTCCCAAAGTGCCGGGATTACAGGTGTGAGCCACTGCGCCCAGTCAGGAGATTTGAATATACAGTATTGTACCAACCTAACAGCTATTTCTGATCATTGAAACTGAGCAGGTTCTAAGTAAACACTGTTCATTAGCCTATCTCGCCCCTTAGAAATTCTTTTTCTTTAAACATTCAGTTCTAACAGGCAATGTTTCACGTGTAGAAACTGAATTCAAGGGCTGGGTGTGGTGGTTCACGCCTGTAATCCCAGCACTGTGGGAGGCCGAGGCGGGCGGATCACAAGGTCAGGAGATCAACACCAACCTGGCTAACATGTTGAAACCCCGTCTCTACTAAAAATACAAAAAACTAGCCAGGCGAGGTGGCGGGCACCTGTAGTCCCAGCTACTCAGGAGGCTGAGGCAGGAGAATGGCGGGAACCCGGGAGGCGGAGCTTATAGTGAGCCGAGATCGCGCCACTGCACACCAGCCTGGGCGACAGAGCGAGACTCTGTCTCAAAATAAATAAATAAAATAAAAAGAAATTCAATTCAAGAATTGTGCTGTTAAAGTTACCGATAAATTCAGTTAAAATACCTCTGCCTTTCCAATTCCCCTACAACCTTGCTTCTACAAAGGCAACTCCGGAGACTGTCTGGGTGCAGAGAGTGAGACATGTGGAGACGCTGACAGGGACACTTTCCAGAGGCTGATGCCCAAAGAGGAGAAGATGTCGGCACAGACAGACCTGGACATGGACGCACATGGCCTGTGGCAGGTCCCAGGTGGAGGAGGCCGAACAATGAAGGAATGAGGAAGCAATCACGTAGACTTGAGTTCCTGTAGGTCAATATGAAATCTTTAAAAGCCACCATCTGAGAACCACTATTTATAAATAACAAGCACAGCATTCAACATGCACTCTCGCCCTGGCCTCCTCCAGACGCAGCCCCGCAACACCTCCTTACACCCTCAACGGCACACGGAAAGGTGCCCTGGGAGCACTTGCTGTGATCACCGTCATTATCCCTGGAAAGAAGCAAGGCGGGAAGAAATCCACTCCTTTCTGATGCCAGAATTCACAGCTTAAGATTCTAATTTGTAGGGCTCTGGCAGGGGGCCTGTGGTTCCGGTGCCAGTCCTCCCAAGCTTTGACAACAGACACATCATTCCGCTGAGCTCCAAAATAGCTCCAAACTCTAAAACTACCAAGGTTCTATCACCTACTCTTACTAACTTCACAAACATTATCATTGCTTCAATTGTAGCAAGAATTCAGCATTGTTCTTTGACCGCTGTGGGTCTCTCAGAGGCTCTGCATAGGACTGGGGGCCACAGGTACTCAACAAGCAACAAAAGGCCTCAAAGGACAACAACCCTGGAAGGTCCCCAGGAAGGATGCACACAGCACACTTTCCACTAGAAAGCTCCTTCTGGCATAAGGACAGGATTAACGGAGCAGCAGTTCTCTACCACGGCGGGGAGAAGATGGGCATGTTGTACATTCTCCATCCCAAACTTTGGAGATAATTAAAAATACAACTTTCTAGTTGCACAGCCCGAGATCCTGGTGACGTTTTCCATGCTGGCCGGAGTTGCTGCGTGCGACCAACGGAGAGGCATTCCTGGGGAAGGAAGTCTGGCCCCTCCACCTTGCTGGTAAAAAACTTAACATTTCATCTCTGCTGTGGCTTCCAGCTGCCCCGGGGCACCCGCTGACGAGGTCGCTTGGAAACAGAGCACAAGGAACCAGGAAACATATTTTGATGTGGAACCAGAACAGTGGGAAAAGGTTAACTGCAAACCCCAGAAGCGAGTGTGGGACATATTTACTGAGCTTTGTTTGTGTTAACGCTCAGAAATGTTTCAGGCATCACACCTAACCAGGCACTCTGCAGCCAGGAGATAAAGCTAACAGGGTCACATGGCCACGGAATTCTTGCTGAAACTCCCAAGCAGAGGGAAAAAACAGCCTCCTATACTTTCCAACCTCCACACCAAACACAGGCCCAAGGGTGGGCAGGAGGGGCCGTGCCCACCAGAACATGAAGTCCCTGTGGACACCTCGCCACCCAGGAGACGGAGAAGGAACCAGGACGAGCTTGTGCTTTCAAAGGCTGCCTGCAATTTTTACTGGGACCGTAAGACTGGGGCTGAGGGCCAAACGGTGTTCCCCGCAAACTCACATAATGGAGTCCTGCCCAGTGTGGGACTGTGTCTGGGAGATGGTCCTTACAGAGCAATGAAGTTCAAATGAGGCTACCAGGGTGGCCCCAACCCAGCAGGACCAGTATCCTCATGAAGGGGGACATCTGGAAACAGACATGCACGGGGGACGGCGAGATAGGAGTCATGGGGAGAAGACGGCGGCTCCGAGCCAGGGAGACAGGCTGGGCAGATGATCCCTCACAGCCTCCAAAAGAAAGCCCCGATCTTGGCTTCCAGTCTCAGGACCCCGAGAGAAAATCTTCCTGCTGGGAAGGCCACCCGTCCGCGGGACCTTGTCAGGGCAGCCCCAGGAAACAAACACGCGGGGTTCACCCAAAGGTTCACCGCTGCGTTATGTCCCAGATACACCTCGACAACATCACTCTTCCCTTACCTCACCAGTTCAGTCAAGTTCACGGTGATGGACGACTTTGTCACCGTGGAGACCATGAAGCGCACTGTACGTGACCATGCGCTGGAGAGTCAGTGCCACGGCGCTTTTACTTTTACTTACACGATGACAGTGATAGTACAGCAGAGGCAAAAACAGTTTTTAAATTTTCCCAATGCCTCCAACTGGATGGGATTTTTATTGTAAATTCAATCCAGGTCCTGACATAGGCTCGTTGTGATAACCTAGAATATGCCAGCCTTTTAAACCTTAAAGTATTGAAAACAGAAGTTGGGATAGAAAGGTCTTGACTGCAAGTCAAGAAGAACCAGTGGTAGGCCGGGCGCGGTGGCTCAAGCCTGTAATCCCAGCACTTTGGGAGGCCGAGGCGGGCGGATCACAAGGTCAGGAGATCGAGACCACGGTGAAACCCCGTCTCTACTAAAAATACAAAAAATTAGCCGGGCGCCGTTGTGGGCGCCTGTAGTCCCAGCTACTCGGGAGGCTGAGGCAGGAGAATGGCGTGAACCCGGGAGGCAGAGCTTGCAGTGAGCCGAGATCGCGCCACTGCACTCCAGCCTGGGCAACAGAGCGAGACTCCGTCTCAAAAAAAAAAAAAAAAGAACCAGTGGTGATCCTTGCTTTCTCTCGAAACCTCAGCTGACCACGATTCTAAGTATCACACCAGCAGAAAGGCAGAATCAGCCATCCGGCTGCTCAAAACACTGTCAGCTCTCACACTGTTTCTTTGACAGAAGCCTTCAGGGAGGTTTAGGTGGGTTCGTTCCCAGCCTGGAGGAGCGTTACCTGCTTGCAACTCTAATTCTGAGACCAGAGCAGAGACGGGTCTTCCCAGAGCACCCTCACTGCCTGGCTTCCTCACCCTGCAGGCATGGGGGCTGCACCTGCCCTCCCTGCCGCGTGGTCTCGCCTCCCGAGTGCTCACTAATAAAAAAGGAGTAGGGGGTGGGGAATGGGGAAGAACGAAAAAAAAACAACAGGAAAACACCCAGTCTGGAATGCCCCGGGCTGCGCGTGGCAAACGCCTCTTCCTGAGGATACAGCGGCAGCCCTGACGTCACGGGCCATGGGGCACTGCCCTCGACCGCCTGTGCGGACGTTTTCGTGCCTCAGATAAAAATCCCGGAGCAGAAAGCACTCTCAGGGGCCACTCGTAGCCCACCTGCTGGGAAAGCTGTTTCGTTAGAGATAAAAACACCCAGCTGGTTAAGTGGACCCGGCGGAGTCCCAGCAGCCCCTCACACCGTTAAAAAGAAAAACCAACAACCTGGGACCCAAAGAAGGAGGCGCGTGAGCTCCCCCAGCCTGATGCCGCAGCCAGCGTCTCCGGGGAGCAGGAGGCCGCGCTGTTCCGAAGCGCGGGCTGGGGGCTCCGGGGCACTGCGGAGCTGCGGTCCCATCTGCACCCGAGGCAGGGCTGGCAATTACGGCGGGGGAGGAAGCGGGAGCAGCCGGCGGCCACCGCGGGGGGCCGGCACGTGCAATCCCCCGAGGAAGACACTGCGCGTGTGTGAGCCCGCCCGAGTGGCGGATGGCGTCTCCCGGAATTCCCACGTGGAAGCCGTGACCGCCAGCAGCGCCGCCCTCTTAGAAATGGGTGTTTGCAGAGACTGATCAGCAGGGCCCTGATCGGAGAGGACTGGAGACTTCAGACGGGAAACGCGCAGACGGAGGCAGGGGCGAGGCGCCCAGGGAAAAGGCCGCAGGAAGAGGAGGCAGACGTGGGGAGACGCTCCCTCCCGGCTCCATGAGGAGCCCACCTGCCCACCCAGGCCCCAGACACCGCCACCCCGCCCCGCGCCGCCCCGCCCCTCCCGGCCCCGCCCATCCCCACCCCTCCCCTCCCGGCCCCGCCCCTCCCGGCCCCGCCCTACCCCGCCCCACGCCACCCCTCCCAGCCCCGCCCCTGCCGCCAGCTCACCTCATGTAGGACGCAGGGGACAGGGGCTTGGGCTTCGCCCACTGGTATGGGTGCTGCGGCACCGCCAGGTACTGGTCGCAGAAGCCGCCCTTCCTGATGTGCTGGAAAGAGGAGAAGTCTTCGGGCGCGAAGTCGGCCGGGGGCGGGGGGCTGCCCAGGTCCTCCCCGATGGGCTCCACCTTGAGCGCCACCGAGGGCGGCTGCTCCAGGGTGGTCTTGCGGGACTTGACAGGGACGCCGTCACCCAGGTCCAGGCTGCTGTCAGTGGTCAGCGCGTTGATGGCGGCCACGATGGCCGAGCTGGTGTACTGGGTGGTGTTGCCCAACCACGAGTCGTCGGTCACGCTGACCCGCGGGGAGCCGTGCGGGGACGGCGTGGGCGAGTGGTGGGGTGAGTAGGGCGGCTGCCGGCCGTTGAGGCTGTACTTCCTCTTGTTGCACGGGGACGCGGGCCTGGAGGAGCGGGCACCCAGCCAGCTCTCCTCAGTGACGCTGGCGCGGGGCGAGGTGGAGGGGGAGTGTCGCGGGGAACCCAGCAGCGTGCAGGCCCCCAGCCCGCGGGGAAAGCCCTCCTCAGGGTCCGTGGTCTTGGGAGACACGCAGGGAGACTGCCATGGCGACGTCTGGGGGGACGCGTACGGGTACGAGTAGTTGGACTCGTAGGAGGAGGCCTCTGAGTTACAGCTGCGGGAGGACAGGCTGCTGGCCGGGCTCAGGCACGAGGGGTCTCTGTAGGCCTCCAGGCTGGGCAGACTCAGCGTGGCCGTGGAGGGGGACCGTTTGGAGCTGGGGAGGACGTCTTCCACCTCCACATCGTGGAAAAACTGGTTGTTGTTGTGGTACAGACCCAAGCATGAGGTTATCTCGATGCGAGGACTCTCCAGGGCAGGGGCCCCATCTGGCCTGGCGTGGCCGGAGGAGAGGAAGTAGCCCGTGGGCCCACCGTCCAAAGCTGCTCCGTACCCCGAGGGGTGATCCGCCGGCTGGACGATGCCCGGTGTGGAGGTCTGAAGGTTGTGGCATGGGGCCGGCAGGGTAGAGTGTGCTGTGGGGAGCGGCAAGGCAGGGCTGACATTGGAGGACGCATAGCCATAGTGTTCTAGAGAGAAAAAGAAGCAGATGGTGGCATGAGGGGCTGGGCATCACAAAGCAGACACCCATGACCTCAGGGCAGCCGGCAGCCCCTGGCCTTGATGAACGGCTGGGGGGCCTCAGACCCCACGGAGCGGGCCTCTGCCAACGCCCTGAGACTACACTGCCCGACAGCTCCAGGCCACTTGGAGTAACAGGTCCCCATGAGCCCCTCGCTGCCCACCTCCCCTCCTCCCCCAACAGCAGCACAAGCCCCCGAACGTCCCTCCCAGACAGAGGCAGCCGAGTCCTCACCAGTTCCACTCTTCATTCAAAAACCACCTTCCCGAACCACCCCATCTTCATTTAAACCCCAAACTCAACATGTGGGCCCTCCTTCTCTAGTTTTTCTCCTAAATACGTATCACAATCTAACAGCATGTTTTTACTCATTCATCTCACACTGTCATCTCTTTGACAAACAGAATCCTAAGTTCCATGAAGGCAGAACATTTGGACGTCTTAGTCTATTCTGGCTCACCACTGTTTTCAGAGCCAAAGACTGTGCCTGGCACATAAAGTGTGTTCAATTTGTTTAATGGATGAATGGTTGGTGGGTGGGTGGACAATGGATGATGGACAGACAGGTAAATAAACTGATGGATGGATCATGATGGACATGGTGGGTGAAGGGATGATGGGTAGATGGAGGGTAGGTGGATGGATGGATGGTGATGGACAAACAAGGGAGGAATGAGGGATGAAGAGATGGGCTATGGATGGGTGGATGGGTGGGTGGATGAATGGATGGATGATGGATGGATGGACAGGTAAGCGATGGATGAATGATGGATTGGGGATGGAGGCATGATAGATAACTGGTGGATGCATGGATGGATAGATGAATGGATGGTGATGGATGGATGGATGAGGAATGGAGGAATAAAGGATGGATGATGGATGGATGAATGAATGGATAGTGAATGGAGGAATAATGGATGGATGATGGATGATGATGCATGGATGATGGATGGATGATGGATGGATGGATGGAGAATGGAGGAGTAATGGATGGATGATGATGATGGATGGATGATGGATGGATGGATGGATGATGGATGGATGGATGGATGGATGGGGAATGGAGAAATAATGGATGGATGATGGATGGATGATGATGATGGACAGATGGATGGATAGGGAATGGAGGAATAATGGATGGATGATGGATGGATGATGATGATGGATGGATGGATAGATGGATGAGTAGATAGGGAATAGAGGAATAATGGATGAATGATGGATGGATGGATAATTGATGGATGATGATGGATGGATGGATACGGAATGGAGGAATAATGGATGAGGACGGATGGATGAGGAATGGAGGAATAATGGATGGATGATGGATGATGATGATAGATGGATGGATGCATAGGGAATGGAGAAATAATGAATGATGGATGGATGGATGATGATGGACGGATGGACAGATGGATGGATAGGGAATGGAGGAATAATGGATGGATGATGGAAGGATGGATGATGATGAGGACAGATGGATAGGGAATGGAGGAATAATAGATGGATGGATGGATAGGGAATGGTGAAATAATGGTTTGACGATGGATGGATGGTGGATAGGAGGGTGGGTGGGTGGATGGATGGATGTGTTTTAGATCTAAGGACCTAGAGATGTAAACAGATTTTAATAGGCCTTTCACTGTCAAGCTACCCTCATCACCAGCAACAAAGAAAACTCCTTAAGGATTGGATGAAAACACAGACTCTGAAATCCCCCTCACGGAGATTCTGAAACTGGCTCATGTCCTAGGAATCCATCTTTTAGAACAAAACAGAAGATTCCGGTACACAGCTAATTCTAAGGATCATTATGTGTTAATTACACTCAAAATATTTTTTAAAATCATTATTAGGGAAATTAGTAATTTTTACAGGAAAGATGTGCTTCTGGATTTCTGATTTGAAAAGACTTTTTATGACATCTTGGAACCTCATGATTACATGCCTGGAGATGGGTATTCCCAGGCCTCTAAATAATACAAACAAGCACATGGAAATCCTATATTCATCTCCTGGTGCAAATGCACTGGCTGGAAGATTTTTATTCAAGGACAGTACTGTCTTTCCGCTAAGTTGTGGTTCAGAAACCAACAAGGATAAATGCCAAGAAAATCGAGGGTCTCAAAATACCAATCCAAACCCCACTGTATTTACTAACAGAAATGGTTCTAATGCGCAGATAGGTGGGAAACACGGCATGGCGGCCTGGTAAGAGGACACACTGTGGCCTCAATGCCAGGAGTCACAGCTGCCTTCTGGAAATTGCAGACACTCAGGGGCCAGAGCTGTGACAAAGAGAAAAAAACAGAACTGCGATGGAGCCACACCTCACAGGTGTGACCAGAAGCTCTCAGGGGTGGGAGCTGAGACCTGCTCAGGACGTCTTTGTACGGGAAGGGCCCCTTAGCTAAGGCTGAGCACCTTGGGGATGGTGCTAGCCAGGCCCCAGTCCCGCCTTCCCCATCATAAAGAAATGCCCTCAAGAGGACGGGAGCCATGCAGTCTCCTGCACCCAAGAGAGAACAGGAATTGTCAATAAATCCAGGAGGTGGCCAGGCACGGTGGCAGCTCACGCCTGTAATCCCAGCACTTTGGGAGGCCGAGGGGGCAGATCACCTGAGGTCAGAAGTTCGAGACCAATCTGGGCAACATGATGAAACCCTATCTCTACAGAAAATACAAGTAGCCAGGCAAGGTGGCGCGCGCCTGTAGTCCCAGTTACTCGGGAGGCTGAGGCAGCAGGATCTCTTGAGCCCGGGAGGTGAAGGTTGCAGTGAGCTGCGATCACGCTACTGTACTCTAGCCTGGGTGACACAGCAAGACTCTGTCAAATCAATAAATCAATCAATAAGGAGGTCTTTCTTTTCCCAGAGCCACAGGCGGGGCCTGGGGTGGAGCTGGAGCTGGGCATCCTGACGCCAATGCCAGCATCCAGCCTGGCCTCTGGTCAGGACACACACACCATCCCCGGGGGCTGCCCCAGCCGCGAAACGCCAGCGCTGGGACTGACCACCCGTGTTCACCGGCATCCACTGGGCCCCCCATACTCCACGCCACGCTCCATGCTCACTGGACACTTCAGGCAAACACCAGGCTCCAATGCTAAAACTTCGGCGACCATCTTTCTAAAAATGGAGCTGGAAAGCAGCTTCCTGGAGAAGGTGAGGCTTCCAAGGAGAATTTGAAGTCCTCCGATCTGCTGGTGATACCTGGGGGGCTCTGGGCCAGGCAAGCGGTAGCCCTCTGAGCGCTCCGCCTGGGCGTCACAGCGGCCCCTCCGTGGCCCGTGCAAAGCTCCTGAGCCGGCTGCGTCAGACCCGCTGGACAACAGGCCACACAGGCAGGTCCCCTCTGCCCGGTGCCCCACACGCCCGGGTGCCCCACACGCCCGGGTGCCCATGCTAGGCCAGCCCTGACGTCTGCCCAGCGCACAGTGCTGCAGGAGACCCACAGAGCCATGACTAGCTCTGCGTCTGGGGGTCCCACGGTGGACACAAGGAAGGCGGGGTGGGGGACCAATGAGGGGGTTTTGTTGAGCGCAGGCCTGTGGCTCCTGGGGGGTTCCCATTGGGGCACCACACAGAGCCACCTGTTCACAGGTCTGCAGCTCCTGGGGGGTTCCCACTGAGGCAGCATGCCGAGCCACCTGTTCACTACTCTGCATTCTCACCAAAAGTTGTCTGAAAGATATTCCTTAGCCAGAAATGCTACGTTATACACACCGGCGCAGGAACTCACACCCACACTTAGTGCTGGGCCCGCTTATTTGTCTAGAAGCCCTTTCGCCTGTTGGAGCAGAAACATAACATTCCGTTAGGAATGAGCTTCCGTCTCAAACCAGTCATCAACTCCAGGAGACGCGGAAGCACAGGAGCGGAGCTGAGGGAACGTGAAGGTGGCGGGGATCCGATCACGGGGGCCCAACCTCCCTCCCACACCCCGACTTCCTCTTGGAGGTATCCGTGGCCTTCAACTGGCTCTTCAGGCCCCACCTGCTCCACACACTTCCCCTCACTGTCCAGACCTCAAAGGGGGCTTAACTGCAGTTGATTAATGTACAGATTCCTACACTTCCTGTTTCCCAATCAAAAGAATATTTATTTCCAAGACAGCTGATGCCACAGTTGAACTACCATTTGTTGGTAGGAAGGTAATTCAGAAGAATTTTTAAAAATCCTAGCAATTAACAGAGCGAATATTGGGGCCTCCCCACCACTCACCCTCCCACAGTACTCAGCCCTGAAACGGGTGCCCAGCCAGTGGCAGAGCCCAGAGCTGGGTCACATGGGGTACTAGAGCCAGATTACCGGAAGGTTCTAGATGAAACGGGGCAGGAAAGGGGAGGCGGACCTCACAGGTCTCTGTGTGCAAGTCCTCTGGGGCTGTAGCCCTTGATGTTTATGTGACAGGGGCCCGGGCATGAGGGGAAGTGAGGAAGAGGAGGAGACTCCACCCGTAGCCAGAGCAGGAAGTGCATGCAGCGAGGCCCACGGACGCCCAGGGCACCAGGGGGCCTTTATTTAAACTAAAGTATTGCAATAAAACCTGATTCAATGAGGCAAAGAAACACCATAAAGCTTTTATTAAAAAACAAAAAGGTCTCACCTAAGCATGAGTTTTCCCTGATCAAACAATGGCAAAATGAAAGCTCAAATGCCTGAATTTCATTAGGATCCCTTGCCCAGGTCCTTGGAGGGCGGGTGGTGGATAAAGTTCCCTTGTTCTTCCTAGAACAAGAGCAAGGTGGGGGGTCAAGCTGCCCCCAGAGGCCAAGCCCCACACACCAGGGGCCACTGTCCTGGCTGTGAGCCCCTCCCTCCCAGCTCCCAGTGAATTTGGTTTCATGACCCACCTAAACCATATTCAAATCTGAGTTATTTAACTATTCAAAGGGGTCATATTTACATGAAAGGAAAATATTCCCAGTAACTTTCTTAATGATTCTGAGCTGCTTGGCTGACTCATGTCACGCCAGACGCCACTGCCGAGCTCGGGGACCCCACTCCCTGGCCACCGTGTTGGAGCGCCTGGCTCTTTGCTAAAGAGGGTTCATTAAATTACAGTGCAGGTGAGCAGGGAGGCAGAGCTGGGTTCTAGGCGATGATCACGGAGAGCACATTCAAAATCCCTCAACAGAAGGTAACGGCATGGCCCCTCCGCTGAAGGCACCATCTCCCCACTTTTGAGTCCCCTGATCCTCACCGGCTTGCTCAGCCATCAGGTGCCCCATGACACAGAGGTGGCCACGCGGGGAGCACCAGCTCTCAGGCCGGCCCAGTCCCACTGGCCTCAGCAAGTTCCACATGTCAGAGCTGTTAAAAGTGATCTGTCTCACTCTGAGAAATAATTCACTGCAGAACCACATACCTTTCTCGTTTCTGAACGACCACAAAAAACTATTGGTGCATGACATTAAATTAATACATGAAATACTTCTGGTCAGGGCTCCCTACGGGTGGGCAGCATTCTAACCTTGCAGACCCCGCCCTGCTGAGCCCCCGGGCACCTGCCCCTCACAACACGCAGTTCCCAGATGGTCACTCCCTCACTCGCTGTGTGCAGGGCAGGACAGCCACACCTCCGCCTTGCGCATCAGGCCAGCACTGCCGACAAGAATCACCAACTCCGGCCACAGCCAGATCTCTCGTCTTTCACAAACTCTGAGAGGCGGCCGTCACAGATGATGTTATTTTTCATTTTAAGGAACATCCCCTTCAGCACGTGCTGGGGCTGAACTGCAGGTGGACCCCCAGGCACTGCTGTCACCTCTCCAGACAGCCACGGAGTCTGCTGTGGGTGAGGCCAGATGACAACTGTGCATGTACTGGAAATAAAACGAAGCAGAGCGATCCACGCCAAGACCGTGCTGTTGGAAGCAATGTGCTTAGCAGGCCCGGGAAACGCTGCCTCACAGTGGCACCAGGACATGGTCAGGCCCGTGGCATGACAGACAGCAACAGCTTCCCAGACACCGTTCCCCCAACAATCTGCCAGCAAGAAAGATTTACAAAGGCAAATAGGATGGCCTCATCACAGCGCAAACAAACCGTATTTAATGTTCCATAAATACGCACGCCAACGCCTTAATAAGGGTCCTTCGTCCAGCCCGGGGCCCAACCTGGGACATCGTTCCTCAGAGGTACTGCAATATTCCCCCTGGTCAGACGCACACATCGCTGTAAAGCATCCTTTTTGAATTCTGTTTTCAAGGAATTAAAAAATATCCAAGTTGTTCATGGCTGGCTGAGATCTTCCTTTGAAAAGCACGACACAGAACTGAAATATTCCCATCTGCCAGATAACTCCACCCTCCGCAGAAACACCTCTGGAACCTCAGGGGGTGAGCTGTGCATGGTAATAGCAGAAACGCCCTCCTGAAACACTGAACCTGAACAACAGCACATTCCTAATTCAGCACTGTCCTGGGACCTCTCTGCTCACCAGGTGTCTCTGCCACGGGGTTCCTGCGGCAGCCCCTGACCAGCCAAGGGCACCTCAGGCCCTCTTGGGGAAGATAAATCCTATTTGGTGAAAATGGACTTGAGAATAAAAGTCTTCCAAAGCTTCATTTCTGCATAAGATGTTCTCTTTCCACAGGGAACCATTAAATGCCCCAGCAGTGGGCACAGGCCAGCGGCAGACCCGGGCACACAGAGGTTCGGAGGGTGGCCCTGACTGCCAGGGAGGCTCCAGCCCAAACATAGAGGCCTTGGCCAATTTCCTCCGAGTTGCCACGGCGACCGTGCTGGCAGCAGCCCGGCTGGCCAAAATAACTTAGAAAACAGGAGCCCTGGGGCGGGAAGCAGGGCACGCCCGCCTCCCAGCTGACAGCGAAGCAGCTATTTCCTGAGCCCCAGAAGGGAGCGGGGCTCTCTCTCTGCAGAGGGAAGCCCGGGGCCTGCTCCTGGGTGGACACAGCGAGGAGCCAGACCCTGGAAGCCCAAACACCACTCCCATCCCGCCTGGGAAATTATTTACAACATTCTCTTTTCATTGTCCCAACAAATGGTTATTGAATATCTATTCTTCGCACCTGCCGAGCACTTTCGAAATAAAGAACAAGGCACAGCCCCTCCCTCAAAGTGCCCCGTGAAGACCTAAGTCCAGTGAGATGGAAGGGGTGGGGGCCACAGCGGTGTGGGCCAGGCTCCCGGCCACACACAACCGCCCTGCGGATGCAGCTCGCGACCCTGGTACACTGACCTCAGCTCTGCCAGGACGTACAGCCCCTTCTCGGGGGGTCCGGTTGACAGACTGCCTCTTGGGCTCAGGGCTGGCCACGTCCTTTACAACAAAGCTTGACTTTCTGTGCTAAGTCTAATCTATAAAACCCAGTTTGCCTTGCTTTGCAATTGATCTCAGACTTATTCATTTATTCATTTATATCCAGGCTCATCCCAGAAATAACGTGAAGTAGTTTCTATCACTTGTTAAAGGCTGGAGACTCAATGTAATCATTTAACAATGTGATATAAATAATTAACATCATTGAATAATTAATCATCAAAATGCAGTAATAATGGTAATAAAAAGAAAGGAGAAAACAGCACGGGTGTCCCACAGGAAAACATAATATGTACACTTAACGTATGTGATACATAAAGAACCTTTTCCAGCAACTTCTTGACACCATAAAAGGAGGAAGGGGCTCTTCTCAGCTCTGGCCTCTCCTGCTCGGAGCCCCCACTCCTAAAGCCGAAAACCACGGTGGTCTCTGGAGGGGCAAGGACCCAGCAGAGAGGTTTCACAAGCAGCCTGGAGAGCCAGCAGCTCAGCTCTGCGGGGTTCTCAGGGAAGAGTGCAGCTCCAGAGGGCCCAGGGTGCTGGTGAGGGTGAGGGTCACAGCTTCACTCGTTCTGCTCAAGGAGCATTTGGGGGGAACGAGCCCGGTGGGTGCTGGGGAGGACTGTGTCCTGAACCCACCTGGGAGGCCACCTGCTTCCGGGTCAGGAGGGACCCCAAGTTCACCAGGGTCCCCACATCTGATGCCACCAGGAAGTCTGCCCACCTCAAAATAGTGTAACAACTGGCGTCCTTGTGAGACTAGGCCTCAAGGGGCACAGACTGGCCTCGTGTGCATCTTCCCGGATAAGCCTAGAGTTACCTGTGCAGTCACAGGAGGATGCCGGCGGTGCCCTCCCCCTGCTGCTGCTGTTACGCAGTCACGTGTGCACGGAGGCAGGGAAGTGGCCCTTGCCACTGGGCATGCGCTGAGCACCTGCCAAGCCAGACACGGCGCCCAGTGCGGCACAGCCCACCCTGGGGGCCCAGCAGACCCGGCTCCATGGGGATAACTGCCCCCTGTGCTTCCTTCCAGGAGGCAAAGCAGTAAAATCTTCAGCCCGGGCCGAGGGGCTGGGGCTGCACGCTGTCCTGCAGCACCCCCGCGCCTCTGACTGGGGTGTAGGGGCTGGGTTCCGGCCGCACTGCGCCTGTTGCAGGCCCAGGGTCAGTGATTCACACTGTGAACGACCAGGGAGTGTACTGGAGGTCCCACCCGACCGGGACAATTGCACAGGCGTGGAAGCCTCCGCCCCGACGTATCCCAGAGGGGCCACCTCGGTGGCCACACTCTGGTGGGACCGACTTTCACCCCGTAAAGAGAGATCAGGAGTGGGGCGACACTCCTGCATGGCACAGTCAGGTAGAAAACTCTTCTGCTGAAATGCCCTGGCTCAAGCTCTGAGGACTGGAACCAGCTCTGGAAGGCGGCGCCAGGACCACAGGCAGCCCGGGTGGGAAGGGCCTCTGGCGGGGCTCTCTCCCACCCTCATCGGCCTTGGCTCCCACTGACCCGAAAGACCTAGAACCCAGGCACGGGCAGGGAAGACGTTTGGGGAGCAGAGGGTCATGAACCGCAGGCAGCACGGGTTTGGTTGGAGCGCTGATTTTCAAAAATGATCGAGACGTTGGACTTTTTAAAAGAGAGTAGGGAATGATACGGAAAATATGACCCTCATTACAGACTCGGAGGTCCCTGCTTGCCAAGCTCCTCCGGCTTCACCTCCGCACAGGGGGGTTGGGGGGAAGCAGACACGAGGCCTTCAGGATGGGCACAGACAGGGTGCACGGGGACCAGCCTGGGGTGACCTGGACAGAGGAGACCCCAGGCAGTGGGAGAGGGGCCCAGGCCCAGGGGTGCCCACCCCACTCACTCGCTGCTATTCGGAAGTGGGGAGTTATTTGTGGTTTGTTTACCTGGAAACTTTATTTCTGACACAGAGAAGAGAAAATGAAAGAAAAGGCTGGGGTCATGGTAGCTCGGGGAAAACTTGAAAGCTGGACGTTTACGGGGCTCTGCGGGGTGTGGGGGGTCGGCGGGGGGGAGGGTGGCTGCGGGGGGGGAGGGCGGCTGCGGGGGGGGAGGGCGGCTGCGGGGGGGGGAGGGCGGCTGCAGCGGGGGAGGGTGGCTGTGGGGAGGGGGCCAAGGAAAGTTGGCGGGGGCGGGGAGGTCGGAGGAAGGGGGGAGGGGAAGAGGAGGGCGGCAGGGGGCGGGGCGGAGGTCGGGGAGACGGTGTCTGGGGGAGCTGGGGCGCCTCTGCGCCTCTGTCAACGCCGCCGACCCTCTGTCCGGAACCACCCAGTCCACGCCCGTGTCCGCGCCGCGCTCTCCCCCAGGACCCCGCCGCGAGCGCTCGGAGAAACCCGCTCCGAGCCCAGGACGCCCCGCACCGCAGCTCCCCCGGCCGCAGGCGCCTCTGCCCCGGGCGCACCGGGGACTCCTGGGGTCCCGGGGGAGCGACGAGGACGCGGAGGGGGCTTGGGCGCCCCCAAACCCCGACCCAACCCCGCGCCCTCCGGGACGGACCCACCTGGGGCGGCTGCGGCGGCGCCCTCGTCGCGCTGGTTAAACTCGAAGAGAAACTCGAAGTCGAACTCCTGGTCCTCCAGCCCCGTCATGGCGGGTCGGGCCGGGGCCGGGGCCGGGGTCGCGGCGGCCCGGGGTTCGGTTCTCCCGGCGCTGCCCGCGCGTCCTCCGCGTAACGTGACCCCCGCCCCTCCCCCCGTCCCGCCCCGCCCCCGCCCCCCGGGCGTTTCCGGGTTTACATAAACAACCGGCTCGCGGCCGCCGGCTTCCGAGTTTTAAATAAACTCCCTGGGCCGAGCACAGGCCGAGGGCTCGCGTCCTCCCCGCCCCCTCGCGCGCGCGCGACCCCAGGGGTCCCCGGCCTCGTGTGCCCTGGGGGTCCCGGTCCGGCGCAGGCTCCTCCCGACCCGGGGGTGGGGGCGTCGGGACCCCACGGTTCCGCCCCCCGGGCACGAGTGGCACCAGGTCCCTAAGGCTACGCCCCGGGCGACCGAATTTTTTAAAAAGTTTTAAAAAACAAGTTTTCAATCAGGGCCTCCTCGGGAAAGCGGCTGCACCGGCGACCCCCGAGCACCACGTGCGCGCCCTGCGGAGCCCCGGGAGGGGGGAGGTCCCAGCCCGAGGCCGCCAACGCTGGGAACCCCGATTTCAGCCCGACGGCGCCGGGAAGCGCAGGGATTCCCGCTGGGTTCATGGCGCGCCCCTCGGCCTGCAACCCCCTGCGGGGGGCCCGGCACCCACCGCCCTCTCCTGCGAGTCCCCAGCCTACAAACATCCGCCCTGCGTGCCCCCGCCCCACGGGGAACCCTCCGGTCCTTCCAGGGGCACCTCCAAAGATGACCTCCTTGAGCGAGGCGGGAAGGAGGGTTCGGGTCCCACCCCCGGCGGCCCGAAGCTTGTGTGCGGCTGGGATCGGGCTGGGATCGGGAAGGCCGGGCTGCTTAGCTGGGGGCCGCCCTGGGCCTGCCTCTCCCGCCGCGTGTCCTAACTTCCTCCGAGGTCTCAGCACCACATACACCAGATATCTGGAATAGCAGGAGGTGGAGGGAGGCTGAGGGCGGAGGGGAGTCGGCCCGGGTGGAGGGGTGCGCGTGTCAAGGCTGGCAACCCCAAAGCTCCTCGGAGCGCTCCCTCGGGCCTGCCCCGCTGGCACTGCCTTTTCCAGAGGCGAGAAACCCGCCAGTCCCAGGTGGCCCCGGGCTTCTCCTGAGACCCTTTCACTGGCTGGTTATCTGCAGTGATTAGCCATCGTTCGGTGTGGCCTGATTTAGTTTCTAATAATACTTCTGATTTTGGTATGCATGTTGGAGCGTTGTTTTGTTTTAGTTTGCTGTTTTTGCTGACCTTGGGCAAGTGGAAGTTCTGTTTTCTGTGGAGAAGCCACAACGTTTCATTTTTTCTCTTTTCATTGTATAGGTTTTTTTGTTTGTTCCAGACAAAGTCTCGCTCTGTCACCCAGGCTGCAGTGCAGTGGCGCAATCTCTGCTCACTGCAACCTCGACCTCCCAGGTTCAAGCGATTCTCCTGCCTCGGCCTCCCGAGTAGCTGGAACTACAGGCACCTGCCACCACGCTCAGCTAATTTTTGTATTTTTAGTAGAGATGGGATTTCACCATGTTGACCACGATGGTCTCGATCTCTTGACCTTGTGATCCGCTTGCCTCGGCCTCCCAAAGTGCTGGGATTACAGGCCTGAGCCGCGGCGCCCGGCCTGTACATTTTTTTTTTTAAACTCCAGCCACCTTTTTACCCGCACCATAAAATTATACACAAATGACAGCCCTTATCATCTGTTTAGACTAAAACTTTTTGCTAAACTGTCCCGCCTGCTGGTGGCCCCAGGCCGCGGGCCCTGCAGGGATGGAGGCTCACTGCGCCCCTGTCCTAGGACTGCACTGGTCTCCATCCCAGAGAAGGGGTCGGTGGCGCAGCTCCCCTGCTGCTCCTAGGAGTCACCCTGCCCCCCCCCAGCCCCCTGGCCCCCCGCCCCGCCCCCGCCGCCAGTGCTGGGCTTCTTTCCTGCAAATGGTTCAGAGCTATTGGTCCAGATTCAAAGCTGCCCGTTCCACAGACACTGGGTGTCTCCATGGAAGTGTTTAGCTTGGACGCATCCTCCCAGAGGTTGGGGATGTCTGCGGAGGCAGAGGCCCCGCTGGGTGTGATGAAGCGGGGTGCCAGCGCCGTGCCATTTTCTAATCTGAGCTGGGAAACAACGCCGTGAAGTGGCAGAGAACAGGGTGAGCTTTGTTCGGTCCCAGCCCGTGGGGCATTCTGTCTGGAGCGACTTCTGACTGGGTGGCTACCTACAGGCCTGTACTTCTCTGCATTCTCCATGAGGAAGCAAGCCCGGGGCCTTTAGGAACCAGGACGCCTAATGAGCGTCCACCCAGATGGTCCCGAAACCCGACGGACGCAGAGGCGCCCAGGTCCTCAGATGGGCCAAGAGTAGTTTCGTGGGGCCTACTCAGAAGGACTAAGCGTTTTTCCCGGTGGTCTCAGTGATGGCCGGTGTGGAAACCACGCGTGCCTCGGCGAAGGCTGGTGTGGAAACCACGCGTTCCCCCATGCCACTGGCCTGTGTGTCTCAAGGACTAGATCACACTCTCCGGCTGGCCCAGTTCTGCAGCCCTCATGAAATACACCCATGTCGGTCGGGGCGTCACTGCCCGGCGCACTGCCTTGCAGCAGGGACCTTTTCGAGCTTATTTTCTTCAGTAGGAAACACGAAAAATAGCCACTACCCCGTCGGGTTTTTTCCTTGTGTAAAAGAAAATGGCTCCTTACTACAGGTCGGCCACCGGCTCTTCAGGTACAGAGATCTGAACTTGGCAAGACCTGCTTTTCTAAAGGGAGTGATGATAAACACTGCAGCGTAAGTGTCCCAGGATTTAAAACCGAAACTCCAACAACAACAAAAAAAATTTTTTTAAACTCTACTACTAGCAAGAGCACATTGTGTAAAACACTGACACGGAACATGATGTTTAAACACGTAAACATTTCCTAACATTGGGATGAAATGGTGTCTACCTCCCGTCCCGTGAAGCGTCAGGGCACCGACCACACGGATCCCCTCCGTGGAGCTCACGGCCCCGTGCTCAACTCTAAGACCCGCGAGTTCTCCCGAGCTGCTGGAGCCCGGGTCTCAAGCAAGCCCCGCAGTTACTAGGGTCGCGCAGGAAGCGGCAGCGCTCGGAAGGACGTCTACCCTTATGAAATGCGTACGTTGGCAGGTGTGCTGGCGCCCTTTAAATAAATTACATAAAATGTTTCAGAGCTGGTAAGGAATGTGGAAAAGCGTCTCCCAATTTCCATTAGCATTTGCAATCCCTAGGGCGCTCACACCTCTCCAGGGGTATTTTCAAAGCCACCTGCAGGAGCCCACCCAGCACCGCCAGCCAAGTTGCAGGGGGGAGGGTGGAATGTGAGGCTGCGCCGCAGGGGGCTCTCAGCGCCCCCGACACCAGGTTTCAGGGACCCACACTGTGCGGTCTTTTTTTCACTACAAAGAAGCAGCTCGAAACTTGGCGGTTCCTTTTCAAACTCGCCTGAAACATCTTCTCTGGCTGGAACTCCTGCCTATAGGATTTCAAAATGGCTTAAATTCGGGCTGTGTCGCGGCCGCGCTTTGGGTCTTCTGGTCCTGCAGGTCCAGG
Source organism: Macaca thibetana thibetana (assembly GCF_024542745.1). Taxonomy (NCBI): domain Eukaryota; kingdom Metazoa; phylum Chordata; class Mammalia; order Primates; family Cercopithecidae; genus Macaca; species Macaca thibetana. The sequence goes on from NC_065595.1 coordinate 827,637, forward strand.
CGCCGGCGTGACGGGCTCGGCCCTGGGGCGTTCGGGGGCGCGGCGCGGGGGAGACGCCGCCACTAGCTCGGGGTGGGGTTGGGGGGCGCAGAACCCCCAAACCGCGCTCTTGGCGCCAGAGGGTGGCCCTGCCTCGCTCGGGAAGACACGGGGCATCCTTCACGCCCAAGGAAACCTCCCTTCCTCCCTCCCACGTGCCCTCTGCGGTCCTGACGGCCCAGCCTCGCCCGTCCCCAAATCGCTGGCCTGCGAGCCGCTTCCTCGGCGGGACCCGCAGCGGCCTCGGCTCGCGCCCTCAGCGCTGGGACAGAGGAGACACCTATTGGCAGAAGGCGCGCTCGGAACCGGGCTTTCGGGAGCTGGGGGGACGCCGTTCGCGGTCCACGCCGCGCCGCTCCCTGGGCGCACAGACCCGGCCGGCCTCGCCCTCGGGCCGGGACCCCTCCGTGCGGGAGACGGGGGCAGGGGCGGGGGCGCGTCCCGGGCCATGGGGGGCGCGGGGGGCCGGGGACGGCGGCCGCGCGGGGCTTACCTTCCTCTGCCGACTTCATGGTGCCGCCGGCGCGCGGCGCGGGCCCCAAAGTTTCTCCGCTCCCGAAGACCGCAGCCGCAGGGCCAAGTGGAAACTTGGAAGGGACTGGAAAGCTGGTGCTTGGCATCCGCGCGGCGGCGGCGGGGAGCGGAGCAGCGGGCGGAGGCACGGGAGGAGCGGGCGCCCCGCGCCGCCCGGGTCGGGTCTCCGGGAAGGCAGCCCTCGCCCCGGGCTCAGCGCCGCGCGCCCCGGAGGAAAGTCATCGAGGGGCGTGTGCGCGCGTGGCGGGGCCCGGCCTCGGCCCTGGGACCTGCGCGGTGCCTCCGAACCCTGCCCGCGCCCCAGTGCCCGCGCCCGGCCGCTGGGATCTGGCGCGGCGACTCTGCCGGCGAGTTCGGAGCCTCTGAGTCTCGCTCTGACGCAGGGCCGCGCTCTGCCTCCTGCCTTTTTAAAGCTGGAAAACACCTCCCCCGCCTCCCCGCCGGCCCGGCGGCTCCCGCGCCCCCTCCCTGCCGTGACATCACGCCCCTGCTGCCCGGGCCCGCGCGGGGCCCCGGGGACGAGTCGCAGAGCGTCCGCCCCTCCCCGCGCCGCTGCAGCCGCTTGCCCGGGGGCAGGGGCGCACGGGGAGGGGCGCGCACGGGGAGGGGGGGCGCATGGGGTGGGGGGCCGCACGGGGAGGGGCGCACGGGGAGGGGGGCACATGGGGTGGGGGGCCGCACGGGGAGGGGCGCACGGGGGGAGGGGGGCACGGGGAGGGGGGCACACGGGAGGGGGGTGCACGGGAAGGGGATGGGGGCGCAGGGGCGGGAACAGGGACTCCGGGGGCAGGGCAGGGCAGGGGGGCGCTGGGGCTGGCGGGGGAAACGGGGGCGAACGGGCCAGACGGGACGCCTGAGTCCACACGGGTGTCCGGAGAGAGCCCGGCCCTGCTGGAAAAGGGGCGGGGGGCGGGGGCGGGGGCAGGGGAGGGGTGCGGAGAAAGCCCGGCATGCTGAAGTCATTATGTAAAATCGCAGGCTTCCCCCGCTGTGGAAATTTGGAAAAGCGCTTCACTGGCAGGCCCTAGAAAGGAAATTCCCATCCCGCTAAATTGCTAACAGATTGCGTGGCCGTCCCGGGCGTCGAGTTATTGTCATTTTTATTCTGTAAATATCTGCGCGACCCAGACGGCCTGTGGCAGGGGCCGGCGTGGGGAGGCCGAGGGACGCGCTCACCTGCCCTAGCCGCCCGGAGGGCTGCGTTTTGTGGGCGCGACTGGGAGGCTTCTGACGGGGGGAGGGCCCCCCGGCAACTCACACTTTCCTCTGTCACGTCTCCCTGCGTCTCCTCGGGCTCAGCTCAGCTGCCAACACTGCACCGCATTTTCTTGTTGGCTTTGGATGGAGGGGGTTGGAGGTTAAAGTGTCTGGTGTGTAGAAATCATAAATCGATTGCACGACACCCTTATGTGATTTAAACTAAACCCAAAGGCTAAACTCGTGTCTGCTGCGGGGCCCAGGAGGTCGTCCACAGACCCCCAGGGATCACTGTGCCCCGTGGGTGCCCCCCACAAGCGCCTCCTCCCTGCCGGGGGAGGCGGTCGGGCGCTGCAGAACCCGCGAAGGTGCGCGGCCAGAGCCCGTCCATCCACGTCCCAAGGCCTGGCTCCATTCGGCCGCCCCGACTCAGCACAAATGGAACCCCGCTTTTCCACCGCAGGCCTCGGCCTGGAGAGATGCGCTCAGATTAGCGGGGTGGTGGCCGCCTCGCCCCTGCGGCGTCGGGGCCATTTCCAGGGGTCTCTACCTGCGGGGCCCCTCCCGCGCCGAGCCAGGCCTGGCACGCGCCCCAGAGCACCGGGCGCTGGGAGGGGACGAGGGGGCCGCGGGAGGACGCCCAGGCCAGTGGGCGGGGGTTCTGGGGGGCTCCAGCGAGGCCGCGCCCCCACGCCCCTCCCTCTCCCCTCCCCTCTAGATCTTCCCTCCGCGAGTGTCCCCAGGCCTGGGGCCAGGATTTGGCCGGGAGAGTTTCCGTCCCCCACCCCCCCCTTCTCCCCACCTCCAGGACGGGGCGGGCGGAGACTCGCCGGGAGGAGGGAATCCCGAGGCCAGGTCTGGCGGGGCGCGCCCAGTCGGTCACGTGGGAGACTGAGCCCCCCGACCCCAGCTGCGGGCCTCGAGCCCGGGACCGACCTGGCGAGGCTGCCCTTGGCTACTGAGGGGCCGGGGCCGGGGCGGGGGCGGCCGGCTCTTCCTCCTCCTCCCGCCCCTCCCCTTCCTCCGCTGCCTCCTCCTCCTCCTTCAATAAATAATTTTTTCGCCCCATGCAGAAAAGCTCCCTTTTCCTGTCTGCTCTCAAAGCCCTCCTTATCCCCCCGCCCGGGTGACGGAATCCCGGGTCTGTTTCCCTCTGTTTAATGCCGTTGCCGGGACCACGGTGGCCGCGCGCCAGGCGCAGGGAGTTCCGGAGGCGGCGGCCCAGAGCGCGGCCAGCTCGCCCGGCCTGTGCGCCCCGGCCCGGCCTCTGCGGCCACCGCGGGCCCCGGCTCTGCTCCCCGCGCGCCCTGCGCCCCTTTCCTCTTCCTCCTGCCTCCTGGCAGGTTTGTTTATAGCCGCTACTAGGGGAGACGTTACACGGGTTTTATTTTAGGATTGGTGATGACTAACAAAGTTAAAAGGAGCTTAGGACAGAAAACAAAACTATTTTTAGACGACTGTTGTTTCTATGGATTATTGGGGCAAATACACCCCTAGAAGCTTACCGTTTTAAAAGCCCATTGGGGTGCCAAATCCCTTCTCCTGGAGCGCGCTTGGGTGTTCATCCACCCCGTCCAATATTTTCTAGAGCTTGGGTGGTCACTGTTGCTGGGGCTTCCTGGCCTCATGTGTGAGCACCGGGGCTATGGAGACGCCATCCTGGCAGATGCGGGCGTCTCCAGCACGGAGCTGCCCCGAAGTTCAACGCTCCATCCCGTCCCGTCTTCGGAGGGCCGGTGCCACCTGCCCCGCGTGGGGCTTTCCATCCTCAGGGGTGCTCCGCACAGGCGGTGCCGCCTGGGGCTCCCTGGCAGGTGCGCCAGCCAGGGGCAGGTGCGCCCACCCTTTCCTCCCCCGACTGAACCGCAGGCCAGATGCCACTTCCTGCTGGGGAAAATCACTTAATACAACTGTAGTTCACTGCGAATGTTCTGTTCCTGCAGTTTTGCATTCTGGCCCACAGCGGTGGTCACTTGAGAGCTTCTCCCATCAGGGGCCTTCGAGGGTCTGACTCAACTCAGAATCCGCCCTCTTCTTCCTGAGGCACCTTCCAACCAACAGGGAAGGACCCCCACCATGTCCAGAGACTCTTGAGACCATCTGGAGAAATGGGCATTTATTTAGCCAGGGTCTGGAGACTAGGATTAAATTAGCAAACCAGAATTATAGAAAAGGCTATTTACTTTTAAGTAAACTGCCGTGATTTTTTTTTTTTTTTTTAAAGTCAGTGTGAGTGAACCTCACAGCCATGGTTGGAGCTGAGAAAGAAATATTTCCCTTTAGTTATACACCTGTGTCAGCACCTTCTGACTTGCCTTCTAAAGTCTGGGGTGTTTCTGGGATCCATAAATTTGGGGTTCAGAGTTTCTACCATATTGTTACTTGTGAAACATCTCTTTGACCACGCCCCTTCCCTGGAGCGTTGCTAAGGACTTCATAGGTTTCCCTGTCTAAACTCGGCCTGAACGCCCACCTCAGGGACTACTACCATGTCTAAAAACTCAGATCACCAACGGATCAGTCAACTTTCCTACCCTAGATGTGTGTCCAGGGCATGAGGATCAAGGCCAAACTGCTCAGCAGGGCACTTGATGCCCTTCAGCCCACGTCCCCTCCTGGAGTGGCCAGGCAGGAACCTCCTGACCTAAAAGCCACTCCCAGTCATTCTCACCCACTCCAGGACTTTGGAGGCATCTCTCCCCAACGCCATTCAGTCAATTCCCCAAGTGCTCGCTGCACCCCAGTCCCCTCTCCTCCCTCTGCCCAGGATCCTGATTGATTTTTTTCCTGCTCTGTCATGCAGGCTGGAGTGCAGTGGCATGAACATGGTTCACTGCAGCCCCAACTTCCTGGGCCCAAGTGATTCCTCACGCTTCAGCCTTCTGAGCAGCTGGGACTATAGGCACGTCACCACACCTGGCTAATGTATTTCTAATTTTATTTATTTTTTTGCAGAGATGAGGTCTTGCTATGTTGCTCAGGCTGGTCTTGAATTCCTGGGCAACTCTGGGACATGGTTAAAGAGATGTTTCACAAGTAACAGCATGGTGTAGAAACTCTGAACCCCAAATTTATGGATCCCAGGAACACCCCAGACTTTAAAAGAAAAGTCAGAAGGTGCTGACACAGATGTGTAACTAAAGGGAAATCCTTCTTTCTCAGCTCCCACCATGGCTGTGAGGTTCATTCACACTGATTAAAAAAAAAAAATCTCAGCAATATACTTAAAAGTGAATAGCTTTTTCTACAATTCTGGTTTGCCAATTTAATTCTAATCTCCAGACTCTGGCAAAATACATGCTTACTTTTTTTTTCTTTTTCTTTTTCTTTTTCTTTTTTTTTTTTTTTTGAGATGGAGTCTCGCTCTGTTGCCCAGGCTGGAGTGTAGTGGTGCGATCTCGGCTCACCGCGACCTCCGCCTCCCAGGTTCAAGTGATTCTCCTGCCTCAGCCTCCCAAGTAGCTGGGACTACAGGCACATACCACCATGCCCGGCTAATTTTTGTACTTTTAGTAGAGATGGGGTTTCACCATGTTGGTCAGGCTGGTCTTGAGTTCCTGACCTCGTGATCTGCCCACCTCAGCCTCCCAAAGCGCTGGGATTACTGGCATGAGCCACCACGCCCAGCCGATAAATGCTCATTTCTTGAACTCCTGGGCTCAAAAGATCCTTGTGCCTCAGGCTTCTAAAGCGCTGGGATTACAGTCATGAGCCGCTGCACCCAGCCCTAAGGGCCTCTCTGACAAGTCTCCGCTTGCCTCCTCTGAAGACCCTACTGTGGTGGTTAAAAGACAGGCCTCTGGCCTCAAACCGCCTGAGCTTGTTTGATGGCCTAGAACATGGCCCATCCTGGAGAACATTACTTGTGCGCTTGAGAAGAACGTGTATTCTGCTGCCATTGGGTGGAGTGTGCTGGCTATAGATATCTGGCAGGTCTGATTGGTTGATACTGTTGTTCAGGCCTTCTGTTTCCTTGTTAACTGCCTGGTTGTTGTATCCATTACTGGAAGTGGGGTATCGAAGTCCCCATTCTCTGTTGTTGAACTGCTTCTCCCCTCATTCTGTGAGTTTTTGCTTCACAGATTTTGGAACTCTCTTATTAGTTGCACATACGTTTACAATTGTTGTATCTTTCTCACGGATTAGTGCTTTTATCATTGTGAAACATTCCTCCTTAATAACACCTTTTTAAAAAAAGCCTGTTTTGTCTAACAGCAGCCACTCCACCTTTCCTTCGTGTGTCATCTTTTGCCATCGTTTTAGTCTATAGTGTGCCTTTGAATAGACAGTGTGTCTCCTGTAGACAGCATAATGTTGGGTCATGTTTTCTTAATTCAGTCTGACAGTCTTTGCTTTCTGATTGGTTGTTAAATGCACTCACATTTAATGTTATTGAACTTTACTTTTCATTTCTATTCTATTCCACTTTACTTTCCATTTTCTATTTTTTCTTATGTCTTCCCCTCATTTAATTATTTATTGATTTATTTGCATTAAGTGAATTATTTTCTAGTGTAGTTTTTGAACTTTTGTTGTTTTAGTGATTGCTCTAGTATGTACCATATACATTTTGACTCCAGTGACACACAAAAACACTATTCCTATGTAGCTAGCTCCATTCCCTTCCCCCTTTTATACATTCTACATTATAAACAGTAATGTTACAAACCTAAGAATACGTTGTGATAACCATTATTTTACCATCTGTAGTTATTTCTTTAGTCCAATATAGCTTTGTTCTCATTCATTTCCTTTGTATTGTTACTGGCACTATGCATATATTGCATTTCTATAAGTTACAGGCCCAACATTATATTTTATATACATTATTTTATACAATCACTTTTCACACCAGTTACAGAAAGAGAAAAATATGTATTTGTACCATCTTATGAAATTACATAATTACCTTAAGAGGCACTCTGTTTTTTTCCTGTGATTTCAAATTACTGTCTGAAGTTTCTTGCTTACTACCTGAAGAACTTTAGTATTTTTTGTGAGGTGGGTCAGCTAGCAACAAACTCTCAGTTTGTCTGAGAACGTCTTTATTTCACCTTCATTCTTGAAAGAAAAGCTCTGCTGAGTATAGGATTTGGGACTGACAGGTTTCCTTCCTTCCTCCCTCCCTCCCTCTGCCTCCCCCTCCTCTCCTCCCCTCCCCTCCCCTCTCCTCTCCTCTCCCCTCCCCTTCCCTCTCCTCCCCTCCCCTCCCCTTCCCTCCCCTCTCCTCTCCCCTCCCCTTCCCTCTCCCCTCCCCTCCCCTTCCCTCTCCTCTCCCCTCCCCTCCCCTCCCCTCTCCTCTCCCCTCCCCTTCCCTCTCCTCTCCCCCCCCCCTCCCCTCTCCTCTTCCCTCCCCTTCCCTCTCCTCTCCCCTCCCCTTCCCTCTCCTCTCCTCTCCCCCCTCCCCTCCCCTCCCCTCTCCCCTCCCCTTCCCTCTCCTCTCCTCTCCCCCCCTCCCCTCCCCTTCCCTCTCCTCTCCTCTCCTTTGGCTGTTATCCCACTGCCTCTAGCTCACATCATTGCTGCTCAGAAGTCACTTGTTAACCTTATTGGTGTTCCCTTGTAAGTGATGCATTATTTTATTGTTTTGGCTTTTGAGATTTTCTCATTATTGACTTTCAGCATTTTTACTAATAATGTGTGGGTCTGTGGGCCTCTTCAGGTTTGCCCCAGTTGGAGTTCATTAAGATTCCTGGTTTTGTAGGTTATTTTTAAAAACTAATCTGTGATATTTTCAACCATTATTTCTTTTAATATTTTTTCATCCTTTCTTTCCTCTCCTTTCCTTGTAGTACACCCCTTGTGTGGGCTGGTGCCCTTGAGGGCATCCCTGGTGCCCCTCAGCTCTCCAAGGCTCCCCTTGGTCTCCTTCATTCTATTTGCTCCCTGTTCTGGGCTTGCATAATCTCTACTGATGTATCTTCAAGTTCACTTTCGTTCTTCTGCCAGTTCAAATCGATCGCTGAGCTCCAACAGTGAATGGTTCACTTCAGTGATTGCACCTTCCAACTCCAGAATTTCCACTGGTTCTTTTTTATACTTTCGATCAACAGTCTCTACGTGATGTGACATTGTTGTCCCGCCTTCTTTAATCAAGATTTACTTTAGTTCTCTGAGCATGTAAAGGATGTGTTGGCCTTTTTCCATTCAATCCAATATCTGGTCATTCTCCCAGGCAGTTTCTGTTGTCTGCTTTTTAAAAAATTTAAATGTGAGGGTCACACTCTTGTGTTTCTTTGCATGCCTCCTATTTTGTTGGAAACTGGGCGTTTTAAACAATGTATTATAGCAGCTCTGGATACTGGTCCTCCTGTGGGGCTTGTTATTTGCTTATTTACTTGTCTAGCGACTTCTGAGATTACTGCGGTGAAGCCTGTTCCATACACTGCGCCCTCCGCCAGCAAAGTTACGCCTCTGGCTTGCTCCGTAGGGAGAGGAGGCTTACATGTGCCCAGAGTCACCCTGGAATGACAGGATTTTGATAGAGATCTCTTCCTCTCTTTTTCTGACCACACCCAGCTGTTCAATTCCACCAACAGCCATTGGATTGCTCTCTTGTTTTTAACAATATCTGGGGCATAAATTACTCTACAAACTACTCCAATTAAATGGTGCCTTCTTTGAAGGAAGAGTTTCTGATGTCCACATGTGATGTTTGTTTTGACCCCTGGAGGCCCCTCACAGCTATTACTTTCCTAAATCTAGGCTAAATCTTCTTTAAATCCATGAATGTCCCAAATATGAGCTTTCAGCTTCTCCCATGTTCTGCTGAAAATGAAGTGGGTTCTTTTGGGAGGAGATGAGAAGCTCTTTTCCTTACTGCTTCTCACTCCAGGCAAAATCTCTGAGCCAGGGCTCTGGAGCTGGGGACGGGGACAATGGCCAGCCTCAGTGTGAATGACACCTCCATCTCCAGGAGCTGAGTGCTGAGAGGGCAGCATCCCGAGACCCCGCTGGCCTCTCCTGGCCTGGAATCACTGCCCTGTCAGTAGGGGCAAGGGTAGTCGCGCCCTGTCTTCTCAGTGTGCCACACCCAAGGCCCAGCCTCCCGCCCATGAGTGTGGGGACCGGGCAGAAGGGAGCCCCCACCCCTCCACCGGACTCCCCAGGACATAGCAGCCCCAGCAACAGGCAGATGGGGCAGGATGAGAAACGGTGACATGCTGCCCTCCCAGGGTCACTCTCCCCTACCCACCATGTCCTCAGCTGCAGCCGACCTGCCAGAGTGAGAGGGGGAGGGGAGGAGGCGGTGACTTTGGTTTAAATACCAAATACATTCACCTTTCCTAGTAAAGGTGATTTTAAAAAATCAGGTCTTTTTCAATAGGTGTGTCTTCACTTGCTGTGTGTCCTTAGGACCATTTCCAGAGACTGTAAATGGCTGGGGATTTTTAACTCCACCAGTTTCCTGCGGACGGGTTCACAGAGCACATCAGCTCCCGTGTGAGAAGCCACTCGCCCACAGCTCGAGTTTGGATTCCAGTCCCCAGAGCACCTACGGGAGCCAATAGTAACAGCCTTCACCTCGCAGAGTAGATCAATGAGAGGCACCTGCTAATGGCTCAATACAGCGTAATCATTATTTCAGAACAATGCTGTTGTGAATTGAACTGCGTCCTCCAAAATGACTCATTAAAGTCCCTGGTCTCTGGGAATGAGACCTCATTTGGTAACTGGCACCTCTGCAGTTGTAACTAGTTAAGATGGTGTCAATTAAGGGGACTCCAGTGATGACTGGTGCCCTCATAAGAGAAGACAGACAAGGGGAATGTGGTGTGCCGACAGAGGCAGAGACTGGAATGATGGCGCCGTGTGCCAAGGAGCACCTGGACCACCATGAGCCGGAAGAGGAAGGGAAGGGACCGCCGTGGCAGGTTCCAGAGGGCACTTGGCCATGCTGACCCTCGACTGTGCCTTCTGGCCTCCACAACTGTGAGGTCATGTTTCTGCCATTCAAGCCACGCAGTTTGTGGTCATTTGTGATGGCAGCCCCAGGAAACCAACCCAAAGGGCAGTGGTTTTCTTTTTTCTTTTTTTTTTTGAGATGGAGTCTCGCTCTGTTGCCCAGGCTGGAGCACAGTGGCACAATCCCGGCTCACTGCAAACTCTGCCTCCCTGGTTCAAGCGGTTCTCCTGCCTCAGCCTCCCAAGTAGCTGGGATTACAGGTGCCCGCCACTGCACCTGGCTAATTTTTGTATTTTTAGTAGAGACGGGGTTTCACCATGTTGGTCAGACTGGTCTCGATCTCCTGACCTCGTGATCCACCCGCCTTGGCCTCCCAAAGTGTTGGGATTACAGGCGTGAGCCACCGCACCCGGCTGGGCAGTGCTTTTCATTCCTTCCGGGATACCATGCCTGTCACAGTGCACTGTGGCCTTTCCTAGAATGTGTGTCCCCTCTCAGGTGGCCTGGCAGCACCCACACCACACCTGTGCCTCCACTAAGACGCTCCCTTCCAGGCCAGTGCCCTGACGTGGGCCCCATGGCCAGGGCACTCCTGCTGGACAGAGCACTCCCTGTGGGATGACCTTTGCTTGAGGACCTCCACTGCCTGGCTCAAACTCCAGGGGGGTCATGGGAATGTTCCTAGTCCCTCCATAACCCATGCGGGGGCATAGCCCACCCAAGGCCAGGGGGGTCCACCTGCTGCTGCCTCGCAGCCACAGGGAACTGCATTCTCTTCCTCTGAAGCCAGGGCCTGAAGAGCGCCCTCCTGGGGAAGCTGTGGACCCTGGGGCTGCCATGGAGACAGGGACTCCAGAGGCCGACTCCATGCCCTGCTCAAGCCCCTGAGTCTAGTGGGACCTGAGAGCCTGCCCCTGGGGTCTTCACCTTGGTCAGGAAGCAACTTCCCTTTTCTGCTCAATCGAGTTTAATGTGGATTCTGTCACTCACACCTGAAGGAGGCCTAGTTCACAGGAAGGCCACAGCTGAACAGGGTCCTTCTTCCTCCACGGGAGCGGGGCCACAGGAATAGAGGCAGATGAAACAGCAACTCTAGCCAGAGGGAAGCTCCCGGTGAGGAGGCTGGGCCAGGCCAGCACAGCTGCTGCAGCCATCTGGGCCTCATACGCCACGCTACGCAAGAAAAATGTCCCCTTTAAACCTCGCTTTCTCGTAGAAAACACAAAGAGGGCTGAGCTGACACTCCACTGGTGTGCACGGGGGCGGGGAAAGGGTACCACGTGTGTGTCCCAGGGAGATGCGACCCCTTCAGGGACGTGCCAGGGGCCTGCGTCAGCCTGAGGCCAATGAGGACAGCTTCAGAGAGATGCAATGGTTCTGCATAGCTGCGTCCTAAGTCGTCAGGAACGTGTGCAAAGCCCGGGCAGAGGCACTCCGTGCTTCGGAGCCTCTCTTCTCTGTTCTGCACTTTGCAGGACAAGCAGTGGCTGTCATTGTGTGCCTGCCCCTCTCGCAGTGCCAGACGGCTGAGGCAGGAGGGCCCAGGGCTGCATCCTGATCCTGCAGGTCTGCTCTTTTCGCTAATGCTGGTCGAGAGGTAAATAAATCACGTTTTTAGTTTCTGGCAAGTTTGGGTTTGTCCCTGTGAACTCACAATTATTTTCCTCTTGCAAAATAATAATAGTTTTCAAATGGTAATATTCCAACATTTTTCTTTAAACTACTTGGTTTACCCAAATCCGTTTAATTAGGTAGCAACCCAAGGCGAGTCATTTCTGTCCTGCCCTTTCTATTTTCCTTCCTGATGCTCAGCCACTCTCCTTCTGATGCATGTGCAGAGCATTCCTGACTGCAGGGTGACGAGGCAGGCCCTGGTGGTGTGGCCTGGCTGCTCTGCCTGGGGCTCCGGTCCAGGACTCCCATTACCTGCTTGAGGGAATGGAACCCGCCCTAGACGAAGCATGAGACTGGGCCACGGCCTGGGTTCACTGAGCTTCCCAAACTGTTTTTAAAGTGTTTTGGCTCAATAAAGCTCTAAACAAGTTTTGCCAGGCACTTTTTCCATTAATTTTTGAACCTGAGTGAGTTTCAAGCGAAACCTAACCCTGCAGTTCTGGCTCATTACACTTCACTCATGGAGATGCTGGGCTGGGGCCGTCTGGTGCCGGAGAAGAGATGCTTTTTACAAAGCGGTCGGGGCCTTGCTGCTTCTGCGAGACAGGAAGTGGCGTCTGCCAAAGCGCGAGGGCACATGAACCCTCAACACCGAGGTGGCCACTGCAGGCCGGGAGCAGGGATGGGGGTGGGGCCATGGGTCAATGCTCAGCAGAGCAGCCCAGCACCTGCACCTGGGGCTTGGCTGGCTCCGCCCCACTCAGACAGCCCCTTTGAGGTTTAATTGTGGTAAAATAGCCATAACATAAAATTTACCATCTTGGCCATTTTTTAAAGTGCATTCACGTTGTACAAACATCTCCACCATCCATGTCCAGAGGTTTCTCATCCTCCCAAACTGAAGCTCTGCCCGTGAAACAGGGACTTTCCTCCCTCCCAGCCCTGGCCGCCACCTGCTCCCTGTCTCCGCGGATCTGACAACTCTGGGGCCTCCAATGAGTGGACTGGGATGGGGCTTCTGTGCCTGCCGTCTTCAGCTTGGCAGGACGTCCTCAAGGCACATCCGCAGCGTGGCCCGTGTCCGAATTTCTTCCTTGTTAAGGCTGAGTCACATCCCTGTGGATGGGTTGGGCCCCACTGTGGGTCCCTCCTCTGTCCACGGACACTCAAGTGACCTTCCCCTTTGGCTGCTGTGAGCACCAATGGTGGGCAGGCAGCTCTTCCAGACCTGCCTTCTGTTCTCTCTGATGGCGTGGTGACTGTGTGTGCAGCTTCCTGGGGGCTGCGGTCCTCCCAGTGCTCTCCCGGAGGACCCACCAAAAGCCCTGCCCCTTTTTGGTGGATGGAGCCTGGGGTCCCTGCAGATGGCCCCACTAGGGTCCCCAGGGTGCCTTGGGGACAAGGGGTGTGTCTCTCCCTGTCTCTCTCCACTCCCCTCCTGTGTCTGCCCCTCTCTCTCTCTGCCCCTGGCAAGTGTGGTGTCTGGTCGCTGCTGAGGGACCTCCCTCATCACTCCTGTGTTCTCAGGTTTATAGTCCTCAGAGGCTGGGGCGGGGGCCAGCAGGGTGCCCCCATCCTTGCCATGGGTCTGGCCTAGGCCTGGAGGGTGGCCTGCCAAGGGGCTGCAGGTCGGGGTGTCCCCTCCTGAGCGGTGTGACCGTCACGGGGCTGCAGAGGTGTGCAGCTGAGTGACCAGCCAGCCTGGACACCTGGGACCAACACACCTGCGGATCCCACAGTGCATGATCTGGGTGGCCGTGGGCTCTGGGCGATCTGCAGTGGGGCGGACACCTCCTTGTCACCGCTGCCCCGCAGTGCTCCTGAGAACTTGTGTGGGGCCCGAACTGCAGGCTCTGGGAAGGGCTGCAGGGGACAGTCTGTCTTCATGAGTCCACACTGAGGGGCGTTTCAGAACCCACGGGTGGCCTGTGGATTGGGGCAGGACCCGGGGAGGGCCTGGAAGGGCCGAAGCAACCAAGCCGGGCCCCAGAGGAGAGGCTGCAGCCCCATGGGTGCAGGTGGGCATGACCCAGGACTGGGATGCCCAGACCAGCCCAGGACGGGCTTTCCAACGCAGGCTGTGCTTAGGTTTCAGCATTTCAGGTTTCCTGTGCCCCAGCCCTGCAAGGTCTCCCACCCCCGTACAGCCACGGAGGCTGGCTTTGGTCCCCAGGCCCCACGACTCACCTGCTGCCGGTGCGTCCCTGCTCACCCCGCCCCGTGAGTCGCGTCAGGGATGCCTGGGTTTCCCTAAGTGCACAGCTCCACAGCTCTCAGCCGGGCTGTACCGTCAGCCACGTCTCTGCTGGTTCCCTGGCACAGCCCCCGCCCCTGGCTGGGCCCCCCGCACAGTCCCCACACTGGGTCTGGGCTCCTGATCCTCAGGTCACTGAGAGCTGAGAGCTGAGCGATGACGGTGCAGCCCAGGGCCCGATTCTGTCCCGGCCCACCCCACTCTCCTCTTACTGCCTTTTGTTTCTTCTAATTTTGCCACAAATTAGGGGGGACTCAAGGAGGCCAAGGGGAGGGCCCTGTCCCCAGGTGAAGGCACAGAGCCCAGAGGACGCAGCAAGAATTTTCACAGGGGACCGTGGATGGCATCAGTCCAGGTAGTTCCTAGAAACAGGCAGAGCCAGAGACAGCCAGTGCCCCTGGTAAGGCGACCGTGGCCGTGATGTCCCCATACTGGCCCCCTGCTCCTGTCCTGTGGACCTGGTTCTCTCTCTCATTTTCTCATCTAGACAGTTACTCCCACCTGGATGGCCCCAGCTGGACAAGCCAAGGCTCAGGTCAAGAGGACACACGGCAGTGGGACAGGAGCAGGGACAGGAGCAGGGTGGACAGGAGCAGGGCAGGCTGGCCCGGGAGCCTGGTGCATCCCGGCGGGTCAGCAGGAGAGGAGCAGGGTGAAGTGGCCTGGAAGCCTGGCGCATCCTGGACTGGGCACCCACAGCCCCTGACCACCAGCCCTGCAGGGTCCGCACGAGCATCTGTGCCTGGGAGTCAGCATCAACATGTGGCCCGGGACCCCGGTTAACCCCACTGTCTGCACGGGGCTCCCCATGGCCAATGGAAGTGAAGAGGGCAGTCTCAGAGCCCGGAGATTGTACATGGATGCACGAGCTACTGTGAGGATAACATGGGAGCTCTCGCGGCTTCTCCTTCTCCTGGCGGGGTGCTTCCTGTGATTGTGCTGGACGCATGGTGTGGGCACAGGAACAAACCTTCAGCTAGGAGAATGGGCAGTATTTTCTCCCCAGCACCTACAGGCAGGGAATGTTAGGTTTACAACTTCTGAGGGACTACAACTGGACCCGTTAGAGACAAACTGAAATGCAGACAATTAAAAGTGTCCCTGAGGGCGGCAGGCACCTGCGATGGAAGCTGGTGGTGCAGCTCCTTCTCGTGGCCCCAGCTCTTCTGCATAGCCTGGCCCGGGGCAGCTGCAGGTGGGAGAAGCGAGGCACACTCGGGATGGCCCTTGTTTTGCTTGTCTTTCCCCGGGGCCCATGGGGGAGGTGAGGAGTCCTCATCCGGCCAGGCCTCACCCCAGCAGGATGCCCTGAGGAAGGAACACAGGGTCTACAGGGCCAGGGGTTGCTCCACACGGGGCAGCCTCCGAGGAAAGGTCTCCTCGAGGGAATCAGTGAGAATCACGACATCCCATTCCTCCAGGGCAAGAGCCTTGCTGGCTCCCCACCTGCAAACACAGCTGTGCTTGACCCCAGGGAGAAACTGAGGCACGCTGTGAGAGGGCCTCTCGGGACAGGGAGAAGGTCTGAGGCTGACCTTGTGGTGACGGGGGAACCAGCCACGGCAGACGGTGCCCCCTCGGCTGCCCTGCAGAGTCTCCCAGGCAACCCAACGACAGCAACAAGTGCTGGGAGCCCAATTTTAAAACGGACACTTCACCTAAAAATCCAGATTTCTGACTTGCAGTGATGCCTGATCTCAGGGCCTCCCTCTCTTCCTTAATGAGGGGTGGAGATTCCAAAGGCCATGTGTCTCTTCCAGGACATGGTCTGTGCTGGCCTCGTCTTTCTAGATCTGGACCCCAGCGCTTCTGTTCGCATCTCGGGTCACAACCAGGGCGATGTCCACCCCCAGCGCGGATGAGCTCAGTGCCTGCAGCCTTCCGGGCCCAGAACTCTCAGGACCCAGGCAGAGGTGGGGCTGGAGAATTTCTGGATTCTCTTCCAGGCCCACAGGCGCAGGGCAATCCATTTTGGAAAATCCTGTTGTTAGCCTGAGCATTGAGGACTCGGCAGAACTGGCACGAGGACCCCCTTCCTCCCGGGCTTCTGCTCGGCCATGGTCCCCAGGCCCACCCGAGGGGCCGACCAGCACCTGGGACGGGTGGTGGGAGCTGAGGCTGCCCTGCAGCCCTCCACGGGGGACTCTCTCCCCGTCCAGACACAAGTAACACCTCCTGTGTAGAAGCGCCCGCGGGACGGGAGGAAACTCTTCAGCGAGAGCAGACTGGCTTTCCTGGGGACCCCGTTTCAGGGGTTGCTTGTTGGTGCTCAACAGGACACCATATTCAGAGGAATCCCCAAGCTATCAGCTTCTCTAACCCCCAAAATGCGAGCTGGAGCCGGGATGTCGGCCCAGGTGGCCTCCCAGGTGCCATTTCGTGGCTTCTGGCTCCCCCTTCTGGAACCGCCTGAAATGACAGCCGTCTGCAGTAGCAGGACACGCAGCCCGGGGTGTGGGGGGTGCCTGGTGTCCCCTCCACGGCCAGGACTTACGTGCTGGGGACTGGGGGGGGGGGGCTGCTGCTCCTGAGTGGGACTGAGTGGCTTGCTCAGTTGTGCCAGGGGGGCCTTGGAGGTGGTGACCCCAGCGGAGTCCCTGACCCTAGGAAGGGTGCACCTGGGCCTGCCCATGACCGTCACAGAAGGGAGGCAAGGCCAGCTTGTTTGGTCCATGTCGGGGTCTTGCTACAGGTTTCTCTGCTGGGCCTGCACAGGAGAGGAAGGCACTGGTGGCTGTTGGGGGTACGGACTTACGGGCTCCGGGAATGCAGTGCGGCCCTCAAGGCATGGCCGTCACTGACCTGGAATCGGATGAGACTATGGAAAACTGGCGAATCCTCGCCCAACTGCCGCCCCTGCTGGGCGCTGGCACTCTGCTCTCGTCACCCCAGAGCACCAGGCCGCAGTCTCGGGTCTGAGCACGAGCTGCTCTGATGACAGGCTTTGCTTGTATCTTCCCGCCCTCGGCTCCAACCTCCCCTTTCCAAGGAGTCTCCCAAGGCTGCCGGCCCTGCTGGTTCTTCCGCAGCACTTACCTCCCTGGGACCAGCTATTCCGGGCGGCGGACAGGACCGTGAGGGTCACGCCTCTACACGTAAACCTAGAAACGTGGGGCCAGCACAGCACTGGATGCTCGGGGACGCCGCCCATCACACGCAGAAAGGAGGAACGGGCTCCTCCTCCTGCAGCACCGCTGACTCCAGACACGCAGAATGCTCTCCCCAGGATGGGCACCCTCCTGAAGGGCTCTGGGGCTGTACGGCCGGCTCAGAATTTCTGGGGCTGACACAGGTCCAGAACCTAAAAAGCAAAGAGGTTACACCGCAAGCCGGCAGCCGGTGGAAATACAGCCTCTCGCCTGACCTCAGAGCTGGTTCCTGAACTGGAGCTGGAACTGGATCTAATGCCCATCTAATGACCCTTTAGTGGGCTGTTATTTTCTTTAATCCAGCAGAGAATCCATGTCACAGACCCGTTCCGACTGCCTTGCTGCCTGTCTGCCGGGAATGCCCTGTCCGTCTCGTTTAACCCTCACAAGCAGCAGCCCCCGTGGGGTGATTTCGTTTACGGGGGAAAAGACCCCTCCCTCCTCCCGTCTCCACCTGCCCCTGACACATCTCGATTTCTTGAGACGAGTCTTCAACCGTCTCCTCATCAGGATCCAAGTGATCTACGGCCGGTCGTTTATCTAAAAGCTGGACTGCAGTGTTATTCCCAAAGGCTCAGGGGTTCAGCTTTTCTGAGGTTATTGACAATGTAATCAGTCTATTAGTGTCACAGGTGGGTGGTTTATTTGTACAGGTGCACGGGGGAGCAGCCTTTCATTTGCACTTGGCCTCCACCCCCGAGGCCCGAGCGTGTGACCCCATCTCCTGGGCTGCTGGCTGTGGACTTAAGATTTCTACCGTCCCAACGCCCCCAACGCAAACTGCTCCGGCAGAAGCGATAAAGACACGTAAAATCCAAGTCAGCCCCCCAGGATGTGACTTCTGGGCGACACTGACTTGGTGCACAGAAGGGAAAATCCCAGGCAGCCTCCGGCAGCGACCAGACGCGCCCAGATCACCGAGCGGACAGCAGCGACACCTTGTGGGGACGCAGGAAATCGCACCCTCGCAGGGCCAGGCCCGTCTGGAAATTCAGAACGCTCAGGACAGATGACCCAGGAATTCCATTCAAAAGGCCTGTTGAGTATGGGGAAGACTGGCAGCTTCATTGCTCTCTGTGGCTATTTTCTCCTCCGCAAAGCTGCGGCGGACGGTAGGTGGGTGCTGGGCAGCCCCTCCGCTGGTTGGTGAAATGCCCTTGGAGCCCCACGCACACAGCGCGGCCAGGATTTCAAGTGACAGGGCCCACCTTGATGGGAAACGACGCGGAAAATGAACAGGTGAAACTCCTGGCAGAGGCTGCGGCGCCTGCGTGGAAAATACAGAGAAACTCTCCTTTGAACCAAGAGGCCTGGTGTTTGACCAACTTCTGCTGAGGCCTCCAAGAAGGGGCATTGCTGCAGGCGGCACAACACACCGGTTTCGAGGAATACCCCAGGCACAGGACACAGCTGAGGAAATGAACTCCTGGCCCCAAGAACCTTCCCAGCATCACAGAAGCGAGGGGTCTGGCTGGGCGACACCATGAATGCAGCGTGGCAGCCGCACAGGCTTTCATCATCTCAACTGGTGTGTGTTTCCAACCAAGTAAACTCCCATGACCAGGCAAGTGAGCTATCTTAGGGGATGTGAGTTTTACAGGACAGCTGATTTCTACCTATAGAAATGGCGTTCGAGTGTGATTTTGCAAATATAAAAAGGATGGGAAGGACACGCGTGCTAGCAGCAAAGTCTCCAGGCAATGATTTACGCTGGTGGCTGCAATGGAATTGTGTTCGGAAACACCACTGTTTGTACGACTTGCCTTCAGAACGTGTGAGGAGAACAGCTCTTCAGTGAGAACTCAGTAACTCGAGTGTTTTTACTGAAAAGCGAAATGCGAGTATAAAGCGAGGTGCCTTCAGCAAAGGGCAGGCGTCTGTCTGAGCAGGAGCTGCAGCTGGTGTGGACACGGGCCTCCGTGGAGCCTCAATTTTATTACATTTGAGTAGGAATGACTGTGTATTATAACATCAAAGAAAGAATGGGAATGTTAGGGAATTGCAGAAATTAAACTTTCATTCTAATTCTTAGAATGCCAGAGTAAGATAAACCCTTTACAGTAACAGTAAAATAATTCAGGCTCATTTTCAGTAGAAACTCAAGCTGCTTCAATATGGAAATAGGATTTTGACAAACACAAAAGAAGAAAGAAAAGCAGGGGTGAAGCCCCACACTGAGAGGGAGAGGCCGTCCTGGCATCTGTGCCCTGGGCTCACCTAGCAGGGGTGAAGCCTCGCACTGAGAGGGAGAGGCCGTCCCGGCATCCGTGCCCTGGGCTCGCCTGGCAGGGCTGACGTCCCTGCACTGAGAGGGACAGGCCGTCCCGGCATCGGTGCCCTGGGCTCGCCTGGCATACCCTCCCTTTCTCGTGGTGCTCGCTTGGTAGCAATGGCAAACCCTGTGTTCACTGGAAAGGGCAGAAGGTGCTGGGACCAGCCCGCTGGGGGTGCACAACCCCTTAGGAGGCCAGCTTGCAGTAGCTTGGCGGAGACAGCTTGCGCCTCAGGTACTTGAGGACATACAGCGGGAGGCAGCTGACCACGGTGATCGCCGACACTTTCCACAGGAAGGCCACGGTGGTGATAAAGGCAACATCTGTTGGCAGGAAACAGAAAAAAAGGTAAGAGCCGACAGGAAGCCCTGGGCCCTCATGGCCACAGCCACAGACCCGGCCAGGCCACCGGGTGGTCTCAGCTTGCCACGGAACTATCACCGTACGTTTATAGGAGCCCAGCTCCAAATCTCAGGTTTTCCTGACTGCAGAATTGTTTAACCTGCATACCGGGCATAATTCATTCTTCTTTTAATGGAAAAAACAAACCAAAGCATTATAAAGAGATTGTAGGCCAGGCGCAGTGGCTGTAATCGCAGCACTTTTGGGAGGCCAAGGCAGACGGATCACTTGAGGTCAGGAGTTCGAGACCAGCCTGGCCAACATGGGAAAACCTCATGTCTACAAAAAAGACAACAAAACATTAGCCGGGCATGGTGGTGGGCACCTGTAATCCCAGCCACCGGGGAGGTGGAGGCAGGAGAATTGCTTGAACCCAGGAGGCGGAGGTTGCAGTGAGCTGAGATCACACCACTGCACTCCAGCCTGGGGACAGAGTGAGACTCCATCTCAAAAAAAAAAGTTTGCAGGCCAGCTATGGTGGCTCACGCCTGTAATCCTAGAACTTTGGTACGCTGAGGCGGGTGGATCACCGGAGGTCAGGAGTTTGAGACCAGCCTGGCCAACATGGGGAAACCTTGTCTCTACTAAATATACAAAAATTATCCTGGTGTGGTGGTGGGCGCCTGTAATCCCAGCTACTCAGGAGGCTGAGGCAGGAGAATCACTTGAACTCAGGAGGTGGAAGTTGCAGTGAGCCAAGATCGCACCATTGCACTCCAGCCTGGGTAACAAGAGTGAGACTTTGTCTCAAAAAAAAAAAAAAAAAAAAAAAAGGGTTGCAGATGACTAATGTCACCAAATACCACTAAATGGGTAGACAATGCTCTGTGGCAGAATTTGTAAAGGCACTGAAGCACTGGAACAGACACCAACTCACCTAACTTGTGGGAGTGGTTTGGACGATCTAGGCTAGCCGTTTTGGTTTTGGTTTTTGTTTTTTTAAGGTAGAATTGACTTTATGAGGGGCTGGGGGCATCAGAGGGCAGCCGGCAGTTCCATCTGCAACACAAATGCTCAGACCGGTCTGCTCTTAGAGGCTCTGAGCCCGGCCCACCCAGAGAATGTTCTCGCCTATCACCCTCCCAGCATCTCCACAGAAGAACCATGTACTCACCATGGCCGAGCTGTGCTGCTAATGACTAGGCCACTTACATTCCTCACAAGAACAGGAGGTGAGAAACTGGATATTTACATACTTCGAATCTACATATAGTGGAAATCCCTTTAGACTGTTGCCGGATGGGATAAAAAGATCTATGGAGCAGAGTTAGAGGCCTTTGTAAAATAAATGACAGAGGGAAGCGCCAGATCTCTGTATGAAGGGGAAGTCCTACGTTTGTGTGTACTCATTTTCTGAAGACCCTGAAAATGTTTTCCAGGAGCTCAGCTCCTACAACTGAAAAGGCAAACATGTTTTAGGGACTCGTGCAATCCTTAGCAGATGGCAGGGTGCCTGGCCCCTTCCCTTCACTCAGGGCCACCAAGCCCCCAACAGGCAAGCCAGCAGCACTCAGCCCACGACGAGCCAAGTAAGCACATGGCCACCAGCTTACGTGACATCAGAGAGTTCGTGAGGAACACTGAATTAGAGGACGGTTTATTTTTCGGATTAGTTAAATATCTTTATCAATATTGTTTGGCTAAATTTCTACACTTTTGAAAGAAAGGATAACTTTACCTACCTAAGAAAGCTCCAAAAGACACTCTGCCTATACCTGTTCCAAAACAGGAATAAAGAAAATAAAGGACAGATTAAAGGAGATACTGGGTATTTCAAGGGGTTAGCAAACGAATAAGAAACACATTAAAAGCAATAAAATGGCAGGTGCAAGATGCGTTTTCAATGTGGTTTTAACCTCTCATTTCCCTGCCTGTTACCATACAACTGTTTAAACATCACCGAAACCCAACAGTTAGGTTTCCTGTGTCTGAGAAGCACACACCTTGGCATTCCCGAGGAGACAGAGACCTACCCAGGTCTGAGGAGCTCACCACAGAAGGTGCACGTGCTGGAGGGCTGGCCATGTTCTGCAGGTGCGAAAGGAGCTCCGCACATTCGTTCACATGTACGTAAGCACGTTACTACTGATCTTCACACCCGTTCCCAACGGGAAGTGATACCATCTCCAGTTTGCAGATGCAAAAGCTGAGGCTCAAAGCGGTGGTGAGTCTTGCCCACGCCTGTGATGCGTGTCTTTGTCATTTTGTGAGCTCACTGTGGCACTTAGCGTGTTCACGTGTCCCTGAGTATGTTAATTCATGATCATACAGGAAAATATTCTAAAAGCCGATTTTCAAAAGAAAAATAACTAGGACATTATAATTAGAAAATAACCATTTCTTAGAAGCCACGGGTATTTTCTGAGAGTTCTTTTATGTAAGAACAGGAATATTTCACATTTTCCTCCATAGAGGTTCACCACTGCACGAACGCTCAGGCACTGAGATGGGGACAGGTGCACAGGCGGCTCCGTGTTCGCTTCCCGCAGGCCCAAGTCCGGCTCCGTGTTCGCTTCCGGCAGGCCCGAGTCCGGCTCCGTGTACGCTTCCCGCAGATCTGAGTCCGGCTCCGTGTTCGCTTCCCGCAGATCTGAGTCCGGCTCCGTGTTCGCTTCCCGCAGATCTGAGTCCGGCTCCGTGTTCGCTTCCCGCAGGCCCGAGTCCGGCTCCGTGTTCGCTTCCCGCAGATCTGAGTCCGGCTCCGTGTTCGCTTCCCGCAGATCTGAGTCGGGCTCCGTGTTCGCTTCCCGCAGGCCCGAGTCCGGCTCCGTGTTCGCTTCCCGCAGGTCCGAGTCCGGCTCCGTGTTCGCTTCCTGCAGATCTGAGTCCCAGCTGCTCCCGAGTGGCTGTGCTGCTCATGTCAGGGGACCAGCCAGTGACCAACAGGGCTCAGCGCCTCCTGTCAGGGGACCAGCCAGCCAGTGACCAACAGGGCACCGCACCTTCATCCGTAGTGCAGGGACGGTAAGAGCAGGCACTTTCTGATACGGGTTTTACCATGATCCACAACTTAAGACAACGTATTCAGAAGTAACAATAAGAAAATGCTTCAAAATCATGAATAGACAATGATTCAGAAAACAATTCCAAGGCAACTTACCAAAATATTCATTGAGAAAAGCGAGTGAGGAGACGTAGCAGCCCAGGCTGAGAAACTCGGCCACCACCATCAGCCAGTGCCATGTGCGGACGGTCAGTGCCACCATCAGCAGCTCGGTGAGGATCAGTGCGGTGAAGGAGATGGCCACCACATGGACGAACTCAGACTCGAAGAGCACTAGGGCCCCGTACATGAGGATGCCACCTGAAAAACAGCAGGAGCTTTTTCCACGCACACGAGCAGGGTGTAAGCAGCTAGAGGAAACAGCCTGGAACCAGCAGCCTCACTGAAGACCCTTAAACGAGCAG
This sequence comes from Macaca thibetana thibetana, assembly GCF_024542745.1. Taxonomy (NCBI): domain Eukaryota; kingdom Metazoa; phylum Chordata; class Mammalia; order Primates; family Cercopithecidae; genus Macaca; species Macaca thibetana. The sequence goes on from NC_065595.1 coordinate 850,413, forward strand.
ATAGGCTGGGTGCAATGGTTCACATCTGTCATCCCCGCACTCTGGGAGGCCGAGGCGGGCGGATCACGAGGTCGGAAGTTTGAGACCAGCCTGGCCAACATGCTGAAACCCCATCTCTACTAAAAATACAAAAAAATTAGCCAGGCGTGATGGCGCACACCTGTAATCCCAGCTACTCAAGAGGCTGAGGCAGGAGAATCGCTTGAACCCAGCAGACGGAGGTTGCAGTGAACTGAGACCACGCCACTGCACTCCAGCCTGGGCAACAGAGTGAGACTCTGTCAAAAAAAAAAAAAAAAAAAAAGCAGATAACTGTCATGCCCATGCTTCATGCTGATGAACAAATCACTTAAACTCTGGATTATGGACACGAGAATATGGACAAAATAAGATGGGATCCCAGCTAGATCAGTTAGAAATGGCAAATAGAGGCTGACAAACATTCTCATCTCTGGATGCAAAGCCACACCTCTACTACCTCTACTTCAATTAGTGTAAATAGTTACGTGTTGCATGTAACTAATAGATCTGATCTGTTAGTTATGCTTTCAACAATCTCCCATTTAGATGAACACTAAACAAAGAGCAGCTAATGGCTTCTCCTTACAGAACTCAGATTCCTCAGTCTTTTCACCACTCTATGAAAGAAAGCCATTGTGCAGGGTACACAATGTGTAAGCGCTTGTTAAAATCTTTCTGGATTAACATTTAATTAAAAACTAAGTCAGTTTTTGGGTGACATGCATCAGTTAAAAAACAAAAGGGCCCATGTTGCTGGAATATTGATTGACAGGACAAACGGAAGGCAGTATTTAACTGCTGGTGACATCTTAAGCTGTTGGAATTTAATCTGCAAGTAAAAACAGTATTGCTAAAAGAAGACCAAAATAAAAAAATTCTTTAGTCCAGTAAACTAAGGATCCCGTCTTACCTTGGTAAATACTGATTAAAACCCAGATGAGGAAGGTTTTGAAGGACAAGGATCTTCCCTAGGGAAACAGTGGAAGAGTGTCGTTAATGCGCGGAACCACCTGCTTGACTCACAGACCCCGGGTCCACAAGCCCCATCCATGCCACCCCAGCCACCTGGTCTACCAGCATTTCAGGGTGCCTTTTCCTGGCACCCGAATCCTGAAGAAGCTGCCTGGGCCCCACACGTGTCCACTGGTGCCTGAGGTTAGAGGTTCAAGTTCTCTTCTGTTTGACCTGCCGTCTTGTTCGATGTTTAAGCCATAGTTCTAATAAGCCAGGAGTGATGTATACAAGCAAACATTTTAATGAACCAGGGGGGAAAGGCTCTTGGCAATAAAAACATTTACCCTTATTGTGAACAAATACTTCTGTATTTACTGTTTAGTTTTTTCAGATCAAAAGATACAAAAGGTTAACAGCTCTTCAGTAAGGATGGCACATCCCAACTGAAGTAAAAAATTATCCCTCAAACCCTTGTTGGAGAACGTGTCACATCCATAACCCCACATGGATGGAATGGGTCCTTGTGCCAGGCTCTTCACTCTGCGAAGCTGAAGGCAGGTGATGAGGGGGCCGGAGGCAGGGGAGCTCTGGCCCACAGGGTTGCTTGTCCTGCCGCACCCCTGAAGATTAATTCACAGTCCAAGAAGAGAGGCTAAGTCACTAACAACCGCCCTGACTTGTTGGTGCTAAGGAGCTGTCAACAGTGACGCGTGTCGCGAGGCCCTGTCTTGATGCGAGGACTTCGTTTACTTGACACCTTCGCGTCTATTTTCTCAGTTACGGAGGGCAGACGTCGTTTCCATTTACAGACAACGAAACTTGAGAAGTTTCCTGATTTCCTTAGGTTCTCGCTGGAGGCTGGGGGCGCTAAGTGTAGTCTGCCGATCAGAGCCCAAAGTCCTACCCTGATTTAGAGCTTCCCCATCCACGGGGGAGATTCTCCGAAGGACAGGAAGTGGTTTAAAGAGCCACAGAGGAAAGACAAACCCTCACGGAAGCTCAGGGGACACAGAAGACAGCAGGGAAGATGGAGGACGGTGACAGGCTGTGCTCAGGGCCCGTCTGAACCCGCACCTGCCTGAGTCTGCTGAAGACCTTTACACAGGCATAAGCCATCAGAGAACAGAGGCGCAGACGCTGGAACTGCGGCTGTATTTCTGCAGGAGCCCACCAGTGGCAGATTTACTAATTATCATTCTAGTTGTAGTTTAAATATAAAAGACAAGTGTGGTGACATATTAAGTGTTTTCCTAGGTTGCAAGGGTTCGTGTGTGAAGATGCTGACGGAGCCTGAGCCCTTACCACACGTGAATATGAAAAGGAAGATTCAGGCCGGGCGCGGTGGCTCAAGCCTGTAATCCCAGCACTTTGGGAGGCCGAGACGGGCGGATCACTAGGTCAGGAGATCGAGACCATCCTGGCTAACACGGTGAAACCCTGTCTCTACTAAAAAATACAAAAAACTAGCCGGGCGAGGTGGCGGGCGCCTGTAGTCCCAGCTACTCAGGAGGCTGAGACAGGAGAATGGCCCGAACCCGGGAGGCGGAGCTTGCAGTGAGCTGAGATCCGGCCACTGCACTCCAGCCTGGGCGACAGAGCGAGACTCCGTCTCAAAAAAAAAAAAAAAAAAAAAAAAAAAAGAAAAGGAAGATTCAAACTCACTGTGATTAAAAAGCACTACTGCTGTTTTTTGTTTGTTTGTTTGTTTTTTGAGATGGAGTCTGGCTCTGTTGCTCAGGCTGGAGTGCAGTGGCGCGATCTCCGCTCATTGCAAGCTCCGCCTCCTGGGTTCACGCCATTCTCCTGCCTCAGCCTCCCGAGTAGCTGGGATCACAGGCGCCCACCACCACGCCCAGCTAATTTTTTGCATTTTTAGTAGACACGGGGTTTCACCGTGTTAGCCAGGATGGTCTCGATCTCCTCACCTGGTGATCCGCCTGCCTCGGCCTCCCAAAGTGCTGGGATTACAGGCGTGAGCCACCGCGCCCAGCCAAGCACCACTGATTTTTAAAAAGCAAGAAACTTTTAAGTTAAACCGTTTATGTACTCTAAATAAGTTCTCACGGTACGTATTTCCCGAGCACATTTCTCTCCCTGGGTAATGGTAGGTGTTTGGTCTTTGCTCATGAAATTCATCTGTAATTAAGTACCTGGCTCATTTTAATCAAAAACTGTAAAAGGAAATTTATTTTGACATAAGAAAGAAAAGGCTATTTTGTGGCCTGATTTGCTGGAGTGTATTCAGTTTTATTCACGTGGGACAATGACGGGCGTCTACGTGGAAAGATAAAGCAGCGTTTGTGCGGTCTCTCTTGTTAGGAGCTGCCAGCAGGGAGCCAGCACCGCAGACCCGCACCTGTGGGCTGTTCCGTATCGAAGCAGACGACATTATAGATTAATAAAAGCAAACACAACAGAACGGGTACAAAAACCATCAATAAAATAGATAGTTTGAGAAAAACATGCGTACATCTCCTATTAATGGCTCCCAGACTGTAGCTGAGAACAAAATCCTGTTATATGTGATGGTACAGACACGTTACTCAAAGAAGCAATTCATTCACTAAGGGTTTCATGTGACGGACAAAGTCGCTCTTCCTGGACCAGGTACCACTTCATCTGGTTTAGGAAGAGGAAGCCGTCTGTTACTCTGACTGATGCCCCCGTATGTGTGGAATACCTGGAGTGGAGTCCTGCCTAGCACACGCCTTCCTGCTGCATCCTCGGGATCAGGACTTAATCTCTGTGCCTCCGTTCCCTCCTCTGTGAAATAGAATAGTGGTATGTGGCTCGTGTGCATGAAATAAAATGAGCCATGAAATAAAATATGCACAATGCCAGCAGCATAGTAAATATTCAATGAATGCTACTGTTATATTTACCAATTAAATATTATGGATTCAGAAAGTATATTTCTATTGTACCAAAAAACGTAAAAAATAAAATCAAGCTAATTTTTTTTTTTTTTTTTTTTTGAGACGGAGTCTCACTCTGTCGCCCAGGCTAGAGTGCAGTGGCGCAATCTCAGCTTATTGCAACCTCCACCTCCCAGGTTCAAGCGATTCTCCTGCCTCAGCCTCCCTAGTGGCTGCGATTACAGGTGTGTACCACCACGCCCAGCTAATTGTTGTACTTTTAGTAGAGACGGGGTTTTGTCATGTTGGCCAGGATGGCCTCGAACTCCTGACCTCAGGTGATCTGTCCGCCTTGGCCTCCCAAAGTGCTGGGATTACAAGCGTGAGCCACTGTGCCCAGTCAAATCAAGCAAATTTTAAGGAAAGATTAACCCACCTTAAAGTCATATGCGCACAATTATTCGTTTGGAAGGCTCAGGGCGGCGGTGCACGGAGCACGCTCATGCGTGCATGACATGAGACGGGGTCCCTCTGCGTGGATCGGCACTGTGGGATGAGACCAGCCCCTCCAAAATGCCAGGGCTCCTGTCCTGAGTCTGTAACCACTGTTCTCACTATTACAATTTATTCTCCCAGCCTACCTCCACAATATACTTCCTCTGATTCTTTTTTTTTTTTTTTTTGAGATGGAGTCTCGCTTTGTCTCCGAGGCTGGAGTGCAGTGGTGCAATCTTGGCTCACTACAAGCCCCACCTCCTGGGTTCATGCCATTCTCCTGCCTCAGCCTCCTGAGTAGCTGGGACTACAGGCGCCCGCCACCACGCCCGGCTAATTTTTTGTATTTTTAGTAGAGATGGGGTTTCACTGTGTTAGCCAGGATGGTCTCCATCTCCTGACCTCGTCATCTGCCTGCCTCAGCCTCCCAATCTGATTCTTAGTAGAACAACAACAATAAAAAATTTCGCCTGTTCCCATAATTGTAATTATTTGAGGGAAGTTTGGGAGTGTGGAGTAGAAAGATCCTATAGGCAGACACAAGAGGAGAAAAAGATGCAGCCAAAGTGTATCAAGAACAAACTCTACAAACAGAGAGGGAAGGATGGTGCGCATGGTGGCGCGGGGGAGAGAAGCCCCAATTAACTGGGGCTCTGCACGTGTCTCTGGCCTTGGCAGGAAGGGAGGCTGGAGAGGAAGAGCGGGTTTCCTGCCGCTCAGTGCCCGGCCTGCCCTGCTCCTGAGGGGGTGAAGGTCCTGCAGCAAAGGGGCGGGTAAGCAACGTCCCAGCAGCTCCTCTGCTTGCCAGGCTCACTCCACTGTCGCTTTTCTTTCTTCTATTAATGGTCTGAAATTATGGTTACTGATTTCTTCAAGGTCTCATTCCTTCATTCTTACATGGATAAGCTCAATTTCATTAAACACAAATCATAGAATACAAAATGAACTTCAAATATTACTGGACAGAAAGTTGCTGGACAGGTTAAACGGGAGCTGCCAAGCAGACAGTGTGCACCTAAATGGGCTTGCTGCCGCGGACTGGTCGCAGCTGGGCCAGGGCCAGGCCAGACATGGGCTGGTTATAAACTCCATACTTTGAAGGATAAGACTGCAGCTTTGCAAACACAATTCTGATTTTGTAGAGACAGGGTCCTGATCTATTGCTGAGGGATGGAGTGCAGTGGTGCGATCACAGTTCACAGCAGCCTCCACCTTCCAGGCTGAAGTGATTCTCCAGTCCAGGCAGCTGGGACCACAGGCACATGGTGCCGTGCCCAATTCTGTTCATCTCTCCTAGGAAAACTGAAGACTTTCTCGGCTCTGACTCTGTTTTCTAATCATTTTGCCTTGAGATCACTTTAGACTTGCAGGGAAGCTGCAGAAGCAGTGCAGACAGCCCCATGGCACCGTCCAGCTCACCCGGGACCACGGCGCCGTCCAGCTCACCCGGGACCACGGCACCGTCCAGCTCACCCGGGGCCACGGCGCCGTCCAGCTCACCCGGGGCCACGGCGCCGTCCAGCTCACCCGGGGCCACGGCGCCGTCCAGCTCACCCGGGGCCACGGCGCCGTCCAGCTCTCCCGGGGCCACGGCGCCGTCCAGCTCACCCGGGGCCACGGCGCCGTCCAGCTCACCTGGAGCAACACTCCACGAAGACACAGACACACCCCTTGGCAGAGAAACGGTGCGGAGGTCCCGGTTTTTCTCGAACGCAATTTTCCTGCCCAGGGCTCCTGCACTGCCCTGGCCGTCATGTCTCCTGGGCTCTGTGATCTGGCCAGTGCCTCTGTCTCCCCGTCTTTAATGACCTGGCTGCTCCTCAAAGCTCTGGACATGTCTTTGTGGAATGCCCTTGTTATGGATTTGTCCGATGTCTTCTAGCGATGACACTACTGGGGAGGATTTGTTGAGGGGACGCGTGTTCCCCGCAGGGCTCCACAGCAGGAGGTGTGGCCTCTCTCATCCCTGGTGATGGGAACTGTGACCCCGGGGTTCTGCGTCCCTTGGAAGACCTCGTGACAGTGGCTGCTGCCCTGATGCCTCCGCGGGGCCTCTGACTGCCCTGGTTCCTTCACATTTATAACTGGAATCCTCCGGTTGAGGAGGTGCTTTCTCTGCATATACATGGTGGAGGTGGAGGTATCTGTGTGCTCTCTGGGTACCATCTAGTCATGCTGCTGTCTGGGCTGCTGTGCAGGGCGTTAGGTGCTGGGCCCTGGGAGGCTCAGTCTCTGACGCCGTCGGACCCGTCTCCTCCACCAGCCGCACTGATTCTTGTTCAGCAGTTCCTTACTTTTTTGTTCCACAAGAAGTTCCAGGCTCATCTTGTATTTTCCTTGCCTCAGCCCTGGAATTAACCCCTTCTCTAGGGCTCTGCACGGTGGGGGACAGCACAGGGCCTCGTCTGCACGATCTGCACACTGAGCATGCTCATTGCCGCCGGGGTTCGATTCCAGCTGCTCGACCTACGGCCTAGGACTGTGTGTTTACTAAGCCATGCTCACACATGTCCATGTTTATTTCTTCATCTATTTATTTATCTCACAGAAATCACAAGCCCAAACTGATCTGGGCTTCAATCCAGCCCTATATTTCTAACTTTGTCACTAACAGGGAGAAATCTGCTTCTCATTAGCTACCAGGCATGGGCTTATTGGTTCCTGTGAGAAGCAAATGCCAAACGTAGCCCATGGTTTGCAGTTCTTTTTTTTTTTTTGAGACGGAGTCTCGCTCTGTCGCCCAGGCTGGAGTACAGTGGCCGGATCTCAGCTCACTGCAAGCTCCGCCTCCCGGGTTCCCGCCATTCTCCTGCCTCAGCCTCCCGAGTAGCTGGGACTACAGGCGCCGCCACCTCGCCCGGCTAGTTTTTTGTATTTTTAGTAGAGACGGGGTTTCACCGTGTTAGCCAGGATGGTCTCGATCTCCTGACCTCGTGATCCGCCCGTCTCGGCCTCCCAAAGTGCTGGGATTACAGGTGCAGTTCTTTTTGTCTTCAGCCTTACAGCGAACCAGAGGCAAAAGCTTTTCCTAAGCCACTGAAAAGACTCCTTTCTCCCCAGCCCACGGCGTGGTTCTGTGGTTCATGGGCCCATGCAGCCCACGCTGTCCTCCCGTGGGCTCCATGCTGGTGCCGTCCAGTGGGCTCTGACAGGGGCACAGTCAGGTGTCCCCCACCACCACGCCACACAGAGCAGCTCCCGCACCCACACCCCCTTGGGCTGCCTCTCCGGTCACCCTCTACACTCAAACCTTTAGCGGCCACAGGCGGGTCTCTTCCCTACAGTTCTGCACCTCCCAGGTGTCAAGTAAAAAGAACCAACTTTCCAGTCTGGCTTCTGTTGTGCAGCAAAATGCAAAATGTATGATCCAACATGTCGTGTGAGGCAGCAGTAACCCTCTCACTGCTCAGCGCAATCCCACTGCCTGGTGGTATGACACACAGACTGTCCATGTCCACTAGGATGTCCTTCCATCACGCACGGGCTGTCCCCGTCCACGGAGATGTCCTCCATCCACGCACGGGCTGTCCATGTCCACTAGGATGTCCTTCCATCACGCACGGGCTGTCCCTGTCCACGGAGATGTCCTCCATCCACGCACAGGCTGTCCATGTCCACTAGGATGTCCTTCCATCACGCACGGGCTGTCCCCGTCCACGGAGATGTCCTCCATCCACGCACGGGCTGTCCCCGTCCACAGTGATGTCCTCCATCCACGCACAGACTGTCCATGTCCACTAGGATGTCCTTCCATCACACACAGACTGTCCCCGTCCACAGTGATGTCCTCCATCCACGCACGGGCTGTCCCCGTCCACGGAGATGTCCTTCATCCACACACAGACTGTCCATGTCCACTAGGATGTCCTTCCATCACGCACGGGCTGTCCCCGTCCACGGAGATGTCCTTCATCCACACACAGACTGTCCATGTCCACTAGGATGTCCTTCCATCACGCACGGGCTGTCCCCGTCCACGGAGATGTCCTCCATCCACGCACGGGCTGTCCCCGTCCACAGTGATGTCCTCCATCCACGCACGGGCTGTCCCCGTCCACGGAGATGTCCTTCATCCACACACAGACTGTCCATGTCCACTAGGATGTCCTTCCATCACGCACGGGCTGTCCCCGTCCACGGAGATGTCCTTCATCCACACACAGACTGTCCATGTCCACTAGGATGTCCTTCCATCACGCACGGGCTGTCCCCGTCCACGGAGATGTCCTTCATCCACACACAGACTGTCCATGTCCACTAGGATGTCCTTCCATCACGCACGGGCTGTCCCCGTCCACGGAGATGTCCTCCATCACGCACGGGCTGTCCCTGTCCACGGAGATGTCCTCCATCCACGCACGGGCTGTCCCCGTCCACGGAGATGTCCTCCATCCACGCACGGGCTGTCCCCGTCCACAGTGATGTCCTCCATCCACGCACGGGCTGTCCCCGTCCACGGAGATGTCCTCCATCCACGCACGGGCTGTCCCCGTCTACGGAGATGTCCTCCATCCACGCACGGGCTGTCCCCGTCCACGGAGATGTCCTCCATCCACGCACGGGCTGTCCCTGTCCACAGTGATGTCCTCCATCCACGCACGGGCTGTCCCTGTCCACGGAGATGTCCTTCATCACACACGGGCTGTCCCCGTCCACGGAGATGTCCTCCATCCACTGGCTGAAGGGCATAGGGTTGTTTCCAGTTTTTGGCAACGATGACAGTGCTGCTGTGAATATTCATATATATGATTTAGTATGAATCTGTTTTCATCTCTCTTGGAGAAATACCCAGGAATGGACTACTGGGTCATGGGGTAAATATATGTTTACCTTTGTAAGAAATGCCCAAACTGTCTTCCAAAGAGGCTGTGCCATCCTTCCTTCACCCCCACAGTGAAGGGGAGTCTCTGTTGCTCTGGGTCCTCCCAGCCCTTCATGTTGCCGGTGTTTTGGCTGCTCTAGCACTGGGGGGTACGCAGCAACTCACTGTGGCTTCAACTTGCAGTTCCCTGATGAAAGTGACACCGAGCATCTTCACAGGCTTCCTTGCCATCTGAGGATCATCTCTGAGGTGGTGTCCAGTAATATCTCCTGTCTGCTTTAAAAACTGGGTTGTTTTCTCGTTGAATTTTGGGGATGTCTTATATACTATAGAAACAACTCCTTTATCAAAAGTGTGACGTGCAAATATTTTCTTCCAGGCTGTGGCTTGTTTTTTCATTTCTTTAACAGTATCATTCACAGAGAAAAACGTTTTCTTTTTTTTTTTTGGAGACAGGGTCTCACTCTGTCACCCAGGCTGGAGTGCAGTGGCTCAATCACAGATCACTGCAGCCTCCACCTCCTTGGCTCAAGCAATCCTCCCACCTTAGCCCGAGTAGCTGGGACTACAGGCACACAGCAACCACCATGCTCAGCTAATTTTTTCTATTTTTGGTAGAGACACGGTCTTACTATATTGCCCAGACTGGTATTGAACTTCTGGGCTCAAGTTTTCCTCTCGCCTTAGCCTCCCAAAGTGATGGTATTACAGGCATGATAAGTCACTGCAACTGGCCAAAACTTTTAAATTATGGTAAAGTCTAATTTATTATTTTTTCCCTTTAAGGATCATGATTTTGATCTCATGTCTGAAAACTCTTTGCCTAACCGAAGGTCATGCATATTTGGTGTGTATTTTCTTCTGAAAGGTTTATAGCTTTACATGTAGGTCAAGGGTCCACTTTGGGTGCATTTTCACATGAGGTGTGAGGTGGAGGCTGCAGGTCTGTTGCTCATGAGCGGCCAGTTGTCCCAACAGCTGCAGACACAACTCTTCTCCATCTGATTTCCTCTCACGTTTGCCAAAGATCATCTGACAGATGTGAGTGTATTTCTGGGCTCTCTTTTCTGTTCCATTGATCTTTTTGTTTGTCCTTCTGCCAATAAACACATTGTCTAATTGATTACTGTTTTACAGTAAGTCTTGGAATCAGGTAGTGTGTTTTCCAACTCTGTTCTTTTTCTAAATTATTTTGGCAATTCGAGTTCCCTTGCCTTTCCGTATAAATTCTAGAGTGAGCTTGTCAATGTGCAACAACACTGAAGCTCTCACTCCAGGAACATCTGTTCACGCCTCTCACTCCAGGAATATCTGTTTACGCCTCTTGATGCATGAACATCTGTTCACGTCTCTCAATCCAGGATCATCTGTTTACGCCTCTCACTCCAGGAACATCTGTTTACGCCTCTCACTCCAGGAATATCTGTTCACGCCTCTCAACCCAGGAATATCTGTTCACGCCTCTCACTCCAGGAACATCTGTTCACGCCTCTCACTCCGGGAACATCTGTTTACGCCTCTCAATGTATGAACATCATTGTTCACGCCTCTCACTCTAGGAACATCTGTTTACGCCTCTCACTCCAGGAATATCTGTTCACGCCTCTCAACCCAGGAATATCTGTTTATGCTTCTCAATGCATGAACATCTGTTCACACCTCTCACTCTGGGAACATCTGTTCACGTCTCTCACTCCGGGATCGCCTGTTCGCGCCTCTCACTCCGGGAATATCTGTTCACGCCTCTCACTCCAGGAACATCTGTTCACGCCTCTCACTCCGGGAACATCTGTTCACGCCTCTCACTCCGGGAACATCTGTTTACGCCTCTCAATGTATGAACATCTGTTCACGCCTCTCAATTCGGGATCGCCTGTTCGCGCCTCTCACTCCGGGAATATCTGTTCACGCCTCTCACTCCAGGATCATCTGTTCACGCCTCTCAATGCATGAACATCTGTTCACGCCTCACTCCGGGAATATCTGTTCACGCCTCTCACTCCGGGAATATCTGTTCACGCCTCTCAATGTATGAACATCTGTTCACGCCTCTCACTCCGGGAATATCTGTTCACGCCTCTCAATGCATGAACATCTGTTCACGCCTCTCACTCCGGGAACATCTGTTCACGCCTCTCACTCCGGGAACATCTGTTCACGCCTCTCAATCCAGGAATATCTGTTCACGCCTTTCACTCCAGGATCATCTGTTCACGCCTCTCAATGCATGAACATCTGTTCACGCCTCACTCCGGGAATATCTGTTCACGCCTCTCAATGAATGAACATCTGTTCACGCCTCTCACTCCAGGAACATCTGTTCACGCCTCTCAATCCGGGATCGTCTGTTCACGCCTCTCAATCCGGGATCGCCTGTTCACGCCTCTCAATCCGGGATCGCCTGTTCGCGCCTCTCAATCCGGGATCGCCTGTTCGCGCCTCTCAATCCGGGATCGCCTGTTCGCGCCTCTCAATCCGGGATCGCCTGTTCGCGCCTCTCAATCCGGGATCGCCTGTTCGCGCCTCTCAATCCGGGATCGCCTGTTCGCGCCTCTCAATCCGGGATCGTCTGTTCGCGCCTCTCAATCCGGGATCGCCTGTTCGCGCCTCTCAATCCGGGATCGCCTGTTCGCGCCTCTCAATCCGGGATCGTCTGTCTACGTCTCTCAATCCAGGAACATCTGTTTACACCTCTCAATCCCGGAACATCTGTTTACGCCTTTTACAGTTTCTTTCCTCAGTGTTGTTGGTTTCCAGCGCACAGATCTTGCGTGTATTTTGTTAGAGGTACACTTCAGTGTTTCACGTTCTTGTATTATTATAAATGCTTAAATGTATTATTATATTTACACATTTTTTCACACCCCAATTATTCATTGCTAATATACAGAATCAGAAATGATTTTGAAAAATTATTCCTTGTATCCTGAAACTTTATGAAGTTTACTAGTATAGGAGGTTGTATGTGTGTGGATTCTACATAGAAAATTATAGTATCTACAAACACAGATATTTTTATTTCTTCCTTTCTAATCTCAATGTTTTAAATTTCCTTTTATTGCCTTATTCACTATTATTTTGAAAAGTATATAACTATATGAATATACATTTCAAAAGATAAAACCATTTGAGAGTATTCTACAGAAAATAAAAAATAGTGAAGGGGTCCGAATGGTTCAATACCTAATGGTTTCAAAGATTTTATGAAGAACTGTATGATATTACCTACTTGATATCTTTACAATTAGCACAACTACAAATCAAATGTCTTTGGAGTTAGCTGGTAATGTAAGATTATGAATTGGTAACAAAATTCACAGCCACAATCTGAGATATTTTGGGACCACGTGGGCTGGCTCAGTTAACCAGGGTCACCTTACTAGTCCTGATGCCTGGATCTTGGAGTTAAGTAGCCTCTCTAAGTGGTCACGCACCATTCAGAATGAATGAAGACATGTGCAGAGTTAGGAGAGAGATGAGTAGGTCAGCTTCCTGTCTTATTGGCATCCAGAAAATTAAGTCCCTGAACTCATCTTGATTAAAGTTTAATAATTCAAAGCAAAATTTGAGCTTCAAAAGAACAACAAAATATTGTTGCAAATATACCATTTTCTGTAAAGAATAAAAGCTACATAGTTTTAGGAAAGCAAAGGAAATCCTGACTCTTGGTTTAACTGATTCATTCACTGCCTCATTCATTTATCAAATACTTACTGAATAGATACTGTGTCCATGTGTGGCTCAGGCCATCGAGACACAGCAGGGGACAAATATTTATACTCGAGGTTGGCTAACTCATTAGGACAGTAAATGAGATTTATAATGCGTGCCTTATTTGTACTTTTAGATTAAAAAGACTGGTTATCAAATACACATGAAAAAGAGGAGATTTTCTTTCCAGTTGAGTCTTTTCCTGTGTGCAGGGAATGCACGCCTTGCCTCTGAAGGTGTTTTATAAATTTACCGTGACCTGAGATATGTGACTCAGAACTGACAGGACTGGCACTCGCTGGTCAGCCACTCACATTTCAGCCTGTAGCCCTTTACACTGTTGCTCTATGCCACGGATTAACTGCTTTCTTAGCCTGACTAGAACACAGGCTTGCTGAGAGCAGGGCTATGTTGTCTTACATCACAGGAGCTTGAGCCGACGGACTGGGGACTCGGTGTCCACTGACACTGACCAGCTTGGATAGACTACGTCGGCACATCCAGTCTCCAGCTGCATCAGACAACAATGCAGAGTGCTGCAGTCTGCGCCACCTTGGTGAACTGTTCAGAAGTAACAGAAAGCTTCAAAATAATTCTTTAGCTTCAATAAGAAAAAACAACTAAATTAACTTTAGTGGCTCAGTACTTTAGTGCTATTTTCTTTTCAAAGGATTTGAAGTGTAGTCGATTAAAAAGAAAGTTACTGGGCAACAGAGCGAGACTCCGTCTCCAAAAAAAAAAAAAAAAAAGTTACAATGCAGATAAGATGTTGAAGAAAAGAAGCCTAGAGAAAATGAGTGACTGAATTCTTGACCAAAAAAAAAAAAATGTAGGGATGGTGATCTGACTTTAGGATACTAAAACAGTCTAAATTGTTGATCACCTTAACAAAAATGGAAATTTAATGCCCTTAATGAGATCCAACTCAATCAGAAGTGAACAGGGTTCAATGGCACCAGTGAGTAACACAAAACGTACTGATTCCATGGCCACAGTTAGGGATAATTAGCTGCTCCGTCAGACACCTGTGGCCTTATGAGCATCTTGTTTCTAGAGTGATTTAGATATCCACAAAGAAAGAGACCGGTGGGTACAATCTCAATCCTTGAAAACAGTAAAAACGTGTTAGTGCCTCACTCCAGCAGCCGGTCAAGATGGCTGTGGCATGATGGTCCTATGACAAGCTTCTCCCAGCACAGTGATCTAGGAGCACCGGCTGGGGCTACGAGACCCCTAGTGACCTTTGCCCTGCTTGGGTGCTGGTTTCCTAGGTTTGAGGGTAGAGCATCAAGGTTTAACGTTCTTACATGAAAGGCTTGTTTCCATACGTTTGTAAGGCAGCATTTAGGTAAACATTTTTGGAGTCTCTGGGAATGAGGAAATGCGTATGCTACTAAAATGATCATTATTCATACTGGCTTCCCGAAGTTTTTGGATCTTTGCTCCCTACTCTGCTGGACTTCATCACAATGGTCTCATCAGTTTAAGACACTTAACCAGTCTTCCTTCGAGTTGTAGATGTGACCTGGTATGAGGTTTCCCAGTCGCCATGATGATATCACCATCATGATAATAATGCTTGATATTTATATTTCATGTGATACTGGTGAGCTAGCTTTATTTGTCTTGATTAAAACAGCAATGAGAATTCTTTATTTTTTTTCAAGAAACTTTAAAGTCTTTATTTCATTAGACCCTTACAATAACATCAAGAAATCAAAAAGTTAACATGGCTTCCCCAGCACCTCTCTGGCTAATGAGTGGTTATAGCTGGACTAGAGTCTAGTTCGTCAGTCAGTGGTTAGCTGGGTAAGAGTCTAGTTTGTTAGTGGTTAGTTGTTATTAGATAGAGTATCATTTGTTAGTTACTAGTTAGACAGACGGGAGTCTAGTTTCTCAGTTTGTGGTTAGCTAGGTAAGAAGGTAGTTGGTTAATTAGTGGTTAGTTGGACTAGAATCTGTTTGTTAGGTAGTCATTAACTTTCTTTAATGCCTAATCTAATTCTTTCTTTACCATACAGCTACTGCTTTAAAAATCTGAGTTGATAATTTCAGACACCTGTCATTTATCAATTGTAAATCTAAATTTAATTGCAGGTTAGTGGATTTTGTTCTCAATGTTGGCTCAAAAAAGCTAGCTTTGTGGAAAATACCAGAGTTACCATGATTTGTGTCTGCAGAGCTAAGCCTCTCTTCTACCCTGCATCCTTACACGTTCTATGCTATAAAATATGCTGTTGTAAGAATATGATAAATTCAAAGCCTCCTTTAATCCTAACAGAGCAGTTTTAAGCCAAATAAATGCATCTTTTGCAGAGTTTCAGGTAACTGAAGTTTCCTGGGGTGGATTTTTTTCTTGGTGGCATCACTGCAAAAATAGTCTATGGACCCCAGGGACAGACGCATGCTGTCAGTCACTTTTCAGATATAATTGTGAAATCCACAACTATCGACAGACTTAGAAATACACAGGAAACGTGAAGCCCATGGGTTCCCCAGCTTTGGAATGCTACTTCTGCAGCAGGTGCAGCGACACTGTCCGGGAGCCTTTCTACAGAAATTACGAAGCGAGCTCTTCTCTGACATTTGGTGAGCTCACTTCATGAAAGTTCCACAAATGGTGAGAGCATCTTTTACAATTCTAATTTTACGTACGATATTAGAGCTTTGTTGCAAACATTTGAGAAATTTTTTTCCCTGAGATGTTTTTCCCCTTTTGAAGTTTAACTCAAAGAGAAAATGCCAAAAATAATTAGGAGACATAAAAAACGTCTTGAAGGACAGAGAATCGTTTTTCACAAAATGCTTGGAAATGCCTCCTGACTGGCCTGTTTCTCACTCGTGTAAAATGCCAGGCGTGAGTGCCAGTCTTGAGGCAGACAGCCTGCCTGAGGCCCATACCTTGGTGAGGTCCTTGTACAGCTCCGGGTAGAGCATCGCCATCTCTGGCTTCACGTCCTGGTCCAGCACTAAGGAGAACACTGGGAACATGGTGTATATGGTGGCATACCTGCAAGACCAAAAGCAGAGTGCAACGGGCCTGAGAAACTTCTACCACACGGCTATAAAGAGACCTCTGGATTAGAGGTCACAGTTTCAAAAACACCAAAACGTACTCCACAAAAACCAACAAAGTAATTTGGCAACCAAGTAAGATGATTGCGGAGACTGAATATTTATCTCAGAGCACAGTAGCATGTTTTATAAGTCACAAATGCTTACAGGGAGAAGAATGATTTTTAAAAATGTTTACCTTTCTATGTTGAGATCATTGTAGACTCATATGCAGTTGTCAGGAATAGCACAGAGATTTTCTGTGATCTTTACCCAGTTCTCCCATTGGTAACATCTTAGATAAGTGTAGTGTGAACCTCACCACCAGGATCCATAAGGACACCTCCAGACCCAGGGCCCCTCGCACAGGGTCCCTCACGCGGACACCTCCAGACCCAGGGCACCCCTCGCACAGGGTCCCTCACACGGACACCTCCAGACCCAGGGCACCCCTCGTACAGGGTCCCTCACACGGACACCTCCAGACCCAGGGCACCCCTCGCACAGGGTCCCTCACGCGGACACCTCCAGACCCAGGGCCCCTCGCACAGGGTCCCTCACGCGGACACCTCCAGACCCAGGGCACCCCTTGCACAGGGTCCCTCCTGAGGCTGCTATGTAGTTGCAACCACTTCCCTCTGCTGCCTCCTCCCTATTCCCTGGTCACCAAGAATCTGTTCCCCATCTCTAATCTGGTCATTTCAAGAATGTCCAGCAGGCTAACTTTGGGGATTGGTGTCTTTTACACAGCGCAATTCTCTGGAGATTCATCTAGGTTGCTGCTGTATCAGTAGGTAATTTCTTTCTATTGCTGACTACTATTTAGTGGCAGGCAAATGAACTACAGTTTGCTTAACCACTGAAGTACATCTGGGTTAGCCCTAGTTTTTGATTATCACAAATAAAACTGCTGTAAATATTCACTGCACAGATTTTTTGGCGAAGTTTCCATTTATTTTGGACAGGAGTGCTGAGTGAGATGGTATAAACCTCAGGAGCGTGAGTGCTAGGTCTGGACAGGAGTGCCGAGTGAGATGGTATAAATCCCGGGAGCGTGGGTGCTAGGTCTAGACAGGAATGCCGAGTGAGACAGTATAAACCTCAGGAGCGTGAGTGCTAGGTCTGGACAGGTGTGCCGAGTGAGATGGTATAAACGCCCGGGAGTATGAGTGCTAGGTTTAGAAAGGAGTGCCGAGTGAGATGGTATAAACTTCCGGGAGCATGGGTGCTAGGTCTAGACAGGAGTACCGAGTGAGATGGTATAAACCCCGGGAGCGTGGGTGCTAGGTCTAGACAGGAGTGCCGAGTGAGATGGTATAAACCCCGGGAGCGTGGGTGCTAGGTCTAGACAGGAGTGCCGAGTGAGATGGTATAAACGCCCGGGAGTGTGGGTGCTAGGTCACATGGTGGCGGTATAGTTTTTCAAAGAAATTGTTAAAACATCTTCCAGATAGTAGGATTTATGCTCCCACAGCAATATAAGAGCTACCCAGTTTCCATGACTCTTCCCCACAATTCTGGCAGGTGTGAGGCGGAGCGCCCTGTGGTCTAACCTGCTCTCTGTGGCTGACGATGCGGGCATTGTTTCACGGGCTTGCTTGCGGTCTGTGCATCCCCTCACACACAGGGTGGCTGCCTCTGCGCCTTCTGTCCTTTTCTTAATGGGACTGCTCCTTCATGGCTGAGCTTGGAGATTCTTTAGGGACTGCTGGACACAAGTCTTGCCAACACCTGCTTTCCCTTCTGGAAGTGGCCCTCACTGGCTGCAGCATCCCGTGCCCATGAGGCCTTTCTCCAGCACCTGAATCCCTCTGCCTGCACGGTTTCCAATTATCCCCAACATGCCCTGTCACCCCACTGGCTGCTTTCAATGTGTTTCTTTGTCTTTAGTTTTCATCAGTTTGATTACGATTATCTTTGACTTTATCCTGTTCAGGGTTTGCTTACTTTCTTGAATCTGTGCATTTATGTATTTTGCCAAATCTGGGAGGTTTTCAGTCTTTATTCCTTCAAGTACTTTCCTAGCCCTGCCCTGTCCCTTCTTCCCTGGAACTCCCATGGCACCAACGGTCAGAGGCCAGGGCTCCCACGGCACAAACGGTACAGTTACCATTTTGCTGTCCCTGAGGCTCTGATCCATTTTTTTTTTCAGTCAATTTTCTCTCTGTTGTTCATATTGAGGACTTTCTGTTTTTCTATCTTCCAGTTCACTGTGTCCTTCCTCTGTTCCTTCTATTTTGCTGCTAAGCCCAGTCGTGGCATTTTTTGTCTGGGTTATTTCTCATCTCTAAGATTTCCATTTGGTTCTGCTCTGTATCTTGTCTGCTGGGCTGTTCTATTTTGCCATTTGCTCCAAGTATGTTGGTAATGCCTGTTTCCCAGTCTTTGTCAGAGAATTCTAGCATCTCTGCCATCTCAGGGCTGGCTTCTGTTGCCTGTCTTCCATTCACCTTGAAATCTTCCTGGTTCTCGGTATGGCAAAGGACTGACGGAAGCCTTGACATTCCGGGTACTGCGTATGAGACTCTGAATTTTCTGAAGGGTGCTGACCCTGCTGCGGTGGGGAGAAGAGGGCACTGTTCTTGTTGCTGTGCAGGGGCAGGGGTTCAGGCTCCCTGTGCGGCCTCCACTGACACTGAGGGGCTCATTATCCTCGACACTGGGGATGGAGTCCTGCCTCCCATTCCATCACCCTGGAGATGCTGGGTGCCTCGCTACATCTCGTGAAGTGGCACTTTCAGCTCTCCACTTGCCTTTTTGGGGAGGGGGAGGCGGGCACAGCCCTTCCCTGGCGTCTGGGTGGAGTAGAGTGACGATCATCTGAAAGTCATCTGTTGTCCTGGCGCCCCTTTTGTGGACCTGCGGTTGGAGAGGCTGGGCCCTCGCTGGGACTTTCAAATTTTAAATTTCTGCACCCATAGGCGTTTCCAGGCTGCCGGCTCCCTCAGCTCCAGCTGTTGGAAAATGTGGGGAGCTCCTGCCGCCTCGCCCCTTGCCCCTCTGTTCACCTCGCTCCCCACTCAGAGCCTTCTGTGTGTGATGCCCATAGTTTCAAGCTCAACTTAGCACAAGGAGCAGGGAGGAACCCATCTACTCCACCTCCCACCGTTCTGGAAGTGGAATTGGGCCGGAAGTGGAGCTGGGCCGGAAGTGGAGCTGGGATTTTTTTTTTTGAGACAGGGTCTCACTCCGTGGCCCAGGCTGGAGTACAACGGTACAATCATGACTCACTGCAGCCTTGACCTCCTAGGCTCAGCTGATCCTCTCACCTCAGCCTCCTGAGTAGCTGGACTGCAGGTATGCACCACCATGCCCAGCTAATGTTCTTTTGTAGAGATGGAGTGTCACCATGTTTCCCAGGCTGGTCTCACACTCCTAGCCTCAAGAAATCTTCCCAACTTGGCCTCCCAAAGTGCTGGGATTACAGGCATGAGCCACTGCACTTGGCTGGGTTTTTTTTTGTCGTTGTTGTTAAATGACATTGTCACCTATGAGAAAGCATTCTCATAGTTATCTCAGGTTGGGAAAGTGACCCAGTGGCAGAGAACCAGAAACACCCATGACACCACGTTATCTTGTAGCCTGGAAACATGCGGATACCTAAAGGCTATATTCTGTTTTAATATGACTGAGATCCCATGGTCACAGACTGTTCTATTTTTAAAACTGTTGTGGGTTCTATAAGAAACGTTTTCTTCTAAGGTACTTTTAGTCTAGCTCACATTGTTTTCTTGACGGGTCACTGCTGGGCACTAAACATCTACATGCTCAGAGAACTTTATCCAGAAATTCAACTTTAATTTATTGGGTTGAACTTGTACAACACTGCTGTACTTCCCTCGAAATCTTTAATCACTTTTGTTAACTTTCTTTGAACAACTCCCACTCTGCTTAGGATTTAGGAACAGGGACAAATAATTCAAGGAGAGCCCAACCAGGAGTTACGATGGCAAGTCATCCCCTGGCGATGCCTGGCGAGGGCGGGCGTCCTGTTCTGCATGCACACAGGCATGTGGACACTCAGCCGTGCGGCTTGTGACTCGCTCACACCAGCAGGAAGGACCACGTGCAGTCACGATTTCTGTATGTGCATTTATGAGAACTCTTGCTTTACTTATGCCAGAAATCTCCCTATCTCTTCAGCCCTTAACAACAAAAACCCCACTGCTGCCTCCTTTTCGCCTACTCTCTGGAGGTGTAACTTTCAGCATGTGAGCGATGAGTTTTGACAAGCGTCATGGAACCACAGTGTGATCATGACACAGAGCATCTCCGTCACCCGCCAGGAGGAGGCCTGTGATGCGCCAGGTGGGAGACCTCTGCTTCCCTTGCTGCCGCGAGTCCCACAAAAATGGCTGTTTCCCGCAAGCTCTCTAACACCTGGCTATTCTCTCCGGGTGGTCTCTGCTCTCTGCGGGTGGGTCTCTCCAGGCCAGTGGTGTTGGGGCTCGCCCACCTTGCCGAGTGTGTCCTCTGCTTTCTCTGTGCTGCAGGGCGACGGACACAGCGCAGCTCTTCCACCCCCCGGCGGATGGCCGTTGGAGTTTTCCCAGTCTGTGGAGATCACAGCTGAAGTGGTGAGAGTCCTGGTGCCAGTCTGAGTGGAAGAATGAGTGTTTTCCTTTTTCCTGGGTGAACACTGAGGAGGGAGGTTGCTGGGGCATGGACAGTGAATGTTTAATTTCATAAAAACTGCCAGTCTGCTTTCTGGAGTGGCTGGACCATCTGCACTCTCGCCAGCAGTGCCGCCCTGCTGCCCGCCTGCCAACACGCCGCTCGGCCTTTCGGCTTTGCCTCCGCGGTGGCAGAGCCTTAACTCTCTCTGTGGCTTAAATTTATCTTTCCTGGTAACTAATGATGTTAAATACATTTTCTTGTGCTTACTGCCATTCTTATGTCTTCTTTTGTGATGGATGTTCAAATATTTCATCTTAAAAAAAAACTGAGTTGTTTCATCGAGTTGAAGATATGTATTGAAAGTATTTCCTTCTTGTCTGCCTTTTACTTGATTAGCACTGTCTTTAGAAGAGCAAAAACTTAATTTTTATGAAGTCCATCATCTCAGTTTATTCTCAGTGCGTCATGATGTTTGTGCTTTGGAAGTCTGTGCCAACCTGGGCACAGGTTGAGGGGCCCTAGAACCCACCAGAGCCTGGCCCTCCTCGGAGATGTGCACACACTGAAGTTTACGCTGAGAAACTTCATCTCAGGTACAAGGACTATTGAAACACAGAGGTTTCGAGGCCGTCTGGCTGTTGAAACACAGAGGTTTCGAGGCCGTCTGGCTGTTGAAACACAGAGGTTTCGAGGCTGTCTGGCTGTTGGTTCTAGATGTGGGAGAGTTGTTTCTCTTCTCAGAGGCACCACCGTCCCCACTGCTTCCTATCCAATGTCTGAAAGCATTTGTTTCATGTGTTTTCTCATGTTTTCCACTTGATTAGGCTTGGAAGAGAAATCTGTTTCCTGTTACTCCAATCATGGCTGGAAGCGGAAGCTCTGAAGACCCTCTCTGACAAACCCACAGAGCCTCCCACTCCTGCAAGTCTGGACACGGCTCCGAGGGACCCGCCTGTGCTCCTCCTGCCCAGAGCCCTCTCTCGGGACGTCACACACCTTCTTGGTGCTCAATTAAGGTTCAATCTAACTTTAACAGGAGCGCTCACAGGCTCTCCATCTGAGTCACTAGCAAGGGCATAAAGGAGACCCACACCCAGGAATGGCTGCTATGCCGTGGCACTGTGTGTGAGATCCTTGCGGGCAGCTGCCAGAGTCACTGGGGAGACACCTCCGGCCAGTTCAGACTAGCGTTTCCCAAAGCATTTCCGTGGAACATGAGTTGTGGGCTCATGAGATCAGGAGTCTCTCTCAGAGCCTCCAGCTTGCCAAAGCGCACAATGCTGCACCCCACAGAGGTTCCCCATGAGGACTTGGCCTAGGAGCTCTCTTCCTGGCGGAGGGCATGGCATTCCCTAGGCCTGCTTGGGGAGCAAGGGCAGGGTGGGCTTGGGGATCACAGGAGCCTCCCCAGGCTGTCCTGTCTCTCCCAGCCCCTCCTGCTGCCCCATTCCCCATGCCCCTAGGGTTCCCCATCACCACCTTCATGGCCCCCAGGGTCCCTGGTCCCTCCCTGGTTTCCCTGCTGTGCACTGAGTATGCCTAGTCCTTCCTGCTCCTGGGGCCTCTTGCTTCAGGAAAGTCACCTCGGCCACCAGTTCCCTCCAGAGCTGATGAAATGAGCGTAGATGAAAACCATATTTGTGGAATTAAATTCTGTCAACTGTCCTCTAGCTTCTAGAGCCAGTTTCTCTATCATAGCCGTGATTTTGGACTAGTTAGATGTTATTTTGTAAAAACACCATGTTGCTTTTTGCTCACTTCTTGGTATTTATTTCTTAGGTGAAGGCAAACTCATTATTTATTTTCAAAGATTAACTAAAAGCATTGCCCCTCCAAAGCTCCCACCTAACCAAATGCAGAGTATGAGTGCTTAAGAGAGTCACAGACATTTCTTGCGTGACGGACACTCAGAGTGACTTTACATAAAGCCCACTATAAAGAAGAGCTGTAGGAACAGGAGCTGGGGACACCGTGGAGCACTCGGGCTGTGAGGCAGGCATCCAGGCCTCACTAACCCAAGCAGTAGTTCTTTAAAGAATAATCTCCATGGTCCCCTACATTTTCCTTTCAATGTTTCAAATCCATGATTTTTAAAATACGAAAGAAGGTGAGAATGGCTATGCTTTTCTATGACTTCCAAGGAAGAAGCGCACTATTCAAACTCAAGATGCAATCAGCATTACTGTGCAAATTCGATACTATTTAAAAGCAACTAGGCTGGGTGAAAGGGCTCATGCCTGTAATCCCAACACCTTGGGAGGCTGAGGCAGGTGGATCATTTGAGGTCAGGAGTTCGAGACTACCCTGGCCAACATGGTGAAACCCCGTCTCTACTAAAAATATACAAAAATTAGCCGGGCGTGGTAGCACATACCTGTAATCCCAGCTACTAGGGAGGCTGAGGCAGGAGAATCACTTGAACCCAGGAGGCAGAGGTTGCAGCGAGCTGAGATCACGCCACTGCACTCCAGCCTGGGCGACAGAGCAAGACTCTGTCTCAAAAAAAAAAAAAAAAAAAAGTCATGAACGTAATAATCACTGTAAAGATGTAGGCGATGGGAAAACCTATTTAAAAAGAGTTAGCACTTACTGCACCTTTAGGATTTTTCCCCTTTGTTTGAAGTACTACAGAAAACATTATTGAAATTCATGGGAAGCTGAGAATATTAGCACAAATCCTACCACGATTTCCATCAACTGTATGGGCTATGAGTTGGTAGGTTGCTGGGACATTCTTTGGTCACAGAGAGACATGAAATAAGGCTCAAGTGACACCATGGATGCACAGTGTCATCCTGTGCTACCTCATACTGGGGCTGAGGGAGCCTCAGTGGACAGGATAGCCCAGGGCCGATGATGGCACTTTCCTTGTGGGCCACAAAACGGGAGTCTGCAATGCTTACGATCATGATCAACGGGGTTACTCCCTGTGTGATTATAGCAGGCAGGGGTCTAAAACCTAGGCACTTGTGCCAAGATGAAGGGCTAGGGGTGAGAGAAGCCTGAAGACACATGTGAAGGTTTCCCCAGGCTCTTACCTACTTTATTCAAAGTGATTTTTAAGACCACAGGACAGGCTCCTGATACCCTGGGAGGAACGGTGCTAACACGTGCAGGCGAAGGACGTGGAGTCCGAGGCAGGTGCCCCAGGAGTCTTGGTAGCTGTGAGTCCCACAACTCAGCTGTCCTGAGGCTTGGGGTGTGGGGCCTAGAATCCGCCAGAGTCTGGCCCTCCTCTGAAATTCACACACACTGAAGTTCACACTGACAAACCCACAGCAGGTATGAGAACCTGATATACGTTGTGATTTGTCTTTGCAGAGCATGCAGAATAGGACGCTAACTGGAAATACAACTGTGTGGCCGGGGGTGTGAAGGTGCAGCGTGGGGGGGCCGGGCCTCCAGGGGAAGCAAGGACAATGGGGGTGTGAAGGTGCAGCATGGGGGGCCAGGGCCTCCCGGGGAAGCAAGGACAATGGGGGTGTGAAGGTGCAGCATGGGGGGGGGCCGGGGCCTCCCGGGGAAGCAAGGACAATGGGGACATCTGGCAGTGGTCTAGGCCAAGGGGACATCATGTGTGGAGGCCAGAGGACAGAGAGGACCTGAAGACTGGAGACGGAAGGAAGGCGGAGACCCAAGTGCGTCTCTGTGCGTGGCAATGCTCCTTGGACAGCTCAGGATGATGCGGGCGCCTCTCAGGGATTGTGACTTGGGAAGAAGGTGACTTAAGAGAACCTCACATGTTTATCAAAAACTGAATACACGCACAGACTGATATTTCCCTGTATTTTGCTAAAATTGTGAGGAATTCCTGGGATTCAGGGAGCTGTCGAGTGAAACGGTGTTTAGACTGCGGATTAGAAACAGCTCTGCAGGGAGAAAGGACTCTGTTTTCTCTGTGGACCTGGGGTAAGCTCGGTGGCTGCGTGACGGGGAGGAGCACCCGGCGGCAGCCCCTGACGACTCAGGTCTGAGCTGGGCCTCCCACGGGCAAGTTCCTGAGCTCTCTGGGTCTCTCACTTTTCTCACACATGAAGTGGGGACAAGGTGGGGATGAAAGCATGTTCAATGCCGACAGCACTGAGGCCAGCAGCTGTTACTATTAAAGTATTTTCTGAGACTCCTTGTGGGGTAGAACCTGGTTAAGGTGGGAATAAGCTTTGCAGGGGTCAGGGAGGTCAGCGGCAGAGGAGAGGCCGCTTTTAGTTTGCTGCCAACATGAACAGTCACACTGATTTCATTTCTAGGCATAACCACAAAGGAGGAGGAAAAGAGAAATTCCCACCTATTCACCCTTCACAGGAAGTTCCTGTTTTGCAGATAAGGTAGGCGTGGTCGGCAAAATCAGCTCAGCTTTCAATGCACGTCGCATGCCTGCTGCACTTTTGGTGTCCTTTTCTAAGACACTGGTGCTGTTATCTTTACTTTTTTTTTTTGTGAGATGGAGTCTGGCTTTGTTGCCCAAGCTGGAGTGCAATGGCATGATCTCAGCTCACTGCAACCTCCACCTCACAGGCTCAAGTGATTCTTGTGCCTCAGCCTCCCGAGTAACGGGGATTACAGGCACACACCACCACGCCTGGCTAATTTTTTTGTATTTTTAGTAGACACAGGGTTTCGCCATGTTAGGCTGGTCTCGAACTCCTGACCTCAGGTGATCCACCCACGCCCACCTCAACCTCCCAAAGCACTGGGATTACAGGCGTGAGCCACCACGCACAGCCCTGGTGCTGTTATCTTTGAAAATGAGATTCCATTCCTGCCCGGGAGAGACTGACGGTGTTTGCTTCGACGCACACCACGCTATATCCCCGCGCGCACTGTTCTCCGCTGCTGGCCACGCCCCACAGCAGGACAAAGCCCCAGCCAGGGGAGGGCAGCTGCAGAGAGCCGGGAGGGCTTGTCAGTGGCCACTCTGTCCCTCCGCCTTCTGCCACGGGACCCTTTAAAAATCTCAGATCCAACACAGTTCCTGACACAAACTATGGCTTCCACTTGAAAACAAAATCTAGTAAGAAAATCCCAGGAGGAACAAGTGTGCAGGTGTTGTCTTGAAGTTCACCCAAGTAAAATGTTGTTTTTACATCAGTATTATTCATTCTAAATGATGACTGTATCAAGAATCTTCTATATATGTTTTGTTTTGTTTTTTTCCAAAATAGATGTCCTCCCCTGGATGAGCTGGCAGGTGCTGAGTGTAACTTACCCCACCATGAGGAAGCCCTGATACAAAGGGACGGATGCGAAGTAGAAGACTGAGGAAAACACAGCCTGGAGAGAGAGCCACAGACGAAGACAACCGTCAGTTCCACAAGCACCTGTGGCCCCAGGCCTCTCAGGGGCCTCGCTACCTCCTAAGCACAGCCCAGGTACTTCCAGCAGCACTCAGCACCTCCTCTCCCGGACGCTGCCCTCCTCGGTGCCAGCACAGAAGGCTCAGTACCTGCATGGTGGAGATGATAAGGCCCCTGTGCATGACGAACTGGCCGAGTGCTGCTGACCTCTTGTAGCTGTTCCGTCCGTGCACCATGAGCAGCCTGCCAATGTGCCGGAACTGCCTGATGGAGAAGTCGGCCGCCAGCGAGGCCTGCTTCCCCTCCTGAAAGAAAAGCACACGGGGCCTTTCAAACACTGCGGACACTGGAAATCAGACTCCAAAAGCTGAGTTTTAGAACTCAGCCTACATTTGACAAAGACTGAAGTTCTCTGCAAGACTTTTAGAGCTTCAGCTATGTCAATGGGGGCAGGTCCTACGGTCTTAGGCACAGGGGCAGGAAGAGCCCCCAGCACCAGCCCAGGCTCTCACAAGCACTTCAGGAGAGCTCGGCTCCGATAGTCTGTGGGTGTCACAGGAGTCAGCAGAGTCGCAGAGCCCGGGCCAGCCCTGTTGAAGCATTCCCTTGTGATCTGAGCGTGGGCCAGCCCTGTCGGAAGACGGCCCTGTGATATGAGCAAGGGCCAGCCCTGTGGGAGGACGCCCCTATCATCTTGGGCTTCTTCAAGGCAGTTCTCCGTTTTTCATATTTAAAGAAATAATCTATCTCCTCTTTCACAATTCTGTTGTAAGGCATTACGAAAGGAAGTAGCCAAGGAAAAAGCCACACTTGCTTGAGCTGGGTGAATTTTCCAGGTCTTTTTGGGTGTGTCTGTATTAACATTTAAGTGACTGTGGATAAAGAGAGCGTAACACAGATAAGGCTGGCACAGAAGATGAACCTCAAACCACAGCTCAGCCAGGAGACACAGGCAACCACACAGAGAATGGCGCGTGGGAACAGGAGGGAGGAACCACACAGAGAATGGCATGTGGGAACAGGAGGGAGGCCACGGAAAGGCTTGCTGGCCAATCTGCTGACATCTAGACTGAGTCCGAGGGCAGGTGACTAAGAGTGACACCTCCCTGCATGCCACTCCGCCAACAGCAAGTTGCCGAGGGCTGGGCTCTAATGCATGTGGCAGGATCGTCTTTATGAAATGTGGGGTTGAAGCAGGGGACTCTGACCAATTCCTCCTTTACTCAAATGTACAGTTCAGTGCCTGGGACACACCAGGCTCTTCAGGCTGTGCTGACTGACTGTGTGCTGAACACACGTGTTGACCAAGTGTGCATTCACCAAGCATGTGTTCTGACCAAGCGTGCAATGAGCATGTGTTGGGTGTAAAATGACCAGGTATGTGCTGAGCACGTGCTGACGTGTGCTGACCTAGTGTGTGCCGAGCGTATGTGGTGTGCTAAACGAGTGTGCTGAGTGTGCGCTGAGCACGTGTTGATCAAGTGTGTGCCGAGTGTGTGCTGACTGTGCACTGAGCATGTGCTGATGTTTGCTGACCGAGAGTGTGCTAAGCACGTGCTGACGTGCACTGAGTAGGTGCTGAGTGTACAATGGCCCAGCATGTGCTGAGTCGTGTTGATGTGTGCTGTGTGCCGAGCGTGTGCTGTGTGCTGAGCACGTGCTGATGTGTGTTGACCGAGCACGTGCTGAGTGTGTGCTGACTGAGCGTGTGCTGATGTGTGCTGTGTGCTGAGCATGTGCTGATGTGTGCTGTGTGCTAAGCACATGCTGATGTGTGCTGACCAAGTGTGTGCTAAGCACGTGCTGACGTGCACTGAGTAGGTGCTGAGTGTACAATGGCCCAGCATGTGCTGAGTCGTGTTGATGTGTGCTGTGTGCCGAGCGTGTGCTGTGTGCTGAGAACGTGCTGATGTGTGTTAACCGACCACGTGCTGAGTGTGTGCTGACTGAGCGTGTGCTGATGTGTGCTGTGTGCTGAGCACGTGCGGAGTGCGTGCTGACCGAGTGTGTGCTAAGCATGTGCTGATGTGCACTGAGTAGGTGCTGAGTGTACAATGGCCCAGCATGTGCTGAGTCGTGTTGATGTGTGCTGTGTGCTGAGTGTGTGCTGATGTGTTGATAAAAGGGGGAACCTACCTTTCCCTCAATCCCAATCCCACAGTCTGCTGCCTGAATCATGCTGACATCATTTCCTCCGTCACCTGCAAAGCAAGACAAGTGAGATAAAATAAAACCCCATCCATCATCACGTTTTTCATTTGTTACCATCAGCAGCTATTTCAGAAACTTCCATGAATAGAAACGAAATCAGTCTAGTTTTAGAGATGGAACAAACTCTGCCCGTCAATGTCAGCCTGCGGGTTTCTCTGGAGACCTCCCCGTGAGCGGGGTGGCGGCTCTCACCGATGGCGCAGGTGCGTCTCCCCGTGTGCTGCTGCAGCAGTGTCACGATGTGGGCCTTCTGCGTGGGTGAGCAGCGGCAGCACACCACGGCGGGGCACTGGCAGGCCAGCTCCACGAACTCATGCTCGTAGTACTTTAGACAAACCTGGACAACAAAGCCTGTGTTATTTCGCCTTATGGTCGACAACACTGTCCCAGATTTGTGTGATGCAGAAAGTGCAAAACCACGGGAGCAAAGCCCACAGACGCCACCGTTCTCAGTCTTTTCAGTATTCTGTGAATCACTTCACAAGACTCACGGACAGGGGAAAATATAAAAACCATGGGAAGAAATTCTACATAACACGGAACCATCCTCCTGCCCAGGGAAGTTCTTCCACTTGAAGTACCAGAGAGAATCCTCTGGGATTTGAGCTACGACATGACCTTCTGGTCTGATCCCCCTCCCCTGGAATCCAGGCTGCCTTAGTGACTTTCTTGAACAACCTCATGTGACCCAGTGACGTTCTGGGGCAGCTTCTGCCAGATTTCTTGGAGTGCTTGCTCTGGGGACGGTCCAGGACGATTAAGTCCATGAGCCTGTGCAACAGCTGTGCAGGGGGAGGCTCCCACCAGCCCCGGTGCCACAGCTCTCTCAGCCGGGGGCCGCGCGTGCGAGGAAAACGAGGCATGAAGCTACTTGGGACACTCCTGCTCCAGCGGATGCAACGTGGACAGGACAGAGAGCCAGAACCACAGCGCTGGACAGGCTCCTGTCGCTCCTGCTCCAGGTCTCCTGCAGCACTTTCAGGCTCTCAGTGTCTAACGGAGGAGTAACAATCACCGTGACCCAGCCCTGCTTTCAGACTCTCAATGTGTAAAGGAGGAGTAATAACCGCTGAGATCCAGCTCTGACATCTCCTCAGGCTGGGGCTGCTTTCCAGAGTGGCAGGTGCAGCGGCTACGGAACGGAGACTGCCGAAACAGCACAGACAGGCAAAAGCACTCGACTCAACAAGCCCTCGGTGCACTGGGATGGACGGACACGCTCGGCCAGGGGCCAGCCTTGCCTCAGAGACACAGACAGACACACATGTACTCACTCAGGGTCCAGCCTTACCTCCAGAGAATCCCCAGATATGACCAGTGCACAATCATGCTTCCTTCGAAATGCATTCAGCTCCAAATGTGCCTCTCCCCGATTGGTTACCTCCATTAAGGGAGAAAAAAGAATCCCAAATTAAAATGTTGTCTAAGTTAGAGGCACAGAGAAACAGGGCATTAGTTGCAGAGTCACGGTGGACTGTTTTGGGGTTATCATCTGAAACTAAAGTAGCTTTAGGATTTGGACGCAGAAGAAGGTCCTTTCCAATTCCTCCGGCAGTGCTGGGTGTGTCTACCACTCAGTTAACACAAATCATTTTCACATTTGTGGCAACTGCAAGCAGGAAACTTACAGTGAGGAATGCAGTGGAATCCCCACGCTGATGAAATTTACGTAAAGGGTGCCTGTGAGTTAATAATTACCCTCTGGATAGTTTGGGAAAGTAATTGCCTTTTATAAATATACTCCCTTAATATACAACGATAATGATTAAGAATTTTCTTGTAATTTCCACGAGGTGATTATTTATCAGAGCAACAGGCCAGGGTAGGCTGGTGTGGGGAGCAGCACTGCTGAGTCACTGACTGGCAGCATCACGGACATGGCTCTGCAGAACGAGGCTTCCACCCGACAGGGCACCAGAGCCCAGGGAGGCCAAGCTCCTCATCGCCACACATCGGGTAAGAGGCAGGACGCTCTCAAACCAAGGTGTTATGTAAATACATCTCTTTTCATAATAGGTCAAATAATGCAAAATACTTAATTGCTCGTGTTGTCTCTGCCATGGGTTTCAACTTACTCCATTAGGTTTTACTCAGTGTCTGAGAGATTTTTAAAAAACCTAAAAGAGTAAAATTAAGTCATAATCTTGAAATATCCTTCGTTTTAGAACAAAAACATTTCAGAAACCAACGTAACTGGTTTTTCATATTCTTTCTGTGGAGATTTTATGGAGCATAAAATAAATGATATATTAATAGTCCTATTAATAGGACCGAAATAAATTAAAAGCTTCATGTGGTTCAAATTAACAATCTCAGACTCATCTTTAAATAGGTAGGTTTTATTGTGAAAAATTTAATTTGTGGTGCTATAACACTGAAAAGTCAACAAAAATTGATCTGAAGTTTTATCAGAAGCATTAATAATTTAATTGCAAATAGTAGTCTTCAGGGCCTAATTTGCGATTCTGATGCTTCAAAACAAACTACATTTACATGTAAATTATATTCAAATAACTCCTTCTGTAGGTGCAAGCAATTCATTTAGAACAGACGCAGACACAGAATGTCTGTTCACCCACCATCAATCAAGAACAAGAAATTTTTATTTTTTGTTTGAATTAAATTTAGTCATAACTAATACATACAGTAAACACATAAACTTAGATCATTTCTATCAATTTTCTTTGAACTAATTAAGGCAGCACTTGCTCTGAAAATGGCAGTGATTAAAAACACATTCCTATTTTGTATTTATAGCTTGTTTCACAACAGCAGCTTCAGACAACATGTAGTATGTGTAACTTGTAGAAAAATGTAATTTTTTATCAATATACATTTTTACAAATTGAAAATAACTGCAGTATGCCTCTTTTAAAATAGTAAAAAAAATACTAATAGTATAACCAAAAAATACTTTTGAACTTAGAGTTTGTTCAATCTGTCAAAAAGCAGCTTTTGATCATTATTAATGTATGTGGTTAAAAATATCTATTTGAACATGTTTTTATAAATTAAAAAAATTACAGTATTTCTTTTTAAAAAGATATTTAGTGATTAGTAAATAACTGAACATATATTCTGAGAAAAACAATAGGCTTTATTTGTGTGAGATAAATGTTTAAAAATTCAAAGTGATTAAGATACATACTTACCTGTCTGAAAATATGAATGTCTTGTGTTCTAGACACCAGATGTGAACTTTTGGCAATGCAAGTAGCTGTCTCGAGTTTATCGCCTGTTAGCATCCATATCTACGAAGCAATTTAAACTGGTGAACTTCAACAAGACAAGGACACGCTCATCTCTGAGTCTCACATAATTCACAACAGCCAGAAGGTGCAAGCAAGCCACGTGCCCGTCAACAGAAATGGATGAGCAAAATGTGCTCCATCCACACAACGGAGTGTCATTCAGCCTTGAAAAGGATGGAAATTCTGCCCAGGTGCCCATCAACAGATAAATGGACGAGCAAAATGTGCTCCATCCACACAACGGAGTGTTATTCAGCCTTGAAAAAGGATGGAAATTCTGACCCAGGCTGCGATGTGGTTCAACCTTGAGGACATTATGCTGAGTGAAAGAAGCCAGTCACAAAAGGACAAACAATGTCTGATCCCATTTCCATGAGGTCCCTAGAGCCATCCAATCCATAGAGAAAGAAGTAGATGGTGGGTGCCCGGGTCTAGGGGAAGGGGAATGGGGAGAGGGGCAGTTCCCGTTTAGGAAGATGGAACAGTTCTGGAGGGGATGGTGGTGTTGGCTGCACAAGAATCGGCAACGCAGACTTCAACAAGGTCACACTACACACATCCAACCACAACTAAATGGTGTGTCGGCAATGCAGACTTCAACAAGGTCACGCTACACACATTCAACCACAACTAAACGGTGTGTGAACTTGCTTAAGGTGGAACAAGTGAGAGCACAGTGATATGTAGATACAGCAGCTGAGATCTGGAGGCACGCGAGTAACACCTGGGCCCGGCACTCGCAGGCTAAGTCTAATAAGGATAGCTGTGAGTGTCAGAGGCGCTGTCCACACAGCATTCCACACCAAGCACACAGTCACAGTTTGCCAGGCTGGGAGGCTCAGGAAGACCTTTACTGCAGTTTGCTAGTTTTTAAGTTGGAAACAGAGGTTCAATGGGTAACTGGCCCATAGTCAAGCCAAAAGTTGTATATGTCATATAAAACATGTTAAATAGTAGCACTTTTACATTTAAAAATTGCATACCCATGCACATCTTATGTGTATATGTATCCCTAGACAATAAAATATCAGGATACTTAATAGATATCAGGATATTTGATATATATAACAGCAAAGAAATTCCAGTAATATTCTCATTAGCTGAATTTCTCAGATTTCGTATGTATTATATTGAAATATGCATTTTTGGAAACAGGAAGCAGAAAAACAGCTTCAACAGTGTACCGATTATCTGCTTAAGCACGCTCCACCTGTGGCTCTCTCAATGTCTAAGATTTGTGCTTTGTATTTATTTTACAGACTTATATTCATTTATTGGACCTAAGATTATGACACATTATTGTGACAAAGTTGAAGAAGAACTAGCACTGCGGCAACCTGAGTGGGATTCAGGAAATGCAGTGAGGTCCCGCTGAAAATCACCTTCGAGTTTCAGAGGAACATCTGAAGTCAGACTTTACATAATGTACAGAATAAAGAGCAAAACTCGACAAAGTCATATAATTTAGCAAATAATTGATGTAAAGATCCAAATTTTAATACAAGGGATATTCACTACTTTAATATACTAATAGTCTAGCACATATAAAGTAAGAAGTAGACTGAGGTGAAGTTTACTAAAAAGTTACAGTGAAATGCAGGGGTCATCTGGTCACTCATTCATGTGTCGATTTACAGATGGGTCTTGCCATGAACTCTGGGGCTCGACTGAACCTCCCGCCTCAGTTTCCCGAGTAGCTGGGATCCCAGGCACACAGTACCACACCCAGCTCATCTGCTAATCACACTTCTTTATTCAACTTTTTGGCTATACAATACAATTAAGTTTAGTAATCTAAACTTTCTGAGTCAGAATTGTTCTCTTGTCATTTTGAATTTCTACATGAACAATTACTCTGAAACCAGATACAGCTTCATGACACACTTCCTACTGCAATGATGACATACTTCCTACTGCGATCATGACACACTTCCTACTGCGATCATGACACACTTCCTACTGAGATCATGACATACTTCCTACTGCGATCATGACACACTTCCTACTGAGATCATGACACACTTCCTACTGCGATCATGATACACTTCCTACTGCGATCTCAGATGGATATGATACAGCTTCATGACACACTTCCTACTGAGATCATGACACACTTCCTACTGTGATCATGATACACTTCCTACTGCGATCTCAGACGGATATGATACAGCCTCATGACACACTTCCTTCTGCGATCATGACACACTTCCTACTGAGATCATGACACACTTCCTACTGCGATCATGATACACTTCCTACTGCGATCTCAGATGGATATGATACAGCTTCATGACACACTTCCTACTGAGATCATGACACACTTCCTACTGTGATCATGATACACTTCCTACTGCGATCTCAGACGGATATGATACAGCCTCATGACACACTTCCTACTGTGATCATGACACACTTCCTACTGAGATCATGACATACTTCCTACTGCGATCATGATACACTTCCTACTGCGATCTCAGACGGATATGATACAGCCTCATGACACACTTCCTACTGCGATGACAGACTTCCTACTGAGATCATGACATACTTCCTACTGCGATCATTATACACTTCCTACTGCGATCTCAGACGGGTATGATACAGCCTGATGACACAGTTCCTACTGCGATCATGACACATTTCCTACTGAGATCATGATATACTTCCTACTGCGATCATGATACACTTCCTACTGCGATCTCAGATGGATATGATACAGCCTCATGACACACTTCCTACTGTGATCATGACATACTTCCTACTGCGATCATGATACGCTTCCTACTGTGATCATGATACACTTCCTACTGCGATCTCTATGATACAGACTCATGACACACTTCCTACTGCGATCATGACACCCTACTGAGATCATGCCATACTTCCTACTGTGATCATGCCACACTTCCTACCGCGATCATGACACACTTCCTACCGCGATCATGACACACTTCCTACTGTGATCTCAGTCGGATATGAACAGCCTCCTGACACACTTCCTACTGCGATCATGACACACTTCCTACTGTGATCATGACATACTTCCTACTGCGATCATGACATGCTTCCTACTGTGATCATGATACACTTCCTACTGTGATCTCAGATGGATATGATACAGCCTCATGACACACTTCCTACTGCGATCTCAGATGGACATTAAATCTTACAAGTCTCTTCACCATGCAGACCTCTAGACAGCAAGGAAACAGTTGCCCATTTTCTGTCCATGGCACAGCATCTTCATCGAAGCTAGAGGGATGTATTTTTTATCTGAAGTTGGCAAAGCTTTGACTTCTGACACTGTCCTTCAGTTCCGTCCCTCTAGTCTAGATATACAGCTTTTCTCTGAAAACTAAGTTACACTTTTTTCCATTCTGAGCCCCAGGTCCTCGAGGTAATGCTAAAATAAATTATCTTAACCAATCTGCGTTGACCTTTTGGCTTCAATGAGAACATGTGAGGAAAGCTCCTGAAAAATAAAACTTACACCACAGGTGCTAATTTCCCCTGTGTAGGAAGAGGACACATCAGTAAGTGAAAGAGCCAGAGAGCAGGTCGGCAGGCAGGGAGCATGGGCCCCGCCACACAGCATCTGGGGGAAGCCACCAAGAAGCATGGCCAGGATGCCTAACCTCTCCCATCCAAAGGAAACACATTTCGCAGACACCATATTTAAACTGCCAAGGACCACACAGCTGGATGAGATGTGGCACTGCCTTGGGGAGCACGGGGAAGGTGGGCACTGCCTGTTGGAGATGGGACACTGCTGCTGGGAGCATGGTGTGGGTGGGGGCATGAGCCACACAGCCGAGGTGGAGGGGGTGTCCTCCAGCTACGGAGAAGGTGCTGGGAAAGAACGAAGAGCCAGAGGGAGGACAAGCAGCTTTGCACCTGCCCTGCACGTCCAGCCATCTCTGGGGCAGGCTTTTGCCGCTGAGCCCAGCAGTGAGAAGCGGCTTCCATAGGGTGTCCTTTTGTGCTTTCTGAGTTTGTGACAATGTGGATGCATTATTTCTTCAAAAACATCAATAAAATGGATGTAGTGCATGTCTGAATATTCTATATTCTCAACTCTAATATGCCCTGAAGCACGAGATGATTCCAAATCTGGCACAATTTAACCAAGAATGAAGCCAAAGCCCACATGAGGCCTGAGTTGTCAAGCACTCCCATCCTCACAGAACACGTGCTGTCACACTGGACGTACCCGGAGCTGTGAGTGCTCACAGGGGAGGCACACAGGCCCCTGCAGGAGGAGGCCACGTTACACAGAGAACACAGTGGCCCAGCCTTGCCAGGTGCAGGGTTGTGACAGGCTGGGGGCAAGGGCATGAGTGCCAGCCAACCCAGGAATGGCTGCAGACGCCTGGCCGGCAGTGGCCAGGGCGATGGGCACTGGCCCCATGCGTCCTGTCGGGGGGTACATAACCATCCCTGGGAAATGGCATGTGAGAGTTTGACATCGCCAGGGCTGGGACCAGGGCTCGGACCAGGGCTCCTCTTCAAAAAGGCCAGGGTATCCAAAGAGGGAAGAGGTGTGGAGAGGAAGGTCTGGGGCAGGGACGGCGTGGGGACTTGTGTGCGCAGACGTCCCTAAGGAAGGAGGGGAGCTCGTGGGCAGCTTTGCTTACAGAGCTCGCTCACAACCACGACCCCACAGGAGTTTCACAAATCAGCGTGCCCAAGGAAAAGCAGTTTGCTTCAGCACAAGCAGCACGCACCAGCAGAGGTGAGCCCGCGGTACCTTGATCCCGGCGTTGCGCAGCATCTCCAGCGTGGGCCGCACGTCCGCCTGCAGCTGGTCCTCCACGCCGGTGAGGCACAGCAGTTCCATCTCCCTCTCCAGGCTCTCAACTACCGCGGCCACCTTGAGGGACCTGTCGTGCATGCTCAGCTTGGCCTGAGTGTATCGGCTCTGGGGACAGAGAGGGAGGCGGCTGTGTGCACACGTGTGTACGTGCTCCATGTGTGTACATGCTCCACGTGTGTACATGCTCCACGTGTGTACTCCACAGAGCTGGACTGCACGGGCTCTGGGGACAGTGGGGGAGGCGCCTGTGTGCACATCCTCTATGTGTACTCAACTCGACTGGACTGTGACCACTTAGGAGTTATCAAGCACAATTCTAAGGAAACTGGCACTTCTTTGCTTCTGTGACACTCCTTTCCCAGCAGGCTGGAGAAGTGGTGGAAACAGAAATGCAGAGAGGATCACCCCATGCTCCTGCTGAGTGAAGCTGCCTTCACTCCTAGGCTACAGCAGTCCCAGCTCTAATTTCATACAAAGACAGAAAGAGCTAATTTCAGCAGAAGGAAGGAAACGTCGTAGGAGGATGAGATGGCGGGGAGTCAGCTCACCTCAAAGTCCTGGTACTGCTCCTCTGTCAACGCCTTCTTTGCAACCACGAGGGTCCGCAGTCCTTCGCGAGCCATGTTTCCGCACTGGAAAAGGAGAGGCCGAGTCACAGGTGGGCCCAGCAGAGCCCCTGCAGCCGTGTGTGGGGCCGGGGTAGCACCACACTCTGACTGTTGGTGCCCTGCCCTCATGTCCTGTGCCCACCTTCATCACCAAGACCAGAGACGACTCAGCAGAGGGACACCTTTATATACAACGCATCCTTTTAACCTCCCGACCTGTCTGGTATCTCGAATCCTACTAACCCCTTCACTTGAGAGCCAAAGACACTGGATGGAGTTGGGGCGCCTCCGCCTGGACTCTCCTGGTGC
Source organism: Macaca thibetana thibetana (assembly GCF_024542745.1). NCBI lineage: Eukaryota > Metazoa > Chordata > Mammalia > Primates > Cercopithecidae > Macaca > Macaca thibetana. Next base: position 887,428 of record NC_065595.1, read on the forward strand.
CTAGCAGAGCTTCCTTTTACCACAGCACGGGCTTTTCAAGAAAACACACTCTGATTCCTTAAACACCACCACTCCAGAGTGTGGACACCAGACTGCATGTAACGAGCACACACGGAGGGTGCACGTGGCAGTGCTGGGGATGGGGCGAGGGGAGCACCTGGTGCCAGGGAGGGCTCCTGGTGTGCACTGGGGGAGAGGTGCACCCCCCTGGCATGTTGTAATACCACGGATTTAGAACCAGATGGCTGGGCCTGAAAACTGTTTCTACCACAGACTCTGTGTTTTTGGGCAAATGACCTAATTTTTCTGTGCTTGTTTCCTCTTTAATAGAAATGGGCTCATAAGAGTGTTGCTCTGGGACTAACCCTGTGAATCTGTGTAAGTTCTTGTTGCTCTATTTTAAACATGCATTTAACTGGCCTCGCACGGCAGCCGATCACATGCAGTAAGTGCAGTCAGTGATGGAGGGTCCACGACTTAGCTGTGAGCACACACAGTCCTGGTCAAGGGGCCAACGTCTGGGGGGTGCAGACAAGAGGCAGGGATTGGAGGGTGCTGGGCTCCCGGACAGCTAAGGGGGTGCTGGGGCTGCCAGGAGACAACCCCACCCCCCTCTGCTGTGTGGACCAGGACAGGGCTCAGGACAGTGGGGCCCTCTTCCAGGGACACACAGGGACCTTACAGTTGATGACTAAGTGCTGGGTGAGGTGTGCCTAAGCTTTAAAGTTGTGGTGTGTTTTATGAAAAGTACATTTAAAAAAACAAAGTAATGAACACCAAGCTATATAACTGTCCAAACTATCAATTTTTGAATCTAGCAGTTTCTACTTTTTTTTTTGAGATGGAGTCTTGCTCTGTCTCCCAGGCTGGAGTGCAGTGGTGTGATCTCGGCTCACTGCAAGCTCTGCCTCCCCGGTTCACGCCATTCTCCTGCCTCAGCCTCCCCAGCAGCTGGGACTACAGGTGCACACCACCACGCCTGGCTAATTTTTTTGTATCTTTAGTAGAGATGGGGTTTCACCACGTTGGCCAGGATGGTCTCGTTCTCCTGACCTCGTGATCCGCCCACCTCGACCTCCCAAAGTGTTGGGATTACAGGCGTGAGCCACCACGCCCGGCCTAGCAATTATTAGGGCTAACATACTTTAAGATGCTTTAACGGCAACCCTCCCTGTAGACAGGGCTTCTCTGTGTCCTGGAAGGTCCTGAAAGATTGGCTGCTTAGGACTCTCCATCCAGTTGTTGTTGACTCCCTCTTAAATTTCAAATTTGAGGAACTCTTCCAAATTTTAACAGTGTTTATAAAGCTCCTATCTCTGGCAGGTTTAGCAGTCTCTGGCATTAGGGTTGATAATACAAAGAAATCAGTGGTAATCACATCTTCCTGAAGCCACAGGAACTTTCTGCAGCTCAGGTGGACGCTCCCAACTCAGCTACGGCCCACCGTGAGCCCCGCAGAGGTGGTGCAGCTGCAAACCCGCCCGCCACCATGATCCCCGGCGAGAGGAGAGGTCTTCTAGAGGCTATCTTGGTAACCTCCAAGGAGAATAGAGCTCTACATTATAGCTAGAGAACAACGAATCACAAACATTATTTTCAATGTACACTTAAAACATTAAAAATGTGAACGTTGATAATGCAGACACTTAAGCAAAGATATCCTAAAGAAGTTAATTAGCTACACTTGTTTACGGAAAAGAAGATCAAACACTAGTAAACCTGGTTTGTGCAAGGTTGCACTGAACACTGACAGTCTGCATGGTCGGGAGAGGAAACGCGACAGTGCCGCTAAGGAAGGCTCCGCCAGCCCTCAGGGTGGACGTGCAGCAGAGAGGCCAGCTCCGCAGGCAGCAACAGAAAGCCAGAGATGGGCAGTTGCGGCCCGGAGAGCTGGGGCTTTGGGCATCTGACCGTTCTCAGCACTGCCCAGGAGAAGTGTTGAGAAACCTCCAGGCACACCGTGCGCTTGGAAACACATCACGGTGCACGCATGCACATCACAGCCCCCAGTCACGTGCAGAGACCCTGTCATCACCCATCATCTCTCCTGGGCAACAGGCAGCCCTGCGCATGGGAGGCCCCACTCTGATGAAGCCAGTGTACTATCTGCTGATCCAGGTTAATTTGTAGGCAAATAAACATTATTGAACTCTTCAGATTTTTTGCAATTTCTTTTTAATTCATCCAGTTGATTGGATTTGACGTTGGTTTGGAGGCTGCAGGGATGGCAGGAAGGGCTGGAGGAGAGGTGTGGGTCTAGCACCCCTCTTCATGCATCCAACAGCTGTGTCTCTTCCCGTCTCCTGTTCAGGAATCGGAATAGTGACCTCTATAGGGTCATGTGTTACAGGAGACAAAGGAGGTGACAATTACTGTGAATTACAAAGGCAAGGCTGTCATCCATTATACCTCGTCATTCCCAATTTTAGCTACAGATGGCTCTTAAACAACATGGGTTTGAATAGCACAGGTCCACTTTTATGCAAATTTTTTTCAGTAAAGCTTATGCGGAAAGAGCCTGCGCCTCCTGCCTCCACTTCCACCTCCTCCACCTGTTCTGCCTCTGCCCTCCTGAGACAGCAAGACCAACCCCTCCTCCTCCTCAGCCTCCTCAACATGAAGACCGTGAGGAAGAAGGTCAGAAGGTCATTACGATGGCCCACTCCCACTTACTGACGAGTAGATACATTTTCTCTTCCTTATGATTTTCTTAATAACACTTTCTTTGCTCTAACTTACTTTCTTGTAACAATGCAGAATGCAATTCACGTCACATACACATTGTGATAATCAATCTATCCCTGTTACCGGTATGGCTTCGGTTGACAGAAGGCTGTCAGTAGTTATGTGTTTGGGAGTCTGAAGTGATAGGCTGATTTTCAACTGCGTCAGGGGTTGGAGCCCCTGACCCTCGTGTTGTTCAGGGTCACCTGTGCTTGTTTCCTTTACGATACAATGTCCAGGGCCTAACTCAAGTTTGTGTTTAGAGGGAAGGAAGCCAATCACCTCAACACCTCCAGCTATCCAGAACATCACTTTTTTTTTTTTTTTTTTTTTTTTTTTTTGAGACTGAGTCTGGCTCTGTCGCCCAGGCTGGAGTGCAGTGGCCGGATCTCAGCTCACTGCAAGCTCCGCCTCCTGGGTTTATGCCATTCTCCTGCCTCAGCCTCCCGAGTAGCTGGGACCACAGGCGCCCGCCACCTCGCCCGGCTAGTTTTTTGTGTTTTTTAGTAGAGACGGGGTTTCACCGTGTTAGCCAGGATGGTCTCGATCTCCTGACCTTGTGATCCGCCCGTCTCAGCCTCCCAAAGTGCTGGGATTACAGGCTTGAGCCACCGTGCCCGGCTCAGAACATCACTATTTTAAGTCTGTTCACAGACTTACATATTCTTACATCTCAGGTTTGCAAAAACTGGTTCTGTTATGTGATCATGGAAATTTTTTTTTTTTTTTTAAACATTTGGAGAACACAAGTTGACAGCCAAGAATTCAGCTCTAGAGGAGCCTGAAGGAAGCGGAACGACGCGCTCGAAGAACCTACTGCCTCGTTTAGTCTGTAATAAAAGGAAAGGCTTTCACACTACAGTAGTACCACAACAGACACTGATGAAGGGACAACAATCTATTCCAAGGAAAGAAAATACAATGCTGAGAAAATAAATGTACATAGAATTTTTAATAAAGTTATCTTTGTGAAAAACATATGACATTATCTGTCTGTTGCAAGACATTTATTGATTTGACCTCATAAAGCTAAATAAATTAAACAAGTATTTTACAATAATTGCACGTCATTATGACCAAAAGTAATTTTTATGGCATTTTACTAGGTCTTCAGGGAGTTTAATTTATTCATGTCCCTGATTAAATGAAAGAACCCTGAAGGAGACATTGATTCATATTACCAATACCACTGTGAACGTCGGGGTGTGGAGGCTGCACGGACAGACCATCTCTGAGGTCCCAGGGTGGGAGGAGAGGCTCTGAATTCCAACAGCAACACGCACACGGCAAAAAGGGCCATGTTGACTGCAATGCCAACAGTCTGTTTTCCTCGGAAATCCAACCACTGATTTATACATAAGCTTAACGATAAACAAAACCACCTCATGAGACGACCCACAAATCCTGGTTACTTCAGGAGAATTTAATGAAATATGGAATTGCTTCTTATTTGTATCTTATGTTCTAATTTTAGGTGAATCTTATGCACAAATTTGCATCAGGTTAAAATTCTAATGAAAATGTCCTTGCAAATATTTATGTTACAAAAGAAATACATTAAAATATAACTTTGATTACATATAAAGTATTATTTCAGAATAATGAATGATTGATAATGCCTTCTATTTCTCACTATTATAAACAAAATATTCTTTGAAAGGACCTACTTGTATAGACCGACATGCACTCACCCACAAAACAAAATGATTGTTATTCACATAGAAAGTAAACTATTGGTTGGGCATGGTGGCTCATGCATGTAATCCCAGCATTTTGGGAGGCCAAGGCGGGTGAATCACAAGGACAGGAGATAGAGACCATCCTGGCTAACATGGTGAAACCCCGTCTCTACTAAAAAATACAAAAAAAAATTAGCCGGGCTTGGTGGCATGTGCCTGTAGTCCCAGCTACTTGGGAGGCTGAGGCAGGAGAATCACTTGAACCTAGGAGGTGGGCTTGAACCTGGAAGGTGGAGGTTGCAGTGAGCCGAGATCACGCCACTGCACTCCAGCCTGGCTGACAGAGAGTGTCTGTCTCAAAAAAAAAAAAAATTAAACTATTTATAAATAAATAGACAGGACTCCTGTCCTTTCTCCTTTATGAAATTGAGAACTGTAAGCATTTAAAATAATTTAGTATAAATGATACTGTGTTTGACAACCTATGTGGTTCCCATCAGCATCTGGTTTGACATTTTGACAGCTCAATTTATCCAATGATACCAGTGTCTACAAGCTGGGGAAAGGATATCCTTTTTCTGTCATCTATTCAATAAAGTTCACAAAAACACTGTGAACCATGTGAAGAATCATTCACATACCTCCTCTTCCAGCCAGTCGTTATACTGCACGATAGGAGACATGGCCACATCAGCACCCTTCATATAAAATGTGATTTCTGCCGTGGATTCATCCTATCACAGAACAGGAATAAACAGAAGCACATTTAGGCTGCATTGCTTGGTGCAAATAACTGCTAGTCTAATAAAACACATAATGGAAAAAGCAGTTCCTATGAACGTGTTCCTGTGTGGTAAGCTACTCACACGTGTTTCTACACAGAGGGCTAGTCCCGCTCTTCAGCGCTAGTGCCGTCAGGATTGAGAACATGATTGTGCATCCTGAGATGCTGGGCTGAAGGTCTGAATGTGTTAATGAGTATGATTTGGGTTGCATCCATTCTCTTAAACTTTTACAGTTGGATTGAATGCTTCATTGTTTAGTCAACTTCCAAGACATGATTTTGGTGTTTGCTAAAAAAAATTAAGGTACATTTTGGCAACTTTATGGTCATAAATCAATGTTCAAAAGTCAAACTCTTTGGCATCTTATTTTTGTTGAAATCAAAACAGCTTTAGTTGTTGATTTCAAAAAATAAGTAAATTCCACATTATTGATTCTGGCTAGGTTGACTTAGGAGAGTTATTTTATCTCACTAGAGACACAGTGGCTTCTCAGACATAGATTATTAGCTTAGATTTCATTAAAAAAAAAACTGTAACAGCACAAAGCACTTGAGTAAATATTTAACTTTCTTTTGGGAAAATCTGTGTCTAAAAGGCCTGAAAACGAAATGTCCGGAGCCGTGGCACGGCACCCTCGCCGCAGCCTCACCCTGACGATGATGCCCATCCGCTTGCTCTCCGAGGTGAAGGGGAACAGCTGCAGGATGCAGAAGCTGAGGACCTGGCCGCTGGGCGTCTTCAGCTGCATGGAGATGAGGTCCCTGCTGACCAGCGTGAGGCCCACACTCTCTGTCCACTGCACCAGAGCGACCTGTGGGAGACAGCAACGCCTGAGGCCACCACTGGCTCAGGAAAGCTGCACGCGGGCAAGCCAGCACGGGGGTGCTCAGAAAGCTCGCCAACATGGGACAGCTGCAGAAAAACTTAGGTGTTCAGAACGTTTTGGTTTCATGGCTAAGTATATACGTTTGAATAACATTGTTCTAGAGTAATCCTAAGCAATATGACCAAAGTCACTTGGTATTATTCTTTTTTTTTTTGAGACGGAATCTCGCTCTGTCACCCAGGCTGGACTGCAGTGGCGTGATCTCAGCTCACTGCAAACTCTGCCTCCCGGGTTCGTGCCATTCTCCTGCCTTAGCCTCCCGAGTAGCTGGGACTACAGGTGCCCGCCACCACGCCCGGCTAATTTGTTTTGTATTTTTAGTAGAGATGAGGTTTCACTGTGTTAGCCAGGATGGTCTCGATTTCCTGACCTCATGATCTGCCCGCCTCGGCCTCCCAAAGTGCTGGGATTACAGGTGTGAGCCACCGCGCCCGGCCTGGTATTATTCTTTAAAATAAAGACCATGATGGATCATAAAGACTTCCTTTACAATTTGTGTTAACTGCTCCCTAGAGCCAGATGGTGTTAAAATCGAGAATGCAGCTCACCCCATCAGTCTGGGGGCAGGGAGCAAGCGACCCGACTCTTCAAGGTTTCTCCCTCCCCAGTTCCATGGACTCCATGAAAGGGGAAATAGTTTGAATCTCATGTTTACTGTATTTATTTTTCTAAAATAAGAGATAAACTGGTGAGTAATTAACTCTATTAATGTGTCTACATGTAATCTTTGCAAGTTTAAAGGAGACCAAATAGACAAGGAGAAAGCAGGCCTGGGTTCTAAGCCAAGTGTGGAAGTCGGCACTTCTGAGGCCAGGCCGCCATTCTGCTGGGAACACGCTCCTCTTCTGCCAAGTGGAAAAATGACTTCCAAATTGTTTCGAGGCCAAAATAACATGAGTGACTCCCTGGCATAGGGCAGGTACTCATAAACAGAACATATTCTTATTGGTAATTATTTATTGATTTATTAACATTTAACAATCACAAGTGGAAGAGCAATTTTTAGAGTTAATATTTTGTGAACAGTATTTTATGACAAAAAGTATTGTTTTCTGATAAAAGTCTGTCTTTATAAAAGGAACCTCCCTACCAGATATTAATTAGAAAAATAGGGTATACCAATCCTATTATGCAGCTAAAGGCACACTAACCACGGAGAGCACACCAACCACGGAGAACACACCAACCACGGAGAACACGCCAACCACAGAGAACACGCCAACCACGGAGAGCACACCAACCACGGAGAACACGCTAACCACGGAGAACATGCTAACCACGGAGAACACGCTAACCAAGGACAGCATGCTAACCATGGAGAGCACACCAACCAAGGACAGCACGCTAACCATGGAGAGCACGCTAACCACAGAGAGCACACTAACCATGGAGAGCACGCTAACCAAGGACAGCATGCTAACCACGGAGAGCATGCTAACCACGGAGAGCACGCTAACCAAGGACAGCATGCTAACCACGGAGAGCATGCTAACCACGGAGAGCACGCTAACCAAGGACAGCATGCTAACCACGGAGAGCATGCTAACCATGGAGAGCACACCAACCAAGGACAGCACGCTAACCATGGACAGCACGCTAACCACGGAGAGCACGCTAACCACGGAGAGCACACCAACCACGGAGAACACACCAACCACGGAGAACACGCCAACCACAGAGAACACGCCAACCACAGAGAACACGCCAACCACGGAGAACATGCTAACCACGGAGAACATGCTAACCACGGAGAGCACGCTAACCAAGGACAGCATGCTAACCATGGAGAGCACACCAACCAAGGACAGCACGCTAACCATGGAGAGCACGCTAACCACGGAGAGCACGCTAACCACGGAGAGCACACTAACCATGGAGAGCACGCTAACCAAGGACGGCATGCTAACCACGGAGAGCATGCTAACCATGGAGAACACACTAACCACGGAGAGCACACTAACCATGGAGAGCACACTAACCATGGAGAGCACACTAACCAAGGACAGCATGCTAACCATGGAGAGCACGCTAACCACGGAGAGTATGCTAACCATGGAGAGTATGCTAACCATGGAGAGCACGCTAACCATGAAGAGCACACTAACCAAGGACAGCATGCTAACCATGGAGAGTACGCTAACCACGGAGAGCACGCTAACCACGGAGAGCACAGTAACCATGGAGAGCACGCTCTCTCCAACATCCCACACCACTGCAGGACAGCCCAGAAACACAGCCGCTTCCTTCGGGGTCTCCTCTCTGTTCTGCAGGCCTGCCGCCACCAACAGCACTGAAGCACCTCACGGCCTGGGCGAGGCCTCTTCTCAAACCATCACCTCATTCTCACGCCCCTCTTCTGATGAGCATGTCCTTGCCTTCAGTTTTAACCTCTACCTCACTCTTAGCAAACAAACGGTTTTAAAATCTTGGGTTCTGAGAACTCAAGTCACTTCAGGAACATTTTAAATTCTGTCTAGTGTCCAGGACATTAAGTCAATCTTAGGGCCTTCTGAACGTTCCTGTGAGGATAAGTTCACGCTCTCAGAGAGACTACAGCAAAGTTCTCCAGAGCTCTGGCTCTGTGGCCAGCTGCTCAGGTTAGGACCAAACCCTGGGCAAATGGCTGCACCTCTGCAACCCCAGGGTCCTGGTCTACAGAACAGCCATGCCGAGGCACCACTCAGAGCTGCAGCGGGGATTTGCGAAATGAGGTGTGAGGGCACGTGGTGGACAGTCAGCACAGCAAGGCCACCAAGAGGACACCAGGGCTCCATCCTCACACTTTCTCACAGGAGCCCTCCAGACATGCACTCACAGGCAGACCAGGAACCTTTTTTAAAATCAGATTTTCTAAGCAATTCCCCACACGTCTGACCACAGAATACCTCCAGCATGACTTTCCAATATCTGAGGGTGAAGAGCTGCTTCCTTTCTTTCTCATGCCACAGCAGGGCACTGTGGGGGAAGGAAGTGTGAAGCAATGACACCCTAACACCATGTAAGGGAGGGAGTGTGCAGAGATGACACCCTAACACCAAGTGTGAGAGGAAGGAGTGTGCAGAGATAACACCCTAACACCATGTGAGGGAGGGAGTGTGCAGAGATGACACCCTAACACCATGTGTGGGGGAGGGAGTGTGCAGAGATAATGGAAAACACCCTAATACCAAGTCTCTTCTGGCTCTGGAGACACTGTGTGCAAGTGGGGAGTGCCGGTAGCAAAGCCAGGGATCGCGATGGTGTCACCGATGCTGCGTGGAGGTGACAGGCACCTGTCCCTCCTTTTCAGGGTTGCCCAGGTGCCACTGCCACTGATCCAGCCCCACAGGCAAGCTTTTGAGAGGACCGCAGCGCAAAAGCCCCCGCTCCTTCCCTATCATGTGACCTCAGGTGACTTACCAAACATTTTTTAGGCTCTAGTTAAGGAAATATAAATAGACAAACAGGCCAACACACATATTTACACAGTTTTAAATGATGTGTACTGAATCTATCAGCATTTACCTTTTATAAATTTCTGATACTTTAAGAAGTTTACAAAGTAAAGTGAGCTTGTGATATATGGAATAGAATGATTCTGGAAAAGCAGTATTGAGAGGGAGATTATAACTACTGTCCTATAATTTGTAGTCATTTCAGTTACAAAATCCAATGTGCACTTCTACAGAAAAGGCGTAAGAGATGGGAGAGTCAAACACCTTTTCTCAAGTTCTTCATCTGCATCCCAGAGAGCAGAAGTGCTCCGAGGCGCCATTTTCTATTTCCAAGGATAGTACCAACTGGTCCCGCTCTAGACTGGGGAGGAGAGAACGCGTCATACAAATAACCTGTGCCCTCTGGCATCTGGGGTCCCTCCTTCCCAGAACCTGGGAGAGGGGTTCAGGGGCGCAGGGGCTGTGGGTTCCCTTTTCCAGCAGGGACCGGGTCTGACCTCGGCCATGGCCTTCATTTTCCCCACATGGCTCTCCAGCCCCACTGGTTTACTCCACAGCCCCAGCTGCTGAATACACTTCAAAACCTGCTTTCTGAAGGAGGAATGACTGTGTACCGTGTTGGAGTTTCTCCTCAGCCCAAATTTATCATCTAGAAATACAAATTTCATTTAAACAAATAAGACCATACAGGCAACTATTTATAAATTCAGGGACAGCAAAATGTTACGTATTAGATTAGCAACTAAGAAGACTGAATGGTCTAGAACTACTATTTTTCTATAAGCAACACTCTGAAGTGAGGCAACTCGTTTCCGTATTTAAGGGAAAAGCAGCCTTCCCTCTTATTAATTAACCCTGCAGGTAAGCGCCAGTGCAATTTGCTGGGTGCCTGGTCAGCACCTGTTGGTCCTCCAGGTAGTGGGACGTGGGGCAGGGTCTGGTCTCAGCCCACAGCGCTGGCTGAAGAATTACACCCCAGGAGTGAGTCAGACCTCAACCCTTTTCTGCTTGAAACTGTATCTGTGGGTGGACTGAAAAATTAAAAGACATCCTTATAGGGGAAACACCTGCTTGGTATCTAAAACCACTAATCAAATTTGGAAATGGGCCTAATAGGCTGGCATACTCCAGGGCATTTTGGTCTGGGCAAAGACTTCTTGAGTAAGACCTCAAAAGCACAGGCAACCAAAGCAAAAATGGACAAACAGGACCACATCGGGCTAAAAAGCTACTGCACAGCAAAGAAAATAATCAACGAAGTGAAGAGACAACCCACAGAATGGGAGAAAATATTTGCCAACTACCCACTGACAAGAGATTAATAAGCAGAATCTATAAGATTATTATAGATTCTCAAACGACTTAATCGGAAAAAACTGAGTAATTCAATTAAAATATGGGCAAAAGATCTGAACAGACATTTCTCAAAAGAAGACACACAAATGGCCAACAGGTATACAAAAACATGCTCAATATCCTTTAATCATCAGAGACACGCAAATAAAAATTACAATGAGATATCACCTCACCCCAGTTAAAACGGCTTCTACCCAAAAGACAGCAATCACAAACGCTGGCGAGGGAGGAGGTGGGGAAAAGGGAGCACTGTTGTTGGGAATATAAATTCGTGCAGCCCTCTGGAGAGCAGCACGGAGGTTACCCCCAAATCTAAATACAAAGCCACCATATAATCCACAATCCCACTGCTGGGAATATCCCCCAAAGAAAGGAAATCAGGACACTGAAGAGCTCTCGGCACCCTCGCGTGTACTGCGGCGCTGTTCACGGTAGCCACGTTATGGAATCAGCCGCAGTGTCCCTCACTGGATGCACGGATGAAGAACACGTGGTGTATACACAATGGAATATTATTCAGCCATCACTAAAGAATGAGACCCTTTCATCTACAACAGTGTGAATGGAACAGGGGCCCATTACGCTAAGTGAATCAGCCGGGCAGAGAGAGACAAACGTTGGGTCTTCTCACCCTTACGTGGGAGCTAAGAAAAAAACGTTGAACTCCCAAAGATACAGAGTAACATGATGGTTACCAGAGTCCGGAAGGATATCGGGGATATCACGGATAGGGGTAACAAAGGGGGCTGGTGAATGGGTACAAAAATACAGTCGGATAGAAGGAAGAAGATCCAGCACTCAGTAGCACGACAGGGTGACCTTAACTGACAAGAATTTAGTGCATATTTTACAATAACTAAGAACGGAACGGGAATCGTACTAACACAAAGCAACGACAAATGCTGGAGGTGACGGGCATCCCAATTACCCTGATTTGATCATTGCATGTTGTACGCTTGTACCAAATATCACATGTACCCCATAAGTATGTACTACTATGTACCCATAATAATTTAAAACTTAAAAACTTAACAGAAGACATAAAACATAAAGCAAGACTAAATCAAAATCCCCAAGTCTCCACCATACTTCAGGCCTGTCCGACCCTGGCTGAAGTACTAGATTTAACTTTGCTGAGTGCTGAGAACGTTCTGCTCTGGGAGGCACCTAGCATTTCACCTTTATAAACCTGAAGCTTCCCACTCTCAAGCATGATTGATACATCTTCCTTTTGCTGAAAATAAATGGAATTAGCAAATTTTGACTTTGGTCTGTTTTGCTTAAGTGTCTTAGTAAGAAGATAAATTACACAAATAGGAGCAAATTCAATGCCTAATGTGTGCCAAATACTGTGAGAAACTGCTGTCTGGAAATTCTTTGCTTGTAATTTTCATGCTTTGTTGGAAATCAGGAAAGGGCATACTCACTGAGGAAGTGCTGATGTGGCCAGGACTGAATCCACTTGGCCCCATCGCCCCTGCCTGAGGTGGCATCAGGGTCGGAACCCTCTCCTACTGATGGGAGCTGCCTGACTGTGCCCCGAGGATGCACCCGGGAGAATGTTGGAATGGTTCTGCGCCCCACATTTGGGGTGGTGTGCTGTGCAGTAACGGTGGCAGATGTCAACCCTCGCTGTTGCAATTCTGACGCTGGGTTAGAGGTCGGACGGCGCTGCCATTCTACGGACGCTACAACTCTGGAATCCCATG